>NC_091794.1:51422685-51728981 GCF_041296235.1 Equus asinus
CTCTTTTCTTTCTTTTCTGCTGGGGAAGATTTGCCCTGAGCTGACATCTGTTGCCAATCTTCCTCTTTTTTTTTAAAATATGAGCCTCTGCCACAGCATGGCCGCTGACAGATGAGTGGTGTGGTTCTGTGCCCAGGATCCAAACCCGGGCTGCTGAAGTGGAGCATGCTGAACTTTAACCACTAGGCCATCGGGGCTGGCCTTCTCTGTGCTATCTTGATTATCCCCATCAAACATTACCCACGTCCAACGTGGGATGCGTGATGTGCCCACCCCCTAGTCCTCCTTGGTCCTGGATTCACTTTCACACAGTAGCCTAAGTCAGAAATATTTGTCCCATCCTTGGATCCACCTTCTTGGTGTACTTTAAATCAATCATTCAGGCATTTTGATTTTGTTTCCTTAAATATATTTTGCTTCTGTGCACTCCTCTCTGTCTGTCAAGTGATTATTGCATATGCTTGAATATTATAAGGCAAGGATCCCTTCATACTGCAAAATTATCCCTCAGGAAAGAGGGGGGCTTTTTGTATTGGAGTCCGTACAAAGCCTCTGCTATTACTGGGTGCTTTCCCGACTGCTTTATTTTAAACAGCAGAGCACTGTGTGAGCAAGACACATTAGCCCAAAATGACCTCGTGTAGTGCCGTCAGATATTTATAGAGGGCACTTGACAAAATCTTTTTTTTTAAAGGATGGAGTAGCATTTAAAATAATGTGGCATTTATTTCCCAGGAATGTGTCCTCCAATTGCAAATGCAAAATGTTTTTATAAACAAGCCTTTTCACCAGTCCCGTCTGCCCCCCCCCCCCAAAAAACACCCAGTACTTTCAGGAGTTAGGGATATAGAAAGCATGAATATGCACCTACAGGACAAATGAAAACAGCAGCTATCCTAATTTTTACCAAATATCTGTGGCTTAGGACATTTCCAGTGATGGCATCAGACAGAGATGCCACAAATGCTGTATCTCCAGTGAAGATGGGTGTGCTTGAGAAAACCGTCCAAGGACGAAACGCTGACCCGAGGTGATGCAGATACACGTGTCAGACACACACATGAGGAGTTTGAAGCAAATTGTTTGGGGAGATGTGGCTTGAGAAACAAGTGACATTTCTAAATGTGTTTTATATTTCACTATTAATGTAACCAAAAATAACAAATACCATGATCTTATATAAACAATTATACATTCAGAAAAGTATATGAATTTTAAGTATATAGCTCAACGAATTTTCACAAAGCAAACAGTGTAGCTGGCGCTCAGACCAAGAACCAGAGCATTGCCAGCACCCGAAAACGCCCCCTCCTGCTCTCTTCCAGTCCTCGCCTGCCGCCTCCCACTGCCATATGCACAGTGTGAGCAGTATCCTGTCTTCCGTCACCAGGGATTAGTTTTGCTTGTTTTTGAAGTTTTTATAAGTAGAATCATTCTGTAAGTACCACTTTGCTGTTTGGTTCTGTCCTCAACATCATGTTTGTGAAATTCATCTTCTTCTTCCATTTAGTTTGTTCACATTGCTGAGTGATGTTTCATTTTTTGAACAACCACAGCTTATCCATTCTATGATAGATGTTTGTGTCGTTTCCAGTTTGGGACTGTTAGGAATAGTGCTGCCCTTAAGACTCTCGTGTGTGACCTCTGGTGACTGCATATCAAGCATTTGGTTGGGTACATGCCTAGCAGCGGGATTTATTGGCCACAAAGTATGCCTTCGTCAGCTCTGGCAGATAGTGTCAAACAGTTTTCTAAAATGGTTCTACCAGTTTAAGCATCCATCAGCAAAGCGGGGGAGTTCCTTCCTCCACGTTCTTGCCAACTCTTGGTATTCTCTGTCTTTTTTAACTTGAGCCATTTTGGTGGGAGAATAGTGACAGTGCATGATTTTGATTTCATTTCCCTGATGACTGATTTGACCACTTTTTCATACATTTAATCACGATTAGAATATCTTTAAGTGCCTGTTCATTTTCTTTTTCACTTCCCACTCTTTTTTGCTGCCCTAAAGTTTGGTGTATTCCTGTGGGCAAAAAGAAAAAAATCAACTTTTATTTATTGGCAGAACTGGAGATCATCTTACATTTGGTCAATATGGAAGTTTAACCTTCACGTTACTTTCTTTTAGGTTATTGCAATGACTTCCTAAGTAATCTATCGGCCTCTACTCTGTTGCATTCTCTATCTTCTACACTTCCCATAAAGTGGTTTTTTATAACCACGCAGATCGGCCAATTCAGTTGCAGCCGCGTCTCATCCATTCTCTCCTCACCCTGATTCCCCGCCTTCCTATCAGCCCCATGCTAAACACAGTGTTTCCAGATCCCCCTGTAAAACTTCATGGGGGAACAGGAGGGGCACACTTGCTGACTATTCAAGTTATCCAGCATCTTCCCTGGAAGTTCTGATTGAGTAGATTCAGGTTGGGCCCCAGGAATCTGTGCTGTTAACAAGCACTCCAGGTTACTCTTAACTTCAGGGAAACCTGAGAAATACTGCCAGCAGGTTGTTGCTTTTCCCACAGTGCTCTTGCACGTTCTCTCCCCACTGTCTGGATTTTTCTTTGTCCTTCCTCCGTTGTCATCTTTTACCATCCACACAGATGTTGCCTCTGGGACTCCATCTTGACCCCTGCAGGTGGAGTAAATCACTGTGCAATCAGTAAGTGCCTATTCCTGATCTTCCTCACAAACCTATCCCACTAGTGGCCTTCCCCCTCTCAGCTGACAGCACGCACTGCCGTTATGTCAGGGTAAATGCAGAATCTGCCACAGCTTGCACACTGCTCCTCTTCTGTTTTACCTCATGCCTGGATGACTGCAGAAGCCTGCTAATAACTAGTTTCCCTGCTTGCAGCTTGCACCCTTGTGGTCAGAATGATCGTTATTTTAAAATTTAAGTCAGCATCACATGTTCCTGCTCAGAACCCTCCAAAGGCTCCTCATCTCTCACAAAGTGAAAACCAGAGTCTTCAGTAGGTCCCGAGAGGCCCATCGCCATCTGCCCTGTCCTCACCTTCACCCTTTGACCTGCCAGGCTCCCTCTGCCTCAGCAACACGGGCCTCCCTGCTTTTCGTAGAACGTCCCAGGTGTGCTCGCACTGGTTGGCTTTTGCATTGCCTGTTCCTTCTCTGGAACATTTCTCCCTAGATGTCTGTAGTACTCACTCCTTCACTTTTTTCAAATCTTGCATCACATGCCGTCTTCCCAGTGAGTCCTGCCTCGACCACCCAATTTAACAAAGAAGACTGACCCATCCTTCCCTCATCTCAAGTCTCCTTGATTTGTGTGAAGTAGCTTGGCCCTGAGCTCACATCTGTTGCCAGTCTCCCTCGTTTTGCTTAAGGAAGATTATCACTGAGTTAACATCTGTGACAATCTTCCTCTATTTTATGTGGGACACCGCCACAGTGTGGCTTGATGAGCAGTTCTAGGTCTGCACCCGGGATCCAAACCTGCAAAACCTGGGCCCCAGAAGCGGAGCACACGAACTTAACCACCACGCCACCTGGCCACCCCCGCCAGTCTCTTTTACTCTGCTCTTTTTTGCCTCTGTGGCATTCACTAACTTCTAATATACTATTAATTATGTTTGTTATCTCTCTGCCAGAATATGAACTCCCCTGAGGCAGACGTTTTTTACTGTTGTGCTCACGATGTATTCCCAAATATCAGAACAATGCCTAGCACAGAGTAAGTGCTCAGTGAATATTGTTTGATTTCTTGAATGAAATATTCAGGATGCAATAGATAGGAGACCTTAAATAGTATCTCTTTGTAAGGAAGATTTTCATGAAAGCTTTTCCAAGATGCATTCCATATTTTCACATTTTGAAGTGAAAACTTGACGTTGGGGGTTCGGATGAAGCTGGGGTTGCTTGTGTACTGGTGCGATGATTTGAAGGAGAAGCCGTTTGTAGCCTGGCTCACCTGCCTTAGTTGTGGGTATTCTCTGGGGTGTAGGTTTATTCAAAGTAAAAACCTCTGAGGGGTTGATACCTGAGTACTGAATTTTCGGTTGTTCTCTCTTTGGTGACATTACTTGAAGTGTCCATTGAGGCAGGTTCCCATGAAGAGCTCATAAAACTTATGAAGATTAAATGTCTTAAGTTTGGTTCAAACACATCAATTTTGAAAAGTATTTGCAGAAATTCGTAGTCCCATTATAAAACCAATGGGCTTTTGCATATTTTAGCCCATTTGAAGGGCATTCGTATACATCCTTGCATCAGTTTGGGGCGACCAGAAACCTAAGCCTCTTTCTCTCTTTTTCTGTCTCTCATGCATCATTTCCTGAAATGCTATGATGCTGTCCTGCTGAAATCTGACTTCTGGGTAAGAAGAGTATTACTAAACAGGGTCTATTTATATCCATCTAATTTGGGGATACCGTCTGCTTCTGTGAGTCCTTAAGTTTCCAGTATATATGCATGTATACTTCTACATGTCATTTTTGCTTTGTAGAGCACAGCGTTTTCATGGGACAGGAGGCTATTTTCCTGTTGGCTTGCAAAGGGATTCTGTGTGAAATCTGCGGGCTCGGCAAGTCATTATGTCATCCCAGCTCATCTAACCTTTGGTGACCTCTGATTGTCTTCTTACTGTTTTACCTGTCTTGGCCTCATCTCACAGCCTGAATTTATTGACTATAAGCTTTTTTAAGAGTCAGTTCTACACTTTAGTGTCTCCCAAGGTGCCTGGCACACTGCTGGGCTGTGATATAATACCTCTGAGCAGCTGAGAGAAGTATCCTTTCATGAGGGGTGAATAGATTTCATCTAATAATAAGAGTGATTACTAGTGGCTCACCACTTGAAAGAATGCCAAAAGAAGACTTGAATGAAGAAATATATCTTAAGTCAGCTAATATAATACGTGTTTGAAAAAGCCAAATCTCAATTAGATAGTGTCATAAGGGAAAGCCTGCGTATAGTTTTATCCAAAATAGAAAAGGCAGTTAAGCACCAATTCAAATCATGGTTAAAATTTCCATTTAAACAGCTTCATAAACTGTGTGCATTAGCAAACTTAAAAATAGACTCTTGTGTGAACTATTATAGGAACTTTATTGTGCAGTAAAAAGAATACTTCAGTTGCTATGCAGTAGAAAAATACCTAATCAGACTGTCCTTTTTTCTCTCAGCATTCTGAAAGCTTCTACATTTCAGGGCTAAGATTTAACTAACACTAATCTTATGAGCCTGTACATCAACAGGTAAATTTATATTTAATCTCTATTCTGTTACTGGCCTCTTCTCTGGGATGTGCGAGTTCCAATGATCCAACAAATGTGGAAATTCAGTTTAAAAGTGCTGGGACATAAAGAATGGCAGGCAAATGAGGAAAAGAAGGAAATGTCTTCTAAATGTGCTCATTCACTTAACAACTATTACTGAATATCAGTAGATACTAGAGCTGGGGCATTGGGACTGATGTGGTAGTGAGGGTTTGGGTTGTAGAAGAGAAGGAAAAAGGAGACAGCCAATCTGAGCCTTCAATGCTATTAGAGTTCATTCATTCATTCATTCATTATTTATTTATTTATTGACTGCCTACAGTTCAGTGTACCGGAGATACAGTAGTGAAATAAAGCAAACCAGAAATTCTTGCTTTGACTGAGCTGGGATAGAAAGGCAATAAATAAGTGAAAAATACGGTAGCAAGTGTTGAGTGCTAAGGAGAAAAATAAAGTAGAAAAGGAGACTGGAAGTGTTGAGGGTGGGAAGCAGGTTGCAAGTTTAGATGGGCTGGCCAGGAAAGGGCTTGGTGAGAAGGCATCTTTCTGGTCGGGATCTGAAGGCAGTGAGGGAGCTGGTCGTGCAGGTCTGGAGGAGGAGCGGTGGGGTGCCGGAGGAGGCGGGCTGAGGTGCGGAGGTGAAGGTGTGCCAGGCGTGCTCAGGGAATGACAAGGAGGCTGCGGTGGCTGGAGGGGGATGAACAATGGGGTGAGGCCTGGAGGACTTGGAGGTTTGCTCAGGGTGTGGAGGGAAGCTGTTGGAAGGTTTCGCCCCCAGGCCTGGAAGGTGAATATGTAATTTAGTAAAGGGAGCTAACCACAGGGAAAGGTTAATTAATAATTAAACTCAGCTATAAATGGTCAGGCAGACTGGAAAGGTTGAGGTGTACTGGGAGATGTGAAACTGGGGTGGAGTTGAGAAGTAAAAGCTGGACTTAACGGTTTAGTTGTCTGGGAGAGGTCGGAGTGAAGTCATGAAGATGGACGCGGAGCTCAGGAGACTGTCAACAGCGGCTGCTGAGACACTGAGGACAGAGCTTTAGGGGTGCCCTTCTCTCCAGTCTGGTCCTCAAAATGGCAATAGTTGTCCCCCTTCTTTTTTCTTTTATTTACTTGTTTTATGTGGGTTGTTTTCTATGGAAGGCTCCTGTATTCTTTCTCAGACTTCTTAGGAGGTAAAATTATGAAAGAAGGAAGGAGAGATAATTGGAAACTGCATCTGTGAGGTTGTCTTCATGTTACGTACCAACTCATTGTTCTCCAGAGCGGGGAGTGGGCAAGAGGCTGGCCTCCACCTGCTTCTGGCAGCTTAGAGCCACCTCTGGAAACTGTTCCTAAAGACTATGAGAAATATCTACGATTTTAGGCCTAAAAGACAAAAACAAAACAAAACCTCAAAAGTGTTGTGTTCTGGGCACTGTATTGATTTCAATTTATTTTCCTTTTTTTATCTCTCTTGCTATCCTACTTGAAAATCTTCAGCCACAATTATCAAAAGCACAAATTTGTTCATCTTAACTTTTATCATATGTAAAATGATAAAGGTACTTGGAAATCTTAATATTTTCAAAAGTTGAATTGTGTGCTTTCATACCAAGCCTCAGTTATTTGTGTTTTAAATAAAGATAAAACCTTATGTTATTGTCAGGCCTGAAAGCAAAATTTCATGGGCTGTTGCTTCTGCCAAAGAAACATTGCCCTCTCTTGGCTTAAGGTGTTAAAACACTGAGCAATGTTTTGTGTCTATTTTTAAGAGGGTTGCTTTCTAATTCTGAGTTGGAGCAGTTTGCCCTGAAATGTCATAGATATGTATTTTGCCCATAAGTGGATGTAAACAGCTAATTTCTCTTGTGACTTTCAGATGGAAATCAGAGTTAGAATGGAAAATTGCTGTAGGAAGCTGGCATGTTTTTAAACTCTTGAGTGCTTTAAGGGGAAATAAAACCTCTTTCCATTCTCAGCTGCATGGAAAATATTAAACTCTTTTTCGGTAAACAGAGGAGATGCTGAGTATTGTGGATTTTCATCTTTTTCTCATGAGGTCTTGTGATTCAAATCCTGTCCCCGTTGCAGGGTTATGTCCCTGTTGCAGTGTTACTCTGCGTTAAAGATTCTGAATGCTGAGATTGAACCTTTATTTTTATACTTATTTTTCCTGAAACTTGTTTGGTGCTTTGCGAATATTCATTATAGACCTTTTCAGTTGCAGATGTTGTATCAGCATTAGTTCATCTTGACCGATGCCCTTGACTTCAGAGTATAAATAGAAAAATAGAGATAGGTGACAAGGATTGATTAGCAATCCTCCTGGTAGGCGAAACAGTAAACCTATCTAGATAAATCACTAGCTTAGAAGCCTGGAGAATGCATGTTTAAAGAATTAAGGGTAGCGTGAGTGTGTGCATCTGTGTTTAATTGATAGGGAAATTTTCTAGAAGAGCTACAAGGACATAGAGATTCTATCTGGTCTGTTTACTGTCCTTGAGTTTTTATAAAAAATAATAGGCTTATGCGTTTTACTAAGCTGTTGGAATGATTATTTGCTTTCTCTTTTTTTAAGGAAAATTTTTTTTAAGTAAACGAAAACAGATGAATATTTTATTGCCTTTTTGAGTGTCTGTCTCTCTCTTTCTCATTACTTTGTTACTATTAGACTTTAATTGTAGGGTTGGAAGGGCTCGGGGAATCACCCAGTTCTTTGACACTTTTAAGCCATCACAGATAGGTGAAACAACATTTTAGTATTTTCTAGCATTTATTTTGTGCCAAGCACTGTTCTAAGTACTTGACATATATTAACACGTTTAGCCCTGACATCCTCCCAAAGAGATGGCTACAGTCATTATCCCCGCAGACCGTGTGGGAAAGTGAAGTACAGAGAAGTTGAACAGCTCGCCCCGGAAGCAGCTGGTCTGGGATGCAAACCCAGACACCAGAGTGTGTGCTTTCCACCATTCTGTCACCACCCACCTCTTTCCCTCTCCCCTTCTCTTTAGGATTTCTAATTCCAAGGGTTAATTTTCACTCTCACTTTCCTTTCCCTAATGGGGTTTTCTCAGCATATAGTTTAAGGCTCCTTTTTGGCTTGTTTTCCTTTTTCTGAGCCTAATGAAGAAGAACACTTCTCCAACTTTCCATCAGCCACTGCCGCTCCATTCTCTCATCTTCCTCCTTGGTGATTCTGTCCAACCCCAAACCATTTCTGCATTCTTAAGTTACATTATATCAGGACTAGAAGCTGGTCTATAATAATGGCTTGACCAGTTCTGAGTAAGATAATAGTATGATTACCTCATGGTTTCTATATATATCCTCTATTCCTGTTTACCACATCATTTTTTTCTACTACAATTGCGAAAATGCATTCTTGCCTTAGATCTTGCTATTGGTGATGCCATTTTGTGTATTCATGAATATGTCTGAGATTTCCCAAGACCTTGGAATTTTGACTATAATCCACAGCCATGTTTGCCTCTTTGTGGACATCATATGGCATCTATTCAGGTTATCTGTGAAAGTTTATAACTGTGATCTCCTGGCTCTTGAGACACACTGCTATTAATATATTAATATGTCGAATGTGTAAATTCGCGTTGAGGGCAAAACTGTCAAAGACAGTGTGTCATTCAGTTTGATAAATGGGTGCTTTGGACCAGTTGTGGCACATTGTCTTCCTGACTGAATCACAGAGAAGAGACTAAAGAAGGGAGCACGATCTCCCGCCCTCCCACACCCCATCGCCCACTCTCCCTCTGTCTTTGGTGTAATCCAGCAGACCCTCCACTCTTAGTGAAGATGAATCCATGCTGACGAGTTTTATGGTTCCTAAACCAAAGATAATCATTACATCATTACTGAGTACCGCACAACATTGAGTTTGCAACAGTGACTTTACAGTGATTCTGCTATATTTTACTAAGTAAAGAAGAATTTCACAGGATTGTAATTTGTAAATGCAGCCTTTCCCCTCTGTGCTTACCCTTCCACGCTAATGTTTAACACTTAGAGTCTGAGGTGGCTGGGGATGGGTGATGAGCAGTCCTCTTGTGTAGGTCTTCCTGACGTGTGTGTGTGTGTGTGTGTGTGTGTGTGTGTTTTATCATGGGTGTTGCTAGGCTGGAATTGTTTCCCCCTAATGAGCCTGACCTCTGCAGGAGCCCCCTAACTCGGACTCCCGCTGCCACTTCAGTTCCATTGGAGCATGATGGTGATGACTCTGCTGGTTCCTTTCTTGGAAAGTGAAGCACATGCTTGCTGCAGTCGTCTATAATGTGTCCAGTTCGTCCAGCAAGATTCCCTTTTAACTGGCATGTTTACGTTCCTGGGGCCCTCCACCCAGAACACGGGACCTTTGGCCGGTGGACTGGAGATGAGGGAGTGTGTTTTCTCCCAGCTGGGGAGCTCAGGTGGTCCTATAGCATTCTGTCCCTGCCTCTGTTATGTCCTGACAGCGTTGTAATTTAGCTGTTTCCTGTACGTTTCCCCGACCTGCCTGAAATTCCCAGAGACTGAGCCACAGTTCAGGGCTTGGCATGGTGACGTTCTGTAGCGCTAATCCTTGTTTTTGCTGCCGTGTTGCAATCATCATTCAAGATGGTGCTGATAGTACCAATCCAAGGAACCTCTTGGTTTTAACAGGCTTTTAGAAATTGGCTCAGTGACTTATATACCGTACATGTATATGTTTTAAAAAATGTGATTTCTCAACAATGGACTGGAACTAAGCTTTTTGGAAAACAGCTACGTTTAGTCCAATTTCACACCTCATTGCCTTTGTCCCTGGGGTGTCTTCCAAGAGTGACTTTCTCCTCTGGTGCCCCTGTCTACCAAGTTGGTCTTTTCACTCTCAAAACCAGCCAGGAGATCACCACCTCTGAGAGGTCTTCCTTCACCCCTCTCCCATCCAGAGCTCTCTCCCGTGTTAGACTTGAGCTTCTTGAGGCCAAGGCCCACGTCTATCCGTTTTGCATTTCTACTCGTGATACGGTGCCAGGAACATAGCAGGGGCTCAATAACTAGAGTTGTACTGGATTCCTTTATAATAATAGCAGTGGGGGGAAAGAGGTCATCTGGCGCATAGAATAGGAACCCAGGTGGAGAAGGGGAATGGGGCAGGGATTATTGCAATGATTAGTAGGGGGGTGAGGATGAGGGAAGAGATGAGATTGAGGCAGCTATGCCATTAGGGGACAACACTATACCGGTTTGGGTGGTGGCAGACATTCTAGGAGTTGTGGACAGAGATGATAGCAGAGGTGTGAGCAGAGGTAGGGGTGTGGTAGTCATAGATGGAGCCCTGGGAATGGGTTTATATGGGACAAGAAGATGAGAGATGCAGTGTAGGGAGAAGGTGGAAGACCCAGGAGATGATGGTTGTGTTAGAAGGAGGACAACAGTGGCAGTGGGGAAAGGATGAGAGGAAGGACCTTCAGCAGCAAGAGATTGTAGCAGGTGTAGGGAGGGGAACTGCTGTGACCATGGCAACTTTGGACGACCATGGGGGGATTTGTATGCTCAGTCCATGATTGATGATGAAATTGTATCTTAGGCAGTCGTGGGAAGCTGGAGACTGGTAAAAGAACTAAATGACTTTGACAGATTTGGTTTAGTTTGCCAGGGAATGAGATCATATGTGACCATAATGTTGAACCAACAGGATTCAAAGGGTCCATCAGAAATCTACTTTATCTTCTTCTCCTCTCCTTTCCTTGCCTATTCAATCCATTCTGTGGGGCTGGGTTTTCTGTCCCTGGATGAAATCTAAGACACACTTGGTTGGTTCTTGGCTTCTCTCAGATTAAAAAAAAAAACCTTTCAATAGCTTTTATTCATAAACACAGTCTCAGTTTAGTAAGTATCATGTCTGGTCTAGTCCGGTGTAATAGGTACTTTATTCGTTAAAGGTGAACCTTCCCCTCTCTTGCAGCCTCCCTTTGCTGTAGATGTGGAGCCTGTAGTGGGGAAGAGAGTTCTAATA
Organism: Equus asinus; assembly: GCF_041296235.1. Taxonomy (NCBI): domain Eukaryota; kingdom Metazoa; phylum Chordata; class Mammalia; order Perissodactyla; family Equidae; genus Equus; species Equus asinus. The sequence goes on from NC_091794.1 coordinate 51,433,899, forward strand.
GGCTTCCTCTCCCTGCTTGCCGCCAACACATCTGCTCTTCCTCCTCGACTTGCCAGGTGACTCCGGCTGCTTCCGAGTAGACTGGCTAGGTAGGGATGGTGACGTGCAGGGAGGTCTGACAGAGTGACAGCAGTTTGCCATTGTTTCTTCTGGCCAAGGCAGATGTAAACCTGACTTGTTCTTCTCTGGGCACTTGTATAGGTTCTTTGGAGAGTCCCTCCCTCCTTCATTTCCGAGGCGCTCTCACATGTGTTTTCCTTGACACACGGGAGTGCACCCTACCTCTTTCATCCCAGTGGTACACTACGGAGGTTTCCTCACTGGTCCAGGCAGCCTTAACTCAGATTCATATCATGTCGACTTGGCAGTACGTGTGGGGTATCAGTATGGTAACAACGTGTAGGCTTTAGAAAATGTTCTTCTCGTGCCTAATAGAGAGGTGGAAGTTGGCAGTATAGATGTGGGGTAGATGCTGTGCCAGTGGTGGTTGAAGTCATGAGCGTGGACACGGTTGCCCAGGGAGAGACGTGGAACCTCACAGAGACGCTTGAGTTTAAGAAGCAGGAGACGGAAAAGGAGCTGGCAGAGAAGGTGGACGCCTTTTCTGGAGTCTTGGTTCTATAGAGGGGCAGACTCCATAGGAGTCAGTGCAGAATGATGTCTGTTATTGCGTCTGTTTTTTACTGAATGTGGAACTTACAATACATCCGTTTTTATTTTGATTGTGAGAAGACCTTAAACTGTTTTCCTCTTATTTTGAAAATTTTACTTGAGAATTTCTAATTCTTTGAAGACAAATTTTAACTCTTTTGTTTTACAGTTGTGTATGAACACAGATCAAGATTAGAGAAATCCTTGCAAAAGGAAAGACTTGAACATAAGAAAGCAAAGGAAGGTAAATAAATAATATGATTGTGTTCTGTGTTTTTGCCGTGTCTTCACTGAAGCATCATGCATTTGCTTTACTGTTTTTTTGCTGAGAAATCTTTCAAATCAACCCAAAGTCAGTTTTATAAGTGGATAGAGAAAGAGATGTTAAGGATTATGCTCTGCACCATGCAATAAAATAATTCCTGCTCAAGATGGCATTCAGAATCTTTAATTCAGTTTGTGCCGCCTTGAGATACTTATATTGTGTCTACATATTGCTTCAGAAATAAAAGCTTTTCATGTGAAGCTCACACACATGTTACTCATACCTGGAACTTCTGACCACAGATATCTAGAAAGTAGCAGCATACATTGTTCGGAATATGACAGATTTTGTATAGATACGTGCAGATACACATACACACACTCGCATTTATAACATAATGAATTGATCACATTGTATAGTGTCTTTTAAGTTATGCACTTGTTTTTTTCTTGGGAAGCCTTTTTTTTGGCACAGCCAATTGGTTCAGTTTGAAAAATTAACATGTAGCACAGGTATTAGGCAATGCTATTGATTTTTATTGGAATTTTTCTATAAAGCATAGGCTTTATACAGCTCGTGATTTGAAATCATCAGCATTCTTATTTATTCGTCATGTTTTCTGATAAATCTTAAGATTTCAGGTCGGTGTTCTGTCTGATTACCCTGGTATGGGGTAGGAGGAGGGGGAACAGGGAGGCCAGTATGGTTAGGATGTCATACTGACCCTCGAATGAAGCCTGTGTGGGGAGTAGAAGTTTACTGTCATAAAAATGCTTCAACAGGATTTGGGTTTTCGTATCTTGAAATGCAGACTGATTTTACAGGGCCATCTAGTGGATAGTAAAGCTTTAAGAGCATTGAAGATGGTTTCCACGGCTTGATGCGTCTTTCCAGGTCCTGCGTGATTTTCGTGTGCCATCTAGTGGATAGCAATAAGTCGTGTCTGTCTTTAAGTGTGCTTCATGGTTTTTTCTCCTTAATTTCAAGGAGAGTGAGTCATAGAGTGCACATTCTCAATGCACTTTTAATCAACTAGTTGATTAAGATTTACAGCTTTAAGGTAAAGAGGAGAATTATACAATAGTTTTTTAAAGCATTAAGAGGCAAAATAAAGTATGTAAGGCACCAAGTAGATTCTTTTAAACCTAAAACATTTTTTAGAAGTCTGAGTAAAGTTTGCCTGTATTCTTTTAGATGTTTAAAAATTCCACAGTGAATTAACTTACCATCTATTTTCTTCATTTGGTATTTTCTAGATTTTCTTGTTTATAAATTAGAAGCACAAGAAACACTAAATAAAGGAAGGGTAAGTTTTTTTTTCTTAATTTTTTAAATGAAACTTAAAGGAGAGGGAAATGTAATAGAAAAATCTTTTACTCTGTTGATCATTAGGATTGTAGGGCTAAAATACGCTTTTCTTTTTTACTGCCAAAAAATTCCAAGAAGAAGACCTCAAAGATTGTTCTTTTAAAGATTACCTTTACTTATCATGTTATTGATGATAGTGATACGTTAGGAATGGCCTTATTAATGTTCAACAGTAAAGAGAAGATTATTTTTATCCACTTATTTGTTCATTTGTGTGTAGTCTCTCTTTTCTATAGACTGCAATATTTTTTTGGTTTGTTACTGTGTAGTCTGACACAGTCCCTGGCTTAGAGTCCACATTCAAAAACATTTGTGGAATGAATGAATAAATAGATGATATTGGCATTTAAAAAAGTTTTTAAAGTCCAAATTAACTGGAGAAAAACAAGTCTTTCTTTTACTCTAAGAGAAAGAATATAAGCATGAGTTGAATAAAACACTGGCATTTTGGGTATTAAAACTGAAAAGAGTCAGTTCCTTGGGCGCCGGGAGGCCCTCAGCCAGCTCTCAACTCTTACTTGCTTTTACAAGCCCTAATCAAACTGTGTGCAGCCTGGTGTGCATTTTATAATGTAATTTTCTTATAAATTAAAATAGTAAAGCAATAAAGTGGTAAAGCAAAAATGCAGTTCATTTTAGAAGTTGTAAAAATTTGGAAAAAAGATATGATTGAGAGTGTCCTTGTGCTGGCGGTGGGGTAGAGCGAGGATTGTGGCCCGTAAGGTAGAACAAGGCAGCCTGGGGAGAGAACCTCCGGGCATCCTTTGTACTGGTTATGGCTGCCCAGGCCTGTGGCAATGTGTGAGGTCCACGGGTGAAGATGCTCCTCCGGGCAACAAAGATGTGCTACAGGAACATGGAGGTCGGCTTAGGCTTAAGTTCAAGTTTCAGTCCTGGCTCTGCTACTAAAGGAAATGTTTGCCCCTGGCCCCTTCCTTATCCTGTTTCAGTTTCTCACTCTGTGCAATGGAGTCTTACTGAGGTAAAGTAATGTATGTAGAATTTCTTACCCACTGAAGCTCAGGGAAGGAAAGCGCCTTTTTTCTCCCTCCTTGAAGCCATGCTAGGCTTGTGAGGCCTGGTCCTAGCTGGTTTACGCCCTCGTCCCCTTGGAGCACAATGTCTTAGCCATATGTGGTGACTGTCTCAGGACAAGCTCCTCGTGCGTCTGGGCCTCGGTTCTCAGTAGGAGAATGGAAGTCAGTCATCTCCACCGGCCCTGTCAAGCTCTGTTTTGTGATTCGATGTCCTGCTTTTTCATTACTAAAATCTAGCAAACTTAAGGGAATGTTAAAACCTCACTTCAGCTATTCTATAAAGAGATGGCCTCAGAGACATCCTGGTTCAAACGTAGAATTCATTTTAGTTACACAAGCGAAATGAATGAATTCTTCTCTTAAGAGCTTTAAGCTGTGTTTAGCAAAAGGGACAGATTTTTCATCTTTGTCTTAACTATTTTCTTTTTGATTTACAGCAAGATTCCAATAGTAGATACAGTGCATTGAATGTGCAACATCAGATGTTGAAAGTGAGTAATTTAAAGTTGTTCTTCATGAATGAATGGAAGGCTAACTAGCTTAAGTGATTAAGGAAAGTTTGCAGAAAGTTGATTTGTATTGTAATAATGTATATTAAAGTCATATTTGGCTAAAAACGATGTATAGTTGTAATGCCCTATCATATACATCACCCAATTACAAAGAACATATTTACCTTATCACATTTTCTTATAAATCAGGCTCCCTGGTCAATGAATTTTTAATGTTGTTCCTCTCTTTATCCTTTAAGGCTTTTTGTTTGTTTAATTTCTCATGGTTGTTTTCCTTAGATATTTTGTTTTCCCGTAGACACACTGGAGGCAGTAGAACTATTAAAATGCTTCCTTCGTGTTACTAATATTTAATGCGTCCTTTTACCGACCACAGGAAGGCAATTTATATTTAAAGATTCTCCTTCCTTGGTTCTTGGGTAAAACCCATTATTGTGTGTCAGGAAGACTAAAAAAAAATAGAGAGAAAGAAAGAGATTCCTTGATTCTGTGAAGCTGGAGGAGATGAGCAGCTGCCATTATGCATTCTGCGCTGCAGGAAGCCCGGGCGGTGATCTCCACCCCAGCACCCAGCTTGGTGTTGGGATTGCCTTTCCTCCTGTAGCAGTGGGGCGTGTGCTTTTTATTGAAACCAGAACCTTTCCTATTATCAAGAAAGCCATACGTGAATTAGAGTAGACCATCCTCTCACAGCAAGCATTTAGAGACTGGGAAATTTATCTAGATTGTGATGACAGCATGGTATTATAATCAGGAGTGAGATAAATAAGAATCATTCTATAAACAATAAATTTATTACTTCCCCAAAAGAGAAAAGAGTCTTTTTCTTTCTTCTCCTTTAAACCAGGTTACCAGGAAGGCTGGAAATCAAAGAAGGAAGATCAGAAACGTTGCTGGGCAAACATAGATTGAAAGAGGAAGTCTGGAGCACCCGGGGAGGGATAATTGTTCCATTAGCCTTACTTTTTTCCGCAGTAATTTGAGTCCCTGGGAATTTCCCCCAATCCCTCTCCTTTCTATCTGTCATGCGAACTTCTAACTTCTGCTTGTTCACATTAATGTTAAACATTAAGGAGAAAATTCTCTTTGGCTGTGATCTCAAACTATTCGTTTGGAATGTGAGGGAAATGGAAGGGAGCTGCACAAATTAAAAGCGACCAGAGGAAAACGAAGCCTTCTTCACTTCTTCACTGGTTCTTACTTTCTTGCAAGAGAAAGGTTATGCTGTCAAGAAATAGACTCTAATGGAATTTAGAGACTGTCCATGTTTGCTCAAGTTTTCATCTTTGCAGAGTCAACATGAGGAGCTAAAGAAACAGCACAGTGACTTGGAAGAGGAACATCGCAAACAAGGAGAAGACTTCAGTCGGACATTCAATGACCACAAGCAGAAATACCTGCAGCTGCAGCAAGAGAAAGAACAGGAGCTTTCTAAGCTAAAAGGTATTTGGAAATCTAATTAGCCAGTTTATATGGAAATAAGTGCTCACATTAACATTTCAATGGAACAGTAGACTTTTTGTTGTATTTTGATTTTTGCATGGTGACTGATGTACATTTATCATGTGGTCCTTTACCAGCCACTTACTTCTTTGTAACATTTCATATCTGTCCTGATCTCTGGGTTTGTTTAGGGAATCAGAATAGAATACTTAGTGTTTCTCAACAGGGCACGCTGGCCGTGATGGGCAAGACAGGGCTCTTTATGTGTGTTGCAAGAACAATTTAGCATCTCTCACCCCTACCCACAAAATGCCATCAGTGCTCCCCTGTCATTGTGATGACCGAAAATTGCCCCATGCATTTCTAGATCTCCAAAGGGGCAAGAAGACCCCCTGTTGATTGCTAATAGTAGCTTCAGAAAGCCCAGGCTCCCAAGTCAGGCTGTCCTGGTGAATCTTGGCCTCTTCACTTACTGGTTATATGACCATAGGCATGTTGTGTGGTCACCGCAGGCTTCATTATCCTCATCTGTGAAGCTGGGAAAGTCATAAAAAGTATCAACCTCGCAGGGTTGGTGTGAGAATTAAATAATTTATGTAAGCACCTAGAACAGTTTCTGGTACATGGTAAACCTTCAGTATACACTAACTGCCGTCCGTATCAGCAGCAGTTATTTTCATAGTAATATGGATCAAAATGCATCACTTCTCTGAGTAGATGTGAGTTCTGGAAAAGAGAAATAGCGTATTCTACAATCACCTGTTCAGGTGCTAAGTAAGTTTAAAGTGTGAAAATTGCTTTAAAAAGGCACGTGGTGCTGGGAAAAACAATAGTGAAATCTGAGTAAGGTCTGTAGTCTAGTAAATTGTACTGTGCCAAACAATTTCTTGGTTTTATGTGAGGTGTCATCACAGAAGGAAGCTGGGTGATCTCTCTGTACTTTTTCTTGCAATGTTCTATCTATAAGTATTTCAAAATAATAGGTTACCAGAAAAAGGCACATGGGAGTTAAGTAGCCATTAAGGCGGTCTGCAAAGGGTTGAGGTGGCCTTGATTGAGTTGGTCCAGGTGTCCTCAGATGATATCCAAGAGATGTGGACATGTGGGGCCTTGGCTTGTTGGTGATGTGCCAGGTGGTGAGGGGTCATTGAAGAAACAAACAGAGAAAGGAAGAAAGACTGAACACGGAAGGTCCTCACAGAGGCAGTGTAGAGGAGGAAAGGTCTCCAGCGTCAGGGAGCACTTGCCGGGCCTGGGGAAGCTCTGCTGTGGGTGGTGAGGGAGGAGACACTGGGCTTCTTGGATTCACTGTTTAGTATCTGCAAACCTGACCTGAGCTGAGTAAGTACATTCAATTATACTGATACCAAGTAGATTTGTTAAGGAATGAGAAAGAAAATTTTCTAGATATCTGAACTCTGCATGGCATACTTTACATAGTTTAGTTCATTTAATTTTAGCAATAGCCCTGAAAGTCATGTTTTCTTATGTCTACTCTATATTTACTCCTTTCTTTAAAACAAAGTCCATGTATAATAAAATTTTAACAAGAAATCAGAACCACAGAAAATAGGGGGACACATGTATGTGAGTTCTGCGTAGTGGGATAATTCAAATCTTGTAACTTGGTCTGAACTTCCTGGCACCCAGGACAAAAGAGGAAATAGAGTAAGTTATAGGGCTCTTGTTATCAGAAAGAGAGAATATACTAGTATCATGGGGGGTGAGGGAGAGACAGAGAGAGAGACGGAGACAGAGAGTAAAAGAGAGCGAGAAAGAGAACAGTATTTCTGGTACCAGTTAATTTTTGGAAAGCATTTCCCAGACCTGAAACAACAGAGTATGACAGTGCTTTTGATGACACTTTCATAAGCAGTTTTCACATCAGCACTTTTGTTGATTATGGTCCTTGATAAAAGCTTAGGATAGTAAGCGAAAGCATATTGTGAAAGATGCAGGTCAGTAGTGCAAACTGTAAGGTGTGTAGTCTAAGTAGTCTGTGGTGGTTGCATGTGATATGAGGAGAGAATTTAGAATTTAGACTATGTCTAGCGATGAGCTGATAGCATAGAAGCTTACCTAATTATCCTTTTCATTATTGTTATAAAAATAGCTGACACTCAACAAATGTTTACCATGTGCCAGTACTCGGTGAAACTCCTCATGCAATCTTGTTTCATTCTCATAACAACCTGTAAGGTAGGCCTTATGTTTAGCCCAATTTAACAAATGAAGAAATTGAGTCCTACTAAAGTTAAATAACTTGCTCAAGGTAACACAGCAAAGGCACGGGAGCCACTGCTGATAAGTTTATAATCTGAAATCCATTTAAAAGCTAGCAAAGTTTGTGTATTTCAGGTGTGTGTGTGTGTGTGTGTGTGTGTCTCTCTGTCTGTCTGTCTGTCTGTCTAGACTGAAGCCCCATGCAACCAACAGCACACTTACCGTCCTCTTGGATTGGCAGCGGCATCCTGTTTTGACCTTTGAGAAAATCCATCATTACATGCAGGTGGACACTAGCCACATTTCCCATCTTGCTCTTGATCTCTCCCCTAGACCCATGACCAATCCAATGCCCAGGGATTAGGCAGAGACTAAAAAGGAGTGAAAGGGACAGAAAATACAGTGAGAGATGGTGCCTGGCACTTTCCTTCAGCGCCGAGTGCCACGCTGGAGAGGTAGGATTTCGTCTGCAGAGGGCAATGCCACTCAGAGACGGTTTGCCCAGCGCAGGCAAGGCTTACCCCTGCCGTCTCAGCATCCACTTTCATTCTCGAAAGTACCTCCCATTGAAAAAATGAATCACAGTGTCACCCTGCCACCAGGCAGCTTCTGCTGAGTGTTGTCACAGAGAATTGGCCTTGTGTTACCAGACCCAGATTCCTGATTTTTAAATGGTGACAACTATTCAAATGTGGAAGACGCTGTCTAAGCCAACACTGCAGGGGCAAAAAAAAAATGTTTGTGATTTGGATTCAGCCCAACGGCTGCCAGTTCATAACATCTAATGTTCAGATACAGGGAGTGTGAGAAAATTACCAAGAGGGTCACAGAGATGCGTCCCGAATCTTTAAGTCACTGAGGCTGTTCCCCGAACAGGAGGGTGTGAGGGTGGGGAAATTCTGGGACGTGGCTCTGACTGCTGCAGTCTCACTGGTAGTCCTGGAAGGAACTGGCCTGTAGCTATTGGAGGGAGAATTCGGATCCATCAAGAACTCAATGGTAGGAGAAAGAAAATATATTTAGAACTTTTCAACAGGTAAGTGGGGTTTTACTCTCTTGTTTTATTTCTTTGAGTTGCCTTCATAATTGAAATACCTTTTGGGATCTGTGGAAATTATTCATGCCATAAAAAACAGAGTTTGTACTTCTTGATAACTTAAATTTGTAAAGAGACTCAAATCTTAGACCACCCCTGCCCATTACATTTTATTCCTGAGGACATGCTTTATTAGCAGATAGTTCATTTTTAACTCCTGAGTAATTAAAAATCCTTAACTTCTTCTCCATTGTGTAGTTTGTTTAAAAGTATTTAAACTACTGAACCAGATTGTATTGTGATGTCCAGCCCAATCCAGACCACATCCCAAAATGATACAGTTTCTGTTGATTTGGAATATTATACTGTCAAAGTTCAAAACAAATCCTAAAACAAGTTGTGTGAAGCTGTGGATATGAAAACAGTGGACTCAAAAAACTGAAAAGCTCAAGGCTTTATGTGTGATTTTTCTTGTTCTAAAATAGAAACCGTGTACAATTTGAGAGAAGAGAATAGACAGCTAAGGAAAGCGCACCAGGACATGCACACACAGCTCCAAGACGTCAAGGTAAAGAAAAACTGAGCTTCTGACTCTGTGCTGTTTGCCTACTGTACTTTGTAGAATGGCTGTAAAAGTCACTCCCCAACTGACCTGCTTTCCTAATCCACGTTATCATTTTGGGCTTTGCATAAACTGGAATCCGCCCAATACTTCTATCACGTCTGCATCATAAGCCAAAAGATGATCTGAAAATCCAAACATGTTCATTAGTACAGAAATGATTCTTTTGCTAGGTGGCTGCATTTTCATAAGCTTTTTATTTACAAAGGTTTATTAATGATGAAATATTTTTTCTTTTTGTTTCGATTTCATTGTACGTGATTATGATATTCGGGTAGCACGTTTTAGATTTTGGAATACTACATTAATCATAGTCTGTTCTCTACAAAGACTTTTAAACTTAATCAGTGCTGCTAAAACCACAACAGAGAAACACGCAAGCGCTATGTGGGTGCTCACACCACTGTCAGCCAAAGTGGGATTTGTCTTCGAATGTTAAAACTCAATGTGTAAAATTCTTTTTCGTGTAGCAACAGCATAAGAATTTACTCTCCGAGCATGAGCAGCTTGTAGTGACTTTGGAAGACCACAAGAGTGCGCTGGCTGCTGCGCAGGTTAGAAGGGTCGCAGCCTCTGGGTTCTTTTTAAAGTCTGCTTTAACATTTCTGAATTCCTTTCTGCATGTAGCCTCTCACCACCCAACCTTCGGTGGGTTTCTTCGGACAGCGCTATCCTGATCCTGAGCATCGTGCATGCTTTCAGAATTCAATCAAGGGAATATTAAATAACCTTCCGTTGTTTTTTGCACTAGTAGTTGGCTGCATATGACTATTTCTACCTTCCATCAGCCCCTACATGCAGTAGATTAATACTTGTTTAAATCATAGAAATTATCCTATAAATATGGTCTTTGGCCACTCTCTGACCTCTGTTGACTCCTGCTATATGATCTATGGGATTTTATGATGCCAGCGACCTAAGCAAATCATTGTCAGACTTTCTCTTCCGCCCCTCCCGCCCTTGCTCCCAGCATCGCAGCCCACACACACTCCTTTTGGGACTAGGCTCATGTGCTGTTGGTCAAATTACAGAAAATAAGAAAAGATCTCATGTCAATAAAGAACAAAAAATGAGAATTATAAGCTCCATTTGTTCAAAGCCTAGAACAGTCCCTGGCACAAGGCAGGCCCTCAGCAGATATTTACTGAATGAACAAACGATCAAACACAAGTGATGGGGAGCTAATTACAGCAATATCATGCTGAGTGTTGTCCTGCTTTCTAGCGGAAGCAAAGAAATGGAAATGGTGGGCTTAGTCACTGTCTTCTTAGCCACTAGTCTTCACTTTTCTTCTCTTGGAAGAATTCAGAGGAAAGGGCAAAGGAAAACCAACTTTATCTGTACTTAGCAGGAGACCAACTATTATTTTTTGTTGTTATAAAATTATTCAAAGTGTCATATGCTGGGCCCTGACCCATCTCACAGGGTGTGGCATCTGTGTTTGGGGGACCCCATTTCAAGGTTGTCATTGATGGGGTGTCTCCCTATGAAACTGCAGCTGTGTGGTGATTTTTTACATGGGTATAAATCAAGTTGACTTTAGAGGAGATGATTTCATTCAAAACTTTATAATATTTTTGTCAAGTATTATTATTTTTATATGAGGCTATTTTCCATACTGAAAAATGTGACAAACCAATTGAATACTCTATGTGCTACAATGGCCAAAAATATTAGACTAAGCAACAATTTGCAAGTTCAGAGAAATATAAGTGAAATAGCTCATTTAATGACCAAAACCAAATTCTGTAGTTAATACACTAGGAATATTACTGACAGGGTTTTGTATAGAAAAAATATATATACCTTTATAGTTTTCTATTTCTTTAAATATCTTTTTGGCTCTTTTGAGAAGGGGCTCCAAGTTTGTCCTGCCCCCTCCCTTTTTTTGGTAGTTATGGCACAACTAGGCACAAGACTTAGCGTCCACGTCTAATCCCGTATTAAAACTTCTCCTGAGTCTCCTAAGAAATCAAGTGCTGTTTCAGGCCTCTGCATTTTTCATGTAAATCATCGTAAGAGATTCTGTCTAAGAAAGCAAGAACAGAATAGAATTTGAGAGTTTACAATTTATCAAGGATTACCACAATAACCTTATATACAAAATTTCTTTACTATTCACAACGTATTGAGTTATATAATATTGTACCCTTTTTATAACTTAATAAAGTGAGGTCCAAAGGAATAAGGTAGCTGGCCCAAGAACCAGGCTTGAAGCTTAGGTCAACCTGACGTCAGAGTCATGCTTCACTCTTAAGCCCACCAGTGTTTTTGGAAATTTCCCCACATCAGTTCCCTGGGCCTTGCCCCAGACCCGTTGAGTCATGATTTCAAGGTGGAGGCCCAGGAACCTGCACGTTTAACATGATCCTTCTGTGATTATTAATGCACACTATTTGAGAACCACCACGTCACTGCCTTCTAAGATTATACATAGTAGAAGAAAGAAAAAAGGCTAGAAATAAGGTTTGTGTATTCCTTCATATGTGTCTTATTAAAAGTATCATCCTGTGGATGTCATTTCTTTTTTCCTTTGACCTCCAAAGTTAGTTTGCAAATGTTTTGATAGATTTTCGAGCTAAGGCCTGCTGTTAGCCGTATGGCACACCTTTGTACACGTTATAAAGAGGTACTCACCTGAGACAGATTTGGCAAGCACTTCACCTTTGTGTGAATTAAAAAAAGGCAGAAAGGTGCCTCTTCCTGGGCTGGGTGCACGGATGTGGCAGCGGGAGCGCCGGCTGGATTCCAGCCTCTGCTGGCAGCTCTGCTGTGCACACTGAGGGAGGTGGCCCTGTCTGGGAGGCTTGTTCAGAAAAGGTTTCTGTGTTCTTTGTATGTGTTTATGTAAATGTGTGTTTGCACACAGCATTTCTGTCTTAGGAGAACAGTGTTGGTACATATGATGTGCTAAGATAAGCAGTGTCTATTGATTGTCTTAAAGTATTTGATTTTTTTCTGCCTTCTTAGCTTCTTGTATTAAAAATATTACGTGCACACAGACACACACACACTCCACCACATATACATAGATACACCAATATGAGTATATTCTAGTCCTATACCCACATTAGTGCCTTTATGCTGTATCAGAAAAGGACATTGAGGAGCAAAAGTCCAGCCTCATTTCACACCTATGCTCCTGCTTTCCAAAACCACACAGCACAATACTAAAAGTGTTCTGGAAAGTAAGGGACCCTGTTTGAGCACAAGTGGCCTGGGGCAAGAGGGTGGCCTGAGTGATTTAATATATAGATTCAGTTACTTATTTTAAACCTATGATTCCTTTCCACTGAAGAGTGTTACTCAGACTGTACTGGTAAAAGATATCTGCACCTGTATTTATATAATTGTGGAATTTTTTAATAGATTTTTTTTAATGCTATAAAACTGACTACATAGCTGTCTTACTTTTAATAATGGTATTTATACTAGAAAAATTATTTATAAAAATTCTGACTTTGTTTAATGTAGCATGGGAAACTAACAACTGTCTTAGATATTTTTTCTCTGTTCCCTTTAACTCTACTTCTATTTTGCATGTGCTTAAAAATGGTTAAGCATGTCCAAGTAAGTATAGCTAATGCATGGAGACAATCTGCATATTTTTCCTAACTTATATTTAGGTATAAATTTTTTGTCTACTTTTCCAGTGAACCATCCATGAATGATATCTTTTTCCCTCCCCAAATTGTGCAATTTACATCCAATTGTGCAATTTATGTGCAGACTCAAGTTGCAGAATATAAGCAACTGAAAGATACTCTGAATAGGATTCCAAGCTTTCGAAAACCAGAACAGGCAGAGCAGCAGAATTTTACCCAGCTGGCGCGTTCTCCACAAGGTGACAGCACAGCAAGGGAGAAGTCAGCTGGAGAGCCGCGGGAGGTAAGGGGCGTGAACCGCTAATCTGTGGCCCACTGCGTCACTCTCCCTGTTAAGCTGTCATCAGGTGAACTGCTCAAAATATTGCCAACTCTTCCTGTAGAACAGTGGTTCTCAAATTTTAGTGTGTATCAGAGTGTCCAGCAGGGCTGTTAAAACACAGATAGCTGGGCTTCAGCCCAGAGTTTCCGATTCAGTTAATTTGGGGTGAGGCCTGTGGATTTGCATTTCTGACTCAGCTGGTCTGGGGAGGTGCATTTTGAGAACTACTGCTCTACTGGCTGTGTCTTTATTCGTGGGTTTATTTGTTTGAAAGGAGCTGTCCTGTCTGAGCTTTTTAAGGGTTTTTTTTCAGGGGGTAGAGTGAGAAGGTTAAATGATCATGAGGATATTATGTGACGGTCAGCCCACTGTTATATTAAAGCTGATAATATAGTTAAAGTTAATGCAGTGCTAGGTCCGCCCCAAACATGCCAAAACTTGTATTAGGAGACCTTTTAAAACTACTATGGCTCTAGGTGCTAGTGTCTCCATCCACTTTTTGTATTCTTCATAAAAATTAAGCCTTGCTTAAGAATATTTCACAAGTGGAACGTCACAAGTAGTGTCACCCTTATCCCGAACAAAGTTGTTTTGCAATCACATGTGTAGCAAGTATGGTTATCCAAACCCTGGCAAGGCTGTATTTAACATTGTGTTTGAGAAAAGTTGCCCCAAGTTACCGCCTTACGGGAGTAAATAAGTTGAGATGAGTGGAGCTCATAAGAGTCTTCACTCCGTGCAGAACATTCCTTCACAGACAGTTCCGTGTCCTCGTGGGTGCTTGTCCTTCGTCTGGGTCTTCGGCTAGTACTGGCTGAAGAAAACCGACCACATCCCTGGCCTGGGAATCCATTCTATTCGCTATCTAGTTTGATTACCAGTTTACTGGGTTAATCTTTTAATGGGGCAGACGTTTAGTTTTTCCATCTGTGAGGTAGAGAGAGAGTAGTTGTCTGCTCTAACCTTTCTCACAGGGGCATTGTGGAGATAAATGACAGGTGTTTGAAAGCACGTAGGGCTCTTCAGAGAAATATTTCATATAAAGCCAGGGCAGTGTAATGTAAAACTTGGCAGGTAGGCAAAGACCCTGGTAAGATGTCCATCTCCAAAAGTTACTCTCAGATGTCTGAGAATGGACTTTTCCCCTTGGTTTATTTATTTATACAGTCCAATTTCTCAGTTATATTTCTGCTAATTTAAGAAGGCTTCACTTTTATGTCAATTACGGGAGAGCAATCTGACCAAAGAAGTTATTTTTCGCATAAAGCAGGTTGGGGGGAAAGTGACAAATTTTCCTGTTGACATTATATCATCTCTTTTTAACCCCTCTTTTCTAAGTCATGAAGACCATATAGAAATCTCTGAAACTGCAAGGAAAACTGGTTTAAATCAACCAATTTGAGAAGAGGAGTAAAAGATGTCTTTTTTCCACTCAGAGTTTATATTAACAATACAAAATATTTACCAAAGACTTTCTCTAGTTCATGAAGAAATACTACTTTAATACATTAAAAAATGTTTTATTGTATCTGGTTTAGTGGGCACTATTTTTAGCTAACCACGGATGTCCATTAGTAGTGACATTTGGCATTCTTTTTCTTTATTAGCTAATAAAAAGTGAACCCAACTCATCCTCACTTTGATCTTATCTTTTCAAATAATTCTTGAAAACAAAATTTACATTGAGGAAAATTATGTAAACATTCATCACGAAGTTTGAGGGTTTTTTTCCTGTTTTTTCTGTGGGAAAATAGCAGTTAGATTGCTTGTGTGGGAAGGGTCTGCTGAGATGTGGTTACGCCTGAGCTTTACTTTTAGGTCATTTACTGTGATCTGAGAGGACGTTTTGCTTATGTTATCTCCATGTTAGAGGTGAGATTACACAGCGGGGAGTTGAGTGGCTCCACTGAAGCCATACTTCTCAGTCACGAGTCTCTGTTCTAGAATCCAGGATCTTGCTTATGTTGTAACCCCACAGACATGATAATAAAGAAATTCTGTCACTCCTTTTGAGATGCAAGAGTGTCATTTCCGGTGACGTGCTTGGCCTAGGTATCTCGAAATAGTGATGTGTGGCAGGACCATGAAGCAGTTCCTGGAAGAACAGAAGAAACAAAACCGTATTCTCCCACCCAGAGGGAGGCGGAATTCCAGGCCCCAGCAGATCTGCACCAGCAAGAGGCGGAACGTAGAGGGCCTGAGGAGCGTCAGGCGGAAGAGGAGCACAGAAAGGCCCTCGAAGAGGAGGCCATGGAGCAGGTCGGGCAGGCGGAACACCTGGAGGAGGAACACGACCCGTCCCCAGAGGAGCAGGATCGGGAGTGGAAGGAGCAGCGGGAACAAAAGGAAGAAGCCCACCTTCTGGAAGGGCACGCTCCTGCGGAGGTGCGAGGCCATCCACGTCAGGTCGGCTGGGATTGTGTCTTGCTGGCTGGAATAGGGAGTGTGGCTTCGTTTTTAAATATTAAAGAAAGAGCCCCTCCCCATTTATAAAAATCTCTAAACTAAAATTTGAGTGATATTACTAAATGTTACATGCCCATATTGAAGTTTTCTAATGTAATATTAATAGCATAGCTACTTACATCCCTCAGAAAGATGACTGGGGTAAAGAGGACGGGCTGTTGTGTATGTATGCCTTCCCTTTGTCCGTAGTGCCCAGGAAGGGAGACACACTCACATCCCTTTAACAGTAAGAGAAGAGCTGAGCACCTGATTCGGCACCTTCCCGGTTTGTGCTCCGGTCCTGGGGGCATCTTGAGGCTGAGAAGTGTCTCATTTTCTATCGTCAAAGGTCCTCTTCTCCCTGTTCATTTACTGTCGAATTGTATGTTGGCTTTTGCACATTCACTTGCCAGGTGGTTAGTAAGTTATCTAAAAGCTGATCTTATCACTTAAGGCTATTCCACTAGGTGGTGTGTTTAACCAGTCCCTGCTCAGGCTTCCACGTCTGAGCACTGCCCTCTCACTCAGTGGCATAGTGGTTAAGTTGGCACGCTCCTCTTCGGGGGCCCTGGGTTCGAGAGTTTGGATCCCGGGTGCAGACCTACACACCACTCATCAAGCCATGCTGTGATGGCATCCACATCCAAAATAGAGGAAGATTGGCCCAGATGTTAGCTCAGGGCCAGTCTTCCTCACCAAAAAAAAGAAGAAGAAAGGAAAAAATATCCTTCATTATTATAAATAATACTTTAGAAGATCTTACAGCAACACTGTGCATAGCTAGGTACCTTTCCTCACTGTCTCTAAGCTGAAACCCAACAATAGGCTACCTGGCCTTTACATAGATGCTGTCAGCTTTTATTTCTAACTCTGAAGCTTCCTTTGGCCTCAGACTTTCCAAGACTTCAAGCTGCTTGAGGCTGTAGGCTGAGTAAGTCTGAAGGCCTCGGTGGTTGCATTCTTAGGTTGTTGCAAAGTTAGCACTGAGAGGCCTCTCCCATCTTGTGTCCTTCATCGCTTTCTTCAGAAGTCCTTCGCGCCAGTTTACTTCCCCTCCACGTGCACCCTGTCCTTTGTGAGAACCCTGTGTGCTCGTGTTAGTTGGGGGGTGGAGGAGAGAGTGGTAGATTGTTTAAGGAGAAGCAGAGTTTAAGAATTCCTGTTTTTCCTTTAATCAGAAGGTACTGTCTTCTCACCCATTCTTTGTTGCTTTGAAGAAAATTGATTCTCTGCTTTTCCATCCTAATCTGAAATTTGACCCTTTTTTGGCTGTGCTTAGCCAGAGATTGGTATATTCGTTGCTGGAGTTAATTAGCATCCCTAGGTTGTTCACTCTTCATGGAAGGCTTTAGCCTCAGCACCAGCTCACGGAGTCCCCGATTAGGATGAGGTTACCCATGCCGGCTCGTAGCAGAGCCTTCTGAACACAGGTTTTGTTAAGGTTTGAAACTGGTTTCTTCTGTTGTGTCCTCTTCAGTTGAGAGGGAGCACATTAAAAATCTGCCTCAGTGCCAGCAAATTGGGAAGATGGGTTGCCAAAAGACGCCCAGGGCGAGTTGGGAGGGAGCTGGGAAACAGGCGTTCCAGCGCCGGGTGACCTTGGACCTGATGTATAATCACAGTTCACCTGACAGATCGGGGTTAATAAACCACCTCTGACTCCCGAGTTTGTCGTGAGAAACAAATGAAGGGAGACCGGGGGACCTGGCTGCTCTTGCTCAGCACCCGCTCATTTTTTCCCCAGGTGTATCCTTCCGCCAAGCCGGTCACCAGATTCCGATCACCGTATGAGGAGCAGCTGGAGCAGCAGAGACTGGCAGTGAGGCGGGACGAGGAGGCCCAGCGGCTGAGACGACAGCAGGAGGCCCTGCACCAGCAGAGGCTGCAGGGACACTTGTTGCGGCAGCAGCAGCAACAGCAGCAGCTCCTGGCCAGAGAGACGGCACAGCAGAGACCAGCGGGGCCCGAGGAGGGGGAGGGGCCGGAGCAGCGCCCGCAGCAGCCACGGTAGCCTGATGCGTGTAGATTTCAGAGGCAGATTAAAACAGATCTGTTATTTGTCCTCTGTGAACTTGAGGGGCTCGGATTGCTCATGTAGCTGAGGCAGAACAACCACCTGAGAAATTCCAAGGACTTCAGTTTAAAAATAATCAACATTTTTTTTTCTGCTTAAAAATGGTAGTTGAAGTCTCAAAATAACCTAGCAGGTCTTGCGCTAACTTTATTTTAGCATTCGAAATATGTTTTATCTTTTTTTAAGGTATCTTTTGAAAGTATATCTGGAATCTTTATCAAACCTAATCACATAGTTTTTTAAAAAATTAGTATGGCTTTTTAATTTTTAATTTTTTTATTTGCAGTAACATTGGATTGTAACATTATATAGCTTTCAGATGTACATTGTAATATATTTTGAATTCTGCGTAGATTACATCATGTTCACCACCCAAAAACTAATTATAGTCTATCCCCTCACATGTGAGCTTAATCACCCCTTTTGGCCTGCCCCCTTCAGCTATGGTAACCACCAATCCAATCTCCAATGCTATGTGTGTGTTTGTCCTTGTTTTTATCTTCTGCTTATGAGTGAGATCATATTGTATTTGACTTTCTCCCTCTGACTAATTTCACTCAGCATAATATCCTCAAGGACCAACCATGTTGTCGCAAATGGCCAGGTTTCATCATTTCTTATGGCTGAGTAGTATTCCATTGTGTATAAATATCACATCTTCTTATGGCTTTTTAAAAAATGTTGAAAATTTTGTTTAACTGTCTTTAAAGATAAATGACGTACGTCAAACTGTGCTACGTAATTTGTGTCACCGAGTGGATAATGTTTGTGTCCCTTGCAGGCAGCAAGCTCATTACGATGCTATGGATAATGATATTGTTCAGGGAGCAGAGGACCAGGGCATCCAGGAAGAGGAAGGAGGTGGTGAGACTTCTTAGATGATGAATGTTTTAATAAAATTGCTTGGTAATTTGTAATATCAACTCTGAGTTATATGCATATCTGAGTACACACAAAGAAGATTTGTGTACTGTGTTTATGTTGTCGTTGTCCTTGTGTTTTCCTGAATCCTCCCAAACAGTGCACATCGGTAGTCAAAATTGCCCAAGATAATCTGTTTCCTCTCTAAAATTTTAGAATGGAAAGGAGATGGTAATTTAAGCTTTTTTTATACTAAATAGTTATTTCTGACACCTTATCATAGGACTGTTATGTTTTGGGCAACTTCTACATTTTCTCCTTACCTTGGAGGCTTTGGGTCATTGCCTTAGAAGTTTTTCATGTTAAGTTGATGGTAGCTTTCATTTAAGTGCGTATCTAGTATGTAATTTATGAAATATCGCTGACTGTGCTAATAGAACTAGAAAGAAACCGTCTCTCTGGCAACACTAACACTTAGATATGGATCCTTTTCTAAAGAGTCTAAAGGAAGATGATTACCCAAAGCCTATTCTGATATTTTATAGCCCTTACAGTCAGAAATTGTTTTCCTTATGTCCGCCCGTGCAGCACTTTAAGCTCTTCTGTTTCATTATCAGTAAGACTAGAGAACGGTTTGTTCCCTTCTCTATTTAATGAATCCCTTGGTGCACTTTGAAACCTAATGGTAAGTTACCCAGCGTCTCTGTTTTCTGTAGGCTGAATGCTCAACCATATACTTAACCTTTCCTCTTATGCCTTCTTTAAAAATTAGTTTGTTTTTCTCTTTGTCTCCTCTTATCTAAATTCTCTTTGTGGAAATTTTTTTTGAAAAGTGGCAAGTGCGTGTCTGTGTGAGAGTAAATGTGGGATGTCTCTGAGTGTGGCAGTCACCACCGCCATATCAGAGAACACAGGATGGCCGTATTTGTCTTGAGCTCCACAAATGGGGTTGTTCTTTCCTTCATTTCCTGAAACATTATCCATTTCTTCTTTTGGTACTTGCTGTTTCCTCTGATGTTACCAAAATTACTTGATAATTTTAGCAATGTCCACCTGACTGGGTTTTCTTTTGTTGAGAAAGTGTTGTTATTTTTTGCATAACAGGGTAAGAATTGCAGCTTCTGTTATGAACATTTGTTTTAGAGGGTTAGAATGGTGTCACTCACCTGCCCCGTCTCTTTCAACGCACGGTCTGGGAAAAAGATGTAACTTTATTTGGGAAAGCTGAGACTATGCCTGACGTTGACTTACCCTCGCTGGAGGAGAAATGGGATGAGGTGGTCTTAGGAAAGCCCACCGGTGGCTTTTCTTTGAGTGAAAGGGAAGAATCCTGTCTGGTTCATCTGGGCTGATGTTAGTTCCTTTGATTTGCTAGCCTATGAGAGAGATAACCAGCACCAAGATGAGGCAGAAGAAGACCCAGACAATGGACGTGAACCTCGAGAACAAGGGCCTCATGAAACTGACCCAGAATCGGAGGCAGATGTAAGTGTCCTCTCTTCTGGTACAACACCTGGAAACTCACAAGGCAGAAAGGGAACCTGAAGGTTTGCCTGACCCCACGCGTCTGGCTCCAGATATGTCTGCTGTTTCATCAACACAGAAGGAAGGTGGCTTGCATTATCATATGATGTGAGCAGGGTTAACTATAAACCACGGCGGGGTGCGGGGGGGGCGTTGCTCTGGGAAAACAGCAAAGGAGTTTCCCTCTGGTGACTTTTAGATGAATAAAATTAAAACTGCGAAAAGCAAAATTGAGAGGCATTGAAATATGTAGTAATTCTGAAAGATGAAAAATAAAACAAGTGTGGGAGTTGGAGAACCTGAGAAAGGAAATGAACCATTATGGAGCATGGCGAGCAGTCTGCTAGGGTGTGATGTATGTCCTCTGACTCTGTAATCTCCCAGCAGTCAGTGACCATTTTAATAAATACATGGATAAGGATGTGTGGTTTGAGAAATGAAAAAAATGGCTCAGGTACCGTGATGCTATAGAAAAATTAGAATATATATAAGTAGAGACCTCATAACCAGGAATGTTGTTTGTGTTTACCAAGAAAGGACCAAGACTCCCAGTTCAGCTGGGTTGTCTGGGGCTGTGCCTCTGCCTACAAGTAAGGCAAGCAATGTTGAGTGAGTGTGTTCTTGTGCTTTTGTATAGATGATTTTTTCAACTTACTTTAGCTCTCCTGTCATCTTCTGCTAGTAAGTGAACCACCGAGTGTATAGAGTTCAGTCTGTGCTAGCATGTGGGTCCTGTTTGGGTGGATCCCATGGGCTGGACGGAGGATCCACATCCTGCCTTGATAATCATGGAGAAAGTCTTCCTGATAGCTCTTTAAAGCCGCCTTGATGGAAACGGCTTTTCCACTTAACTTGCACAGAGATGTGGCAGCGCGTGTTCACCTGCCAGCCCCTGAGTTAGCATATCTGAAAGTAGCTTCAGGGATCCCAGCCCTGAAATATTTTCTGGAAAGAGCAAGAGCTGTAGAGAGTCGGAGAGTATGAGAGAGCCGGAGAATATGAAAGAGCCACGGAGTGTCCGTAGGAGAACAAGAAAGGGAGTGTGCACAAGCCTGAGGGCGTGCCTGAGAGCATGCCTGAGAGGGCCCGACAGGGACAGGGAGAGGGCGAGTGCTCAGTCACTGACCTTGGGGAGGCGCTGTGCACTTTTGTTCCTTGACTGTGCAATCCTCTGTTCTCTTCTCACCAGGTTACTTGTTCTGGAGAAGAAGTGGCCTTTCTACCGTGCCTTGTTTTCATTAGAAAGTGTTGCCGGCTTGTCCTTCTTTGTCTCATCTAACTCTTTTAGTTATTTATTTATTTTTTAATTAAAAAGTGTTTTGTCCAGCTTTCTTGAGGTATAATTGATCATCTAACTGTTTTATCTAAATGTAACAGTCATGCCTGTTAAACCTCACTGCTTGTTTCTTGATGAGAGTTGAAGCTAGTGTGTACATTTTTATGAGCTTTTACAAAAGCTTTTGGCATCTTTCTTCTGAAGAAGGTGTGTTACGCTTTTCGTATATTTCCACACAAAATATTGATCACACACAAATAGAAATCCATATGACAGGACATTGTGAAGTGATTGGAGTTCAGCGTGAAGGTGACTGTTTGTCACGCTCTGTATTTCCAAGAATAGTGTCATTGGCACTTGAATGAAGTCTCCAGCCAGGATGTGCAGACAGTGGATCAGCCGAGCCTGCCCGGAGCTCTTGAACGTGTTCAAGGCTCGGAAGTGCACTGAAGTGGGGTCCTGCGGTCTGGAGCACACCCATAGAGACTAAATTTACTCTGAGCACCCCCGTCTCTGGGGAGAAGCATTTGCTGCTTCCGTTAAGTGTCCTATTGATGACCCTGGAGTGGTCGGAAAGCTCCTGCAAGCAACTCCGTTTCTGCCCAGCTCAGGCTCTAAAATCTGAATCTTTATGAGGACGTGTGTTATTTTAAAAGGTGCTTTGGGAGCTTAAGTGGAAAATCGAGATAATTCTGAAGCTGATAATATATGAAGGGCATTTGCTGAGCACAGTAACTGAGAACTACCTTGGGAGGTGGGGTGGGGGAGATGCTTTTCAAAATATATCGCCATGATCGGGTGAGCTCAGTTCTTTTTCTCCTGTCCCTTGCCAGTGCAACATCTCAGGTTCATGGTAGTGTTTCCTGTAAAGAAACTTGCTCCGTACTAGAAATTGGTCATTTACTTTTGAATGAGGCCTCTTCTTGTCTCCTTTGCAGGCAGGCCCTCTTCTTGGGTCCTTTCTGGTGTGGGCTTTCTCTTTCTTCAGCTGCTCTTCACCCACTTAGATATAAAATGTTACTTGCAAAGGAAAGCTCATCTGTATAAAAATCATCATACCAGTGAAAAAAGTTACTATTTGCCTATCTAAATCTCCCATTTTAATTATTTCTCCTACTTGGTCTTTTGGCTTTTATTAATTATTTTTCTTATTGTCTGTTTGGTTATGCTCACTACCTGTGATATCGTTTTGAGGACTGTTTTGCAGTCACTTGCAGAAAATAAGTGCTACTTGTATGTTGTGATTCATCAGCCACTGACAAAGCAGGAGTTCTATCTTTCGACGGTGGGCTGTGTCCTTGTGAGTCTCGGCAAGGATAGATCTGAACAAGCTGGTGAAGGACAAGTTCATTTTCTGCCAGTGTGTGGCCTTTCAAATGAAATTAAACTTGATCCTGGATTTTGAAGTGGCGGTTGATTTTTATTAAAATTTTACAGAGGGCTGCTGTAGAGGATATAAACCCAGCAGATGACCCTAATAATCAAGGCGAAGATGAATTTGAGGAAGCCGAGCAAGTGAGAGAAGAAAATCTGCCAGATGAAAATGAAGAGCAAAAACAAAGTAATCAAAAGCAGAATGCAGAAATGGAGGAGCATCTGGTGGTGAGCAGATGCCACAGCGGAGGGTGGTGGTAACCTGGGTATTTTCATAAGGGCCTGGTATATGCAAAAAGTTAGTCAGAACCTCCATTGATGAAAGGTTTGCCTCTTTGGTTGGTTTTCAGACCGTTGCATGAAATGATATGCCTGCTCTCAGAGGGAGAGGGTAGCGGACATCCTGGGCTTTGTGCTGAGAATGATTATTCATCATTTCCTGGCCACTGATGCATTGAAAGTGCGCTTTTCACGGGGCGTGCTTGTTCTTTGTCCCAGAGTTCTGTAAAACGCGTCTCCAGTGACCAGTCACCCGAGCCCCCTCTTTTGTTTCAACAGATGGCAGGAAATCCAGACCAGCAGGAGGACAATGTTGATGAGCAGTACCAGGAGGAGGGAGAGGAGGAGGTAGGAACTCTGAGCGATCTGCTTGTCATAACCCTAACCCTAAACAAACCTCAGCAGCATCAGCTCTGACAGGCCCTCCGCAGAAATGTTCAGAAAGACTTAGGCAGGATAAGGAAGACAGTTTCAAGAGGAAATGGACCATGGCAGTGGAGACGTTTGGATAGAAGATAAAAACGGGGTAATAGAATCCTCCTTGGTTCTCACTAGAAATTTTGAATTAAGAAATTTGGCCTTTCAGGAATGTGATTGAAGTGATCTTTCTAAGAATATTTTCTTCTATCTCTTTCCCTCATAAAAGAGAGAAAAACCTCGGCAGGTTGAGGGAGTCTGGACTAACCCTTGTGACTTTCTCTGGAGATGTCGCCACAGGGCCTGCCTCTGAGGGGTACCCCAGAGTGTCCATCGTAATACACTCAGCACCCTCCAGACTTTTAAAAAAATTTATGGTCTCTACTTTTTTAGCTTCTTCCCTCCTGAGAATTTAAGACCTAAATTAAATTTAACAATAAAAGGAAAAATATAGAAGGAGCTCAGTTGGAGAAAATGCATTTGGGTGGAATTTCTTAACATTTCATTTTAGTTTGCTTTTTATTGTGAACTTCTAGCATATAATTGTCATTGAAGTTTATAGATGTCTCTCGTGGTGCCGCATTTGCGTGACTGAGCGATGAGTGCTCTTGGTCGTAGCTGGTTAGTCACAGCACTCTACTGTGTGGACCACTGAAGCTCAGGACTTGGGAATATGATAGGGATGAGGCCAAGGCCCCACGTTTAGTCTCTCTCTGGACCAGTAAATGAGCCATTGCACTACAATCCTGCTTCAGAGGTGCTTCTCGGCCAAGCGTCCTACATATGTGCGCCTTTGACCCTGAAGGGAGCCACACAAGAGGATGGACAAATGGCAGCCTGAACAAGCACCCCCTGCTGGAGACCCTGCTCAGAATACGCGTGCTTCTGTGCTCACGTCCACAGTTCCCTTGACTAGGTCCGCTTTCTCATTTTTATTGCATTTGTCAGCCTTTCAGAGCTGATGCTAAAATTTGTGCTTATACCAGGAAAACAGAAAAGGATGTTGCTCTCTGCAGCCCTTGGTGACCTACATCGCTGGTCACGTGCCTCTAACTGACTGGATCGTTTTGCCCTCTCTCTCTTCTCTTCCTGCTGTTCATCCTAATCAAGACCCTGAGCTGTCTTATCAGAAGAGAGCATTAGAAAACCAGCAGGCTTGGATATTAAGACATTTGGCAAGGAAAAGATATTCATCTGGATTTCTCTTGCAACAGGATGTCTAGACTAATATTACTTTGTTCCATTCTGTCAGATGCCAGCAGTCTTTGAGGGATTAAAAGAGAAGAGAGTCACCTTGGCTGCTTTTTAAAAATTCAAAAGGGTAAACATAAAATTTTAATCAGTATTTACTGATACTTCTTACCTCTATATTATATCAGCTAAGGCGGAGGGAGAAATCCTGTGATCCATGAGGGATCAGGATGGAAAGAAAAGACAGAGAGGCAAGAGGGAAGGAGAGTGGTGACAAGGTGGAGGTGAGCGCCTGACACTCGGCAGCCACTCCCTCTGGCCCCTGCTCCTCCTCCCTCAGAACCCCACTCCTCTTCCCTCAGGCCCCTGATCCTTCCCCCCTCAGGCCCCTGCTCCTCCTCCCTCAGAAACCCGCTCCTCCTCCCTCAGGCCCTTGCTCCTCCTCCCTCAGAACCCCGCTCCTGCTCCCTCAGAACCCCGCTCCTCCTCCCTCAGGCCCCTGCTCCTCCTCCCTCAGACCCCTGCCCCTTTTCCCTCAGACCCCCACCCCTCAAAACTCCACCCCTCAGAACCCCACTCTTCTTCCCTCAGGCCCCTGTTCCTCCTCCCTCAGATCACTGCTCCTCCTCCCTCAGAACCCCTCTCCTCTTCCCCTGGGGCCCTGCTCCTCCTCCCCCCTCAGCCCGCTGTATTGGGTCTTCCCACCCCTTCCTGTTGTTCCTAGTTCTTCCCTTGAGGAGGGTGGTTCCCCAGTACCCTTCAGGGACTTGTGATAGTCGGAGAGGAGCTGCTCAGCGACTGCAGCAGAGGGAGACACATGCGAGCACTACAGCAGGGGCGCACGCGGGCTGTGCTGTGTATAAGCCATGTGTGTGTGAGACAGCTTTTGCAGGGCCCTCTGAAAACCCTCGAAGGCTGGGTAATGGGCGTCGTTCTTCCCTCCATTAGCCTCAGAGTCTTCCGCTGCCGCAGCTGGCCCCCGAGTGTAAGGCCCATTGCTGCCCTCAGTCCCCTCCTGCCTGGCCACAGTCACCCTGACTTCTGTCGGCATCTGCTCCTCGGGAGGGACAGTGTCCTGCCAGGACTGTCCCTGTTCTGAGATCCAGCCCATCAGGCTTGTGACTTAAGCTCTGAGGGGAGAGGACCCAACACAAGTGTGATGTTAGGCGGCTGGCACTCCCCCTGCCTTCTCTTGTCTTAGCACAGCAGCGTTCTTAACAAGCACTCCCTCTTCGTTGGGGGGCTTGTTCCAGTGGAACGTGTCCACGTGGTGATGCCATCCTCCTGTTGCCTACTTTCCAGATTTTGTGTCTACTTATGAGCAAACAAGGCAAATTATGACTTTGCCAAAAAGTGTTATTTGTGCTTTAAAATTATTTGAATGTTCAAAAAAATATATAGATTCAGTGACTGCTTGAAAAATCTGAGTGCTCCGTCTCCCCGGTATAACTGACAACAGATGGATCGGAAGACCCCTGAGAGAGCGAGCGTGGTTTATTGACCCGCCTTCCGTGGTCCTGCGGCCTGTGAATCACCACGTCAAGAAGCTGTCCGGATGGATGGCAAAAACTCTCCTAGTAGACATCTCGCAGCAAGCAGTGGTGTCCATCGCTGCAGCTGACGTTGCTGAAGGCCCTTCCTTTGTCCCATTCCATCCGCCTCTTGGGATCTCCGCGTTCTTGACTACTTGAGGTTCAGCCTTCTAGTTCCTGTAACATCTTTGATGTGTAAAGAAAGGCATTAATACCTACAGGGATGGGGTAGCTGGCCTATGCCCATTTCAAACTCAGCAGACCTATTCTACTTGGGGTTTGGGCTATTTATTAAACTTGCCATATCGCATATGGACCATTTCTAAAATGCCTAAAACATTATATTTCAGCGAATAAAAATGAGTAACGAGGAGCAGTGCTGGGAAATCTTGGACAAATGTTTGCATCAGCTTGAGCAGGACACTAAAGAGGGCCGAACGTGGAAGACATAACTGGTGTGTTTATGTCACGAGAGGGAAACTAACATTTGGTTCTGGTGATTAGTCTAAGCATATTTTAAAGTTAGAAACTCCATATGATTTTGTTCCTCTTCAGTAATGCCTTTAAGATGAGTTTAAATTACTTTTGCCCCAAACATGAGGAATATATTATTAGAATAATAAGGAGTATCTGTAAATCTGAAAAATTACAAAATTTTCATTTGTGGGTTCCCTAAATTAAAGAGTAATTTAATTCAGTGCTTCCCACTTCAAAGTATATTGACAACTGGGAAACCACCTGAATTTTCTACAAGAGATCCCAAGAGAAGTGAAGAAAGAACTAACAAAAGGGTATTCATCTCTTCAGCCGGAGACATTATTAACCTGGCGTCCGTTGTCGCTTGGGCAGGTGGTGCTTAGTCTTTGCTGTGGCTGAGAATCCCTTGGAGGGTGTGTGAAAAATACAAATTCCTGGGCCAGACCTTAGCTTAGAGGTTTTTATTTTATCTGTGCTGGGGCCTAGAAGTCAGAGTTCTTCACAAGCCCCCAGCTGATGCCAACATTTCCAGAACACACTGTTTAGAGAAGCAGTATAGGACCTGTGGCTGCGGGTGGCCTTGGGGAAGTCTGAACGTCCTGAAACTTCTATGCAAAATAACGTGTATCTATGCCCGTTTGCTGAAGCCTTTCTTACCAAATCCTTAAAAGGGTTCACGACCCCCTACCACACACACACACACACAGAAGATTAAAAATCAATGATGTTTACCCATCCCTTTTATTTTACAGATAAGAAATTTGAGTTTCAGAGAGGTTAGCTAAATTTTCGAAGGTCTCACAGTTTGTTATTGTTAGAACCATGATTAGAGCCCACCCAGGTCTGATTTTAAAGGCCACCATAATTAAGTATACCAAGCAAGATAACTAAATAGTTGATGTGGGCAAGTCCTTCTTTATAGAAGTTAGGTGAATACAGAAGGAATGATGGAATTAGAAAGTTACTATTTTTGTGACTCTTAATTAAAACTATTGATTTCAGAGCAGTCATCAGTGGATGATATCACTGGGTGAATGGAGGTCAGGGAACTTTACCATGGAGCGATCAGGCCGTCACCATCTGAGCTCACTGACCAATCTTAGCCCCACTGAAAGCCAGACAAGATCTGAAAGCTACCACATGACCTCTGAAACCCTTGCTTTGCAAATTGAATCTGAATTCCTTCACGCCTTTAAGCAACCTTCCTTTTACGAGAAATGTGGGGGCTAAAGGAATGAGTTAAGTGATACCTTAAAGAGGCAGATAAATCCAGAATGCGGGTCATTCTCCAGGGCGATAAATCAATAGCAATAAAGAAAAACGAGAGGAGTGGAACTGATGTGTGTGCGGCCTTTGGATCATGATTAGAGCAAATCAACTGTAAATAGACATTTTTAAGACAATCAGGAAAATGTAAGTATGAACTAGACATTAGATGATACCGTGGTATTATTTATCAGGATGCTAATGGCATTATGGTTATATAAGAAAAGTCCATGGATGTTAGAGATGTATACTGAGATGGGTGAGGGTGAAATTACATGATGTCTAGAATTTTTAAGAATAGATGATACAGTGTGGCGACACTGAGATGACTTTTGAAGCTTGGTGATGGCTGTAAGGGGTTCCTTGAATTATTGTCTTTATTTGTATGTGCTTGAAAATTTTCATCATAAAAACAAATGACCTCATTGTTTATATAGCCAGAAAGTTGGAGACCCAAGGTTTTGTCCAGGTCTGGCTGACTGCGCAATCTGTGTGAGGGGCTGGCAAAGTGCCAGCCTCGGCTTCTTCTGTAAAGAAAGTCTTGTTGGCACACAGCCAGCCTGCTTTACGCAGCATCTAAGGCTGCCTCTGCCCTGCAACGGTGGGGCTGGGTAGTTTCTGCAGAGACCTTATGGCCGAGAAGGCCTGAATATTTACTATCTGGCCCTTTACAGAAGAAGTTTGCTGGCCCTGATTTATGTATTCTTTCCACCATAGTGCTTTCCAGGCAGTTCCCTCCCCACGCCAATGAAACCACGTTTGGTGTCCTAGTATATTTTCATTATAGAGGCTACAGAAAACATGTCTTCGTTTACTGAAATCGACCAGGACACAACAATTTAACTATGTTTCAATTAGCGAAACATTATTAGATCCTGAAATAAGTGCTTCCTTGTTTTCATCCTAGAGTCCTGGGGCTGGTGTTATGAGCTTCTGTGACTCAGGGCAGAAGAGATGTCCTGGGCCACCAGTCTGCTGGTGAGACAAGGGTGTCTTCTCTTTAGCTCGCCCCACCAGGACATGTGAATACAAAAGATGCTCTATCCTCTGTCTCCAGAAGGTATTTGGTGCCAATGGAGTTTAGGAGTTGTGAGTCCAGCCGACATAGGGCTGGTTAGAAGAGGTTCGTGAAGGCTGGGCTCTGTCCAAGGGCGTCTTTGAGGGTCGTCTTTGTAGGCTCCGAACAGGCCAGCCTCCCCCTACAGCTTGTCTGGCAGGCCCCTGGACTGGACACCTTGAGGCAGCCCTTAATTACAGCACCCGCAGACTTTCCTTCCCTTGCCCATTTAAACCCCCCCCAAAAGTATCAGGTCATTTTGTGTGTTGTTCAAGATTATTCAGCAAAAATATTTGGATGCTTGCTTTGATTTGCATTTTGAAAAAATAATGGAGATCACTGACACATAACAGTATTAGCTTACATAACAGAAAGCTCCTTAAAACAGAACTACTGTGTTAGAACACTAAAGAGATGTAGGGATTTGAGGCACTTTAATAACTGTTTCATGAAGAAATTGAAATGATTGTGTTCTACGTTAGAGATATTTTAGCCAGAGGAGTTTATTCCTAGTTATAAAAATATAGATACACTTTTTTTTCTCAGTTTTCTACTGCATTGTATATAAGTAATGGTGTCTGTTTGCTGTTACAGAGCAGATTTTTTTTGCATTGATTGATTGATTCATTCCTTGAATATTTATTAAGCAATTACAGTGTGTCGGGTAAACATCTAGGTATTAAAGACAATTAGTTGAGGAAGCCAGATGGTTCCTGTCTTTGTAGAGCTTACATTGTGTCAGAGCCTTCAGACGTCTATAGTTCTCCCGTTTCGAAAAGGGGAATTTTAAATTTCATCAGCTGAATTTCTTCAGGTGTTACACTTGGGGTGTTAACCCTTATTCAAATAAATCAGAAACTCAGTCTCAAAAGTCCTAGGTTCTGAATCATTCACCCTGAGTTTTTGTAGTAGGTGTGTTACACATTTCTTCATAGCTGATAGACAAGTCACATCTTTGACTTTTATCTTTTTTCAAGTTTATTTTTAGTTTATTTTTGTTCCTGCTACTCTGAATGAACTTTTTGGAAATCAAAATATGTTGCAAGTGTTTAAATGATAAAAGCGTCACCCAGTATCTCTGGTTTGTTTTAGGTTCAGGAAGATTTGACCGAAGAGAAAAAAAGGGAATTGGAGCATAATGCTGAAGAGACCTACGGTGAAAATGATGAAAACGTATGTGTAGGATCTATATTTCTGCTGCGTGTGTGCGCATGTGTAGGAGATCTGTCTGTCTAGTCGGATAGATACCAGCAGGTGCCTCTAAGGTGCCATGGGGTTTAACAGGCCAACCTGGAGTTCAGAAAATTTGTGACAACCTTCATAGATTGGGAAAGATTGCAGCAGTGTTGCCTATTGGAACATTTTTCTTCACTTGTTTCCTTTCTCCAAGAAGGAGTACCATCGCACCCTTTACTTTCTAGAGGGAGTTAGTTACATCACCAACCCCACACCCTCTCTCTTAGTTTTTCTTTTCTTTTAACTTTAAGGCTGATGAGAAAAACAACGATGGAGAAGAACAGGAAGTTCGAGATGACAACCGCCCCAAAGGCCAAGAGGAACATTATGAGGAGGAGGAAGAGGAGGAGGAAGACGGGGCCGCTGTTGCTGAGAAGTCCCGGCGACGAGCTGAAATGTAACGGTGCCGCCTTCACACAGCGCTCAGCCAGCGGCTTCTGTTCACGCTGCTCGAAAATACATCTGCCTACTGAACTCTAGGATATTTAATTACAAAAATTAAGAATTTAGACATTTTTTAACTTTTGTATTAGAAAAGCTCATACATTTATACAAATATATTTTGATAACCTAGGTTAGAGCTTCTTTTATATTCAAACTAAACATGAGCAGGAAGAAAAACAGTAAAGCAAACCTTAGACTCTGAAGCTGACTTTTTATAGACTATGTGGTGTTGGGAAGGATGTCGATTTTGTACATGTTTCAACTTTCCTATCTTCTAGTTTCCAGGTGATCTGTTGTTTGCCTTTGATAAAATACAGGATTTCTGAAGAGGGAACACTGCAAGGTGCCGTGCAGACTTCCAGGAGAACGGCCAGTTGACTCCCGTCTGCCCTTCCCAGGGTCTTGTGTATAGTTCTGATGGGATTGTCACAGTCTGTCTCGCTCTCAAGTAAGAGCCACGTACAGAGTGACATGCAGTTGGAAAGACATTTCTCTTGTAAAGAACTTGTTTCCAACTTTTCAGATCAGTTAAGAAAATGTTTGGCTTTACTTAAAATCACAGCTGTTCTTCGTGAAAGGAATTAAATTTACAAGTGGAATAATACTAAAACTCACGTCACAGTATTCTGGACTTAGATATTTCAGTATTCGACAAGGTATGACACATGAGTGTATTCGCCTTTTTGAAGGACTGACTCCTTGTTTACTGACTAATTTAGTGTGTATGGGTGGTGTTTTCTATGTGAGCACCTATCCTGTTTTTTTCCTGACGTCACCTAGTGAAATCCTTGTTTCAGTATCTAGTTCTCTACAGTAATATATATTTCCCCTATAAGCTCTGTGCCTCAATATGTAATTACTTTGGTGACAAATCTGAATATGAAGGCATACCAAATTGTACAATTGAATAGGATTATTTTTTGAAAACTGTACGGTGAAATACACGTGTCGATATGACAGACTCTCATGGCTTTTCTGTTTTTTGCTGGGACTGGGCCTGCATTCTGCCCACATATAAGCATTTTAGTGATTATGAATTATAACAATCCTTTAAAATAAAAAAAATTAAAAATCAAAAATTTCCCTTGAGATAGAGACATATTTCTGTCTCAAGCATAGATTTTTAAATATGTAAAATTAGGTTATATAATTCCTATGTGTGTGGTTTTATAATAATACTCTCAAATTAATAAAAACAAATTTCAATTTCTACCATTGTATGAATGTAATTTTATTTTTTAACAACCATACTCATGTATGGTTTGATTATCCCAGTTGAGTGATTGTGTATGTGTGAATAGGGATGTTTTGTTCAAATGTATTTTGGATTTTCAATAATCATAAATCAAATCTTACATTTGTGTATAAAAACCCTTTATGTAATGTAAAATGTATAATATTGTACATAATATTCAGAATACAATTATTTTGGTAAATTAGTTGTATTTTTAATGTCCCAGTTGCAGTATTTAATTATTTGAAACATATTGAAACTTGGTAATAGTCAATAAAGCTATAAAAAGCAAGTGGTAAATTTTTAAAGTATGTGATTTCTTATTAGTTTCTGATCTTATCCCTCAGTTCCTTTTCATAAAAGGAAAACTTCTAAGAGGTATCAATATATATTAATGAATTATAAAATGCCTCTCCCAACCTGTTCCTGTTTCCTTATCTCCTTCTCTACTTGGATTAGTATGTGATTTTTTTTTTCCCTTTCCTAAAGAAAGAGCTAAGAGTTTTTATTTTATTTGAGCTGGTTCTGGGGGAAGAACAAACAAATAGGTACAGAAATGTAAGAGAGTCTCATGTGGCACACACGCAAAATAATGAAACGATTAAACTCACCCCCAGGAAAGCAGCAACCTCAACCCATTCTGCTGTCTCTATGGCACAAAGTTATAGGGCCATGTCAGCTAATGTTTGGAGGAGAACTAATCAGCCAGAGCTGATCTACATTAATGAGGTGAACAGAAATAAAATGTCACTTGTTTATCCTGCGAATTAATCCGTGACTTTCGGTGCAACCAGTAAGTTAAAGAATTTGGTACAAGTGGCATAATCAGAAGAAAAAAAACAAGGCAGTTTATTAGGGACAAGTGCAGAAGAGGACAAAAAAAAGAAATGACTGGATATTTGTAAGAGTGATTAAAAAAGATCAAGGAGTAAGTATAATCTGAGCCACGTGTAAGTCATAGCGACTCACTTTTATAAAGGAAAATTGTTGACGTTTACTGAATGCTTTCACAGTATAAAGAGTGTGTGAATAGGACCCGCTTTATTCCCACACTGCTCTTTTAAGGTTGTTAGAATCCCTCTCTCACAACTGAAGAATTTTGTCCTCCTGGAGCATTTGACACCGTTTAACCGGTTTGAGTTCATTGTTTCATTTTTAGTTTTCTTATTACACTATGATACATTCATACTGTGGCATGTTGCATAGCAATTAAAAAAATAAGGTCAATTTCTATTCTGGAATCAGCTTTTGTCTTTTTTTGTCTGTTCCTAGTTTTCTTCTTATCATCTTGGCTACTCTTTCTTAGTCTTTTGCTGGTTTCTCTTCTTATGCCTGTCCCTTAAATATTAGTGTTCTTCAGCTTTTGTCAGTTGTGTGGAGAAAATACTCCTCAGAAGTAGAGAACAGACCTAATCCACAAAGATAAGCACAAGGCAGAGGCAGAGCTGAAAAGAGTTGTGGCATTTTTTCAGTCCCCATACCTTCCCATCCCTGATGCCAGCCAGGTCTACCCGTAGGTTGATTAATGAGCCAATAAATACTACTTTTTCATTTGAGATAGTTGGAAATGGATTTCTGTCACTTGCCACCTGGAGATTCCTGAGTAATACTTGACTAACATTCGGTTCCTTTAAATCATTATGCTTTGATATCATGGTATATTTGCTACCTACTCTCCCCAGAAATGCTGGTCAATCCCTATTCTCTCTCCTCTTCTACTTTGCCTGGCTCATTGCTTTAGGTCTCACCTCAGACAGCATTTCCTCTAGGAAGGGTCTATCTCCCGTTCACTGCCACCCCGCCTTCAGTCTAGGTTGCATACCTTTTCTTTGTCCCGCAGTAGCATCCTGTATTTCATAGCAAAGAGCTTACCACAGTGTATGGAAACAGCCTATGAACTTGTCTGTTCTCTCCTTGACATACATGTTCTATGAGGGTAGAGACCTTATTTCTCTTGTTTATTTTTTGCATCCCAAGCACTGATACCTTCAGTAACTATTTACTAAATGAATATCTTACAGTCCTCATCTGTAAAATGGGGATATTGATTATTTCAAGATCATACGACGAAGTGGCAGAGCTATGATTTCTTCCTGGGTGAATCAGATTCCAATATTAATCTCAAATATAGCCGGGGTTATGTGGCTCACTATCCAGTGTAACATTCTGAGTTTCATACATTAAGAAGGTATGTTCAATTTTGCAAAAACAAATCTTAATGGGAGTCGAAAAAAAAAAAGTGAAGTCTCAGCCATAGGATCTTGAGGAGGAACCAAGAAATTGGTATTATTTGACCTGAGAAAGACATAGTCAAAGGAAGAGGTAACATTGTATGTCTGTCTTCTTCAAAGCATCAGTTGTAGCATCAGGAATAAAGAATTTCTTGAGAAACAGGTGAACGGAGTTGTGAAATCCAGAGAGGTTTTCAAATCCGAATGTATTAAAGAATTAAGATTTACAAGAGCCCTGCCTAAGCCGAGGAAGAGATGCAATATCCCCTTGGAATTTTCTTGGGTCTTGTGACTATCTGTTGTGGGACGGCCAGCTGATAATGGTGGAGTAGTCTAATGTGTTCATCCACTGGTGGTTCTCTTGTCTGCACACCATTTCCTCTTCTGCTCTTCATTTGTAGAAAGGCCTAACCCTATAACCGCAGGGGTGGCCCCAAACCAATCCTTGTATTCCATCTTCTGCAGTTTCTGTACTGCGGCCAGTTAAGAGAAATGCTCTCTGGCTGCTCTGGTGATGGCAGGAAATGTACATCTGGAGCTGCCGGGAGTCATCCTCTTCATGATGTTGAGAAAACCCAGTTGTACCAGGAAGGAACGAAGCCAACACAGAAAGAGGGACGGGATTATTGTATAGTTGGGGGCGGGGGAGAGGGGAAGAAAAGTGAGAAAGGGAGAGAGAGAGAGACAGAGTCATAAAGAAAATGGTGTTCAAATTCCCAGGTTCTGACTTTCTTTGATTTTATTTGCCAATAAATCTCCCTTTTTTTCCCTTAAGCAAGTTTGAGGTTCTTTTCTAGCACAGCCTAAAGAATACTGACTGACTTCAGCACTATGTTTTTCTTTATGAGGCAGAACAACATTAGGGTGGGAAGAAATACTTTTCATTAACTTTTAGTCCTATTGCCCTAAATGTAGCAAGTTTTAAAAAATAATGACATGCTTTTTGCCAATATCTTGATCGTCATGTTTTCTCTTGGATCAATCTTTAAGGCCCAGAGAACGTGTAAAAAAACCCTAGAGATTATTGTAATAAAGTTAAGAATACTCATATATCCCCATTCTTTAGTCCACACCAAAAATTGGCGAACTTTTTCTGTAAAGGGCCAGATAGTAAATCTTTTAGTTTTTGTGGCCATAGAGCCTCTTTCAAAATGACTCACCTCTGCTGTTGTACTCTGAAAGTAGCCAGAGACAATACATAAAGGAGTGAGCATGGCTGTTTGCCAATAAAACTTTATTTAAATAAACAGAAATCATGCCAGATTTCACCTGCTTACTGTAAAAACAATTATTTCAACAGAAAATACAAATATTTTGAGATCTTTAGATAGCAGGGCTTTCTATTTCTTATAATCCCTTCCATTTTAAGTTGGCAAGCACTCAACATTATCTTAGCTGCTGCATTTGTACACTAAGTAATTGGAAATGGAATACTTTTGTCCTTTACCATCTTGGCTGACTTTGTTCTCACTATTCCCTGTATGTTACTAATGGAGCTTGAAATTAAATGTCATTTCTGTTTATCTGTTAACACATACACAACATTCCCCATAAAATGCATGTCGTTTAAAGAACTGATTCATTGGAAAACGTGGGTTTGAGCAAGATGAGATGACTTCTTTTGGGTTGGTGTGTTCTTTCTCCTTTTAGGATTTAAGGTATGTGAACCAATTACCATGGCTGCACATTAATACATTAACAATAATCAAATTTGTGATCTCAACTCCAAGAGTTTTTTGGGTCCTACGGGTGTCTGATTCCTGTTAAGTTTTGCATCCTAGTGCAATTAGACTTTTTTTCCATAAAGGCAATTCAAGCACCTTTTATATTCCCCTAACCCTGACCAATTATCTTCCATGCTGGTTTAAGATTTGTCCATAAAATCTTTGATGGTCTTCCTTTCAAGAGGTGGAGTCCAATTCCTCTTCCTTTGAGTATGGGCTAGACTTAGTTACTGGCTTCTAACAAATAAAACTAAAGGGCAGTGATGGTGTGTGACTCAGAGATTAGGTCATAAAAGACAATGTGGCTTCCTCCACGCTCTCTCTTGGAAGTCAGCCAGAAAGTCATGAGCATCTTCAAACAGCCTTAGGTTGACACCTACATCTCTGTGGCAAGAAATGGAAGCCTCTGGCCAACAGCAAGTGAGGACCAGAGACCTATTGCCAACCAGCCCCATGAGTGAGTTTGGAGGAGATCTTCCAGCTCCAGTCAAGCCTTCAGTCTACAACTTGATTGTAACCTCGTTAGGAACCCTGAGCCAGAACCATCCAGATAAGTCGTTCCCAGATTCATGGCCCATACAAACTTGATATAACAAATGTTTATTCTTTTAGGTTTTGGGGTAATTGGTTATAGAGCAGTAGATAACTCATACATCTTCTAAGGGGTGTTTATGTCTCAAAGTGGAGTGACCAGTGGTGAAGATGATGTATAGCTGCGTGGCGTAACTGGGCATCTAGCCAGTTGCTGTGCTGGAAGCCAGACCTAGAAGTGTTGGCAAGGGAGGATGGAGTTCAACTTAATGAGTTGAATAAATTTAAGACAATTTATTCTTTCAAAATTATTAGATTATTCTTGGCAGATATTAGTAGCCTCGAATACAGTGGTTCTCAACCTGGAGAATTTCCAAAATAGTGATGCCTGGGTCCCACTCCTAGAAACTCTGAACTAATTGCACCAGGGTATAGTCTGGGCATCAGGATTTAAAAAGTTTCCCAGGTGATTGTAAGGTGCAGCTGAAACTGAGAACTGCTGCTTTCCAAGTGAGAAGGTGGAAAGAGTAATGTTGCCTCCCCAACATCTCTCTGCCAGATGGTAAATTACAATGAAAGCAAGTCTCAGACCAAATTTGCAAAGCAAATATTTACAGGCAAGCAGAAACAGACGTTAAACTTTTCTGAAGTCTCAATAAAGTCACAGATCCCTATCCTTTTAGGCATGCTAGACAGGCACGGGGCATGAAGGATTTGCTTAGGACAGATGCTGTAATATTCCAGGGACAAAATTCAGCGAAACTTCTGGTCACATCCTGTGCCCGCCAGTCTTCCCTTAAGAGGCCCCGGCCCTTCTGCAGTGGGTGCTGGGCTCGCCAGGTGCTCAGCCCTTTTTGTAGAAGCGGGGAGGTACCTGTGCAGGACTCACACCAGCTCCCCCACATATTTTGAGCACCATTCATTTCCAGAATGGAAAAAAAAAATCTTTAATATTCATGATGCTGTCTAACAAAACACTTAGTGCTGATTTAAGCTGAAGAGAGTAGAAGATCTTGTGGCAGCAGCCTCTTAAGGATGGGCATTGACGAAAGCCCCAGTTTCTCAGCCCCGGCTGCACATAGAGAGCCACTGAAGAAACTTAACAAAGACCCCAGCCCCGTCCCCAGTCAAATTAAATCAGAAACTCTGAGGATGGAGCCTGGGCACTGGCAGTTTTTAAGAGCCTCTCAACAAATCATGATTGCCAGGGGTTAGGGTGGCGGGGAGGTGTGACCCTAAAGGGATAGGATACATGAGGGAGTTTTGTGGATGGTGAAACTCTTCTGTGTTCTGATTGTGAGAGTGTTACAAAAATCTATACATGTATTAACACTCAAAGAACTGTACAACAAAAGGGGAGAAATGGTTAATCTTGTATGATAATTTAAAAAATATCACAACTTTTAATTCTTTTTAAAAGCCTCCGATGATTCTAGCATACAGCAGGGTTGGGAGTCACTGCATTAGATTCTTTCAAGAGCTGATCCACCATCTCTGGGATGTTCCTGCACAGTTGGGGCCCTGTTAGTGTTATCTTCCTAAGTTAACAACCTCCTCTAACCACACATATGCACACATCCATGTATAGAATACACCATATTGTCAATGCTGAAGTCTTTCAAGGAAAATTATGAATACTGTTAATAGTGAGATATAGCTTCCTGTCAGATTCACACTGGGGGAACTTCAGAAGATTGCAGTGGGCAATTGCACGCATCAATACTTCTATTAATCTCTGCTCTTGGAGAAAAAACTCACAATGCAATTGTTTTGCCTCAAAACAATGTTTCTCAAACCGATAAAGTGTGGTTTTTATAGGATAACGAAGAATCCCAAAAGGAGAGTAATTTGGCAGTTTAATTGGTTTCATTTCTGAGTAGGATCACAGGAAGCAATAAATACATTTTATTTCACAAAACAGTGTGCATGGATATGTGTGTATATATCATATAAATGAAGCAGAAGTTTCAAGAAGAACTTGTGCCCTTCCTATTTTATTCTATTCCATGGCAGTGTTGGTCCTGACTCAGTATCTCGCTATCATAATGCATATAATGGTGAGAACATCACAATTTGAATATTCTGGGAGAATCCCAACAGGTGTCTCTGCTCCTTCCCGCCATGAGGCAAGGAGACAAGGAGATGGATAGGAATTCGTCTCTTGGCTGCACTATTCTCTAACTTTCTGAAGTTAGGCAGGTTTCCTGATCTTTATGTGTTTCCATTTACTCCCTTGTAAAATGGGAATAATGGCAGCAGCCTTCAGGCTGTGCTTGGGATCACCGAATCCTCATCAGACGTGCACAACTCCTAAGGTTCTTTTCCCTTCATCCACATTTAAGACTCACTGAGGAAGAGGCTGGACATGGAAGCCCCGAGCTGTTTCTTAGCTCGGAGGCCAGAAGACTAACCCTGAATTTATTGTCTTTTTCCTTTGAATGATGTTGCGTGGTAGGCAGGTCTTACCAGAACTTTCAATATATGAAATATTCAAAGAACTTAAAAACAGTATAAATTCTTTAATCTCCAGTGATTTGGGACACTCTGGCTGGAGGCAGAAGAATAAAGTAAGCAGTTGTCTGGCCAACGGGAACTGAGAAGTAATCCAAGCTGATCTGCCCTGTCCACAGCCTGACTTTAAAATGATCAGGAGAGTGTCACTTTTATGGATTTGCCTTGTGGAAAACCAACAGCATATGAGGAAAATGAGACGATTATCTTCACTAAGAAAAAAATTGTGCAAACAGTCTCAGTGCACAGGCATGGCCACACAAACACATAAACAGCCCTGGTTGAATTTCTCGCCATTAACCCACGTCCAGGGCATCCCAGGGCATCTGGGGACCTAGCAAACTAAGCAGCGTTTATTCAGATATTCACTAGGGAACTTTCTAAAACTTTAGAGACATGGAAACATATGCTCTATGTACAGACATGTAAATCGTGCAAAATGCAAGTGAACACCGAGAAGTCAACCACAAGGCAAAGCAGCTACTTCGTTCTGCCTCTCGCTTCTGTGATTGGGGCGGGGGCCCTGGAGGGCGGTTGTCTCATGGCAGCCAGCCCTGTTCTTTATTCGCAACCTGGACAGCAGTTCTCATTCACGAACATGTGCTATTTAGCCCAAGACCAGAAGTTTTCTATTCAAGCCAAGACCAGAAATTTTCCAAGACATGGAGGAAAGCACAGCGACCCTGATGCAATGTTTGTGGTTAAATTAGGGTAGTTCAATTGATTTAAGTCTCCGGGATGGCTTTTAGATTGAAAAGCCTGCTAATCCTGAGAGTAAAGCAGGTGATGGTTTGCAACCCAGGAGTTCCCAGTTGAAATCCGAAACTGGCCCCCGTACACGGCAGGCAAGGACAGACCCATGACAGAGGCAGGCCACTCCAGATTGGTAGGCGGTAGGTTTAATAAGCAAGGGAACTGACATACAAGGCTTGTCTTGGATGGCTACAAGATGAGGAGGTCACCACACCGGCTCCACAGAATCTTAAAAGTTTATATAGAGGCCTTAACTGGGTTGAGTCATGTATCCTGTCCAGATGGCCTCAACGCCTTACTCTCTCAAGGCTGTACCCTTGAAATAGCTCCTAGTGTGGGAATGGTGGACAGAATGTACCTTCCAAGGACAGATGCGGGTGTGAGGGACCCCTGCTTGCCTGGGACCAGCTCACAGATCAACCAGCGGCCACATCCCCTTGAAGACTCCTCCAACAGCAGGAGAAATATGTTATTTGAAGTGTGACAAAATTCCTAAGGTGGCTAAAGAGCACAATCCATGTTTAATAAGAAGGAAACTGGATCGGGAGGAAAATCAGCTATAATGTACCTTTAGAAAGGGAAGAAATGCCAGTGTTGAACCTAGAAATATAGGTTTAAGTCTGCTTGAGGTCAGGCAGGAGGGGACTGCAAAAGGAAATCTTGGCTTCTCACTTTGAGAATGCATTTGAATTTAATGTGTACACTCACATTGAAGTTTTGACTCTTGCACACTACCAGTTGGTTACACCACAGGACAGCCCAGGTCAGGAGCATCTGTGTCTGGATGCCCTGGGGCCCTTTTCCTGGCCTCTGGGAGTATCTCCAGTGCAATATCTCACCGGGCTGCTGTAACTTCAATGAACCATAGAGGTACTTCCTACTTGTTCTTTTCCCGTCTTGTTGTTATTGATTTCTTCTTTTTTTGCTAACCAGCTTTCTAATATTCGAAATGTCCTTACCTGAACACTAGAACTTGAAGACCTGAAGTCCTCAATCAGGAATGAACGATTTGGCACAGGGTTCCGGGTGGGTGAAGCAGTTCATCCACCTCCACAAAATCTCAGGTCACTAACGTGCATATTACTGAATCTGCTGCTGAGTAAGAGCCAGAGGATGCTGGCTGCCTCGGGGCTGGGGAATGAGGAAGGATGGCTGCAGATGGATTTGCCTAAAGCCCGCACATCTTGTTTGCCTTCAGCTGTGAGTAAAGTAAAAAGCATATATATTGCGTTCAAAGATTATGATCCTTGCAAACCTTAGGAGTAGCTACTTTCATCCCAATAGATTGCTGACTCTGATTTCTTAAAGGAGTTGGTAACTTTATTCTGTACCCCAACTTTGGAGTGGGTTTTAACAGCCCTGGGGAGCCTCTTCTGTTCTCCCTTTTCATAGGACCTTGGCCTCTATTGCCTCGGAGCTGTAGGAAGGCTCATGGGCACCGTCAAGGCTAACGGAATGGAGACCATGACTGCAGCTCTACATCTATAAATATTCCCGGTTTTTGAGGACAGACAGCTGAATTCGTAAATAGTGTGCCTATGCACGTGGCACAGCAGAGGCATATGTGGCTTTAATCCTTTGGGTGTTTCCCTGTGGTCTGTTCTCAGCTTTTGAACTGATGTGTATGCTCCGTGTTTATAGGCAAGCTTGGCCCCCTTGGCTGTGGTCCCTTCCTCTGCACCCACCAACCATTCTTCTTATACCAGCAGCCTGGTAAAGTCAAGATGCTGCGAGCCAAGATCCAGGCGAAGGACCAGCTGGCCACTGGCCAACATCCCATTCCTTTTTTAAATTTGATATCATAAGAGTAAAAAATAAGACAAAGTTTATACTAAGCCAGGAACTGGCTTCTGAAAGGAATCTTAATGTTATACTTTTTGTTTTCAGATAGCTTTGAAAAGAAAACATTCTATGGCTGGATATGAGTAATAATTTTTATATAATGTCTATGTTCTAAAGAGTGTCCTCATTTAAAACGGAACTCTCAATAGCCATTTAAGATGGCCATAGCCATTAGGAAATATATTCCATGAAAACTTCATAGTGTAGCATTAATACTATGTGTATGAGAGCCTGCTATGAGGATAGGGTCTGTCTTCATGAAGAGGTAACTCAGCAGCCTCATCCACATATAAAATTGATGAATTAAGCGGGACTACAACGTTTACTTGTATATATTTCCTAGAACACAATTTGAGTAGAAATCCTTCAATTATTATACTGCCTCTCGAATACTTCTTTTTGTGCTTAGAAACTATAATCTTGCCTTTACCTTACGTATGAAAAATTAATGAACTGTTGTTCATGTTTCGATGGCTAGAATAAAGAGCTAGTGAGCACCTTCATCTCATACTCTTCTCTCATGTCTTTCTCTATGTTATTTCCCCAGGGATGCCGTTCCAGGATATGTGTAAACGTATAGATGATGCCAAGAGCAAGTAAGCTTTTTTAGTGATTCAAACACACCTAAGTCCCAAATGTAAAATTTGAAAAATATTGCAACTGTAAATATTACTTTTGGACTGATTGAAAATCACATATTTCTCCCTGTTGCTTGGAAATGCACCTAGCTTCTTAAGTGGTATTTCTTAGAAAGCCAAGATATTGCTAAAATAGGAAAAAATTTAGTAGTTCTAGCCTTAATTAATGTTGTCACTATTGTAAAGTATATCTGAATTACATTTTCAGAATTTAATGCAGTCGCCAAGTGGTATCAGAAGCAAATTCTAAATACTAATAATTTTTCTTTGTCCTTCTTATTTCAAACTGAAAATATTCCTGGGTAAAAAGGAAGGGATTTATGTGAGCAAATAAAACAAATAGTTAAATTATTTTTGTGTAAT
The DNA here is from genome assembly GCF_041296235.1 of Equus asinus. Taxonomy (NCBI): domain Eukaryota; kingdom Metazoa; phylum Chordata; class Mammalia; order Perissodactyla; family Equidae; genus Equus; species Equus asinus. The sequence continues at coordinate 51,476,263 of NC_091794.1, forward strand.
TACAAATGGCTTCATATAGTCAGAACTGACTTTAGCAATTTTTTTCTTTTGTCAACTTAGTGAAATTATTGCCAAATTCATTATTCAATAATTTAACATTTTATTAATGAATGGATTGAATGTAGCTTTTAAAATTATTTCCAAAGCTGTTGCATTCTCTTTATGAACAACCAAGAAGGAAAAGCCGTCATTTTGAAGAGACAATGGGAACAGCTCTACCTTGCCTTTCACTAAAGGTTCTATCAAATTGATTGTACAATATGAGAAGCCTACACCATTATCTGTCAGGCAGGAATGAAACAATCTATTGTTAACGTTAATGGAGAAAATATAGTACTAGTTTCACATCATGCATAGCAACAAGTAATTAACTGGCAGAGATTAAGCTTATTCAAAAGCTTAAACAAAATATTTAAAAACTGCTTTGAAAAGTGATGATTTTAAATAAATTAAGACCATGTATGTTTACAACAGAAATACGAAGAGTGATAGTTATAAAATAGTTTTTCTTGCTAATGTCTAAACAATCATGGCAACAGCAAATTTCTAGCTAACAATGAACAAATATTAAAATTTGACGTTAGTGTCTCCATTAGTTTAGTTTCCTTGGGCTGCCATAACGAAAGACCACAAACTGGGTGACTGAAAACAATAGGAATTTCTTCTCTCACAGTTCTGGAGGCTAGAAGTCTGAAATAAAGGTGTCTGCGCTTCCTCCTGCTGGTTCTGAGGGAGAATCTGTTCCATGCCTCTCTCCTGGCTTCTGGTGGTTGCCAGCAATCCGTGGTGTTCCTTAGCTTGTAGACGCATCACCCCAAAATCTACCTCTGTCTTCACGTGGCGTTTTCCCTGTATATGTCCATTGCCTTCTTCAAGGACACCAGTCATTGGATTTAAGGCCCAATCTAATCCAGTATGACTTCATCGTAACTAATTACACCTGAAAAGACCCTATTTCCAAATATAGTCATATTCTAAGGGTCTGGGTGGACACAAATTTTGGGGGGACACTATTCAACCCAGTACAGTGCCTTAACCATTGCAAAGAAAAAATTAACAGTTAAAAAGAAAAATGGCTCAGAATCTATTTTTGGTATTCGTGTACTTCAACTGTCAGTTGAGCAATTTTCTTTGGGAAGTATTTTGTTTAATTTTTATTGAATTTTATCCAACTAAAGAATTAGGAAGCAACTTAATGATACTATTTTAAGGAAATGCTGGCAGAGTCTCCGCACAGTTTATCAGAAAGAATCAACGAATATTTATTGAACTTTTCCTATGCCCTAGGCACATCTTTGTGGAATACCGGTCTTTCATTTATCTGAAACATGATTAGTATTGATTAAAATATTTATCACATCCATTCTTGATTGCTTGCAGTATGTAAGGAAGGGTATGAGATGTTAGAAAAAGGAAGACAAAAAAGATATAGTACTTTTCCTCGAAAGATTTCAAATAAAGATATACCATATTACAAAGAGGGAGGGGCAGTGTGGTAAGTAAGGGCATGACAGACTGCTACTTACCAGCCAGGTTAGTAAACTTCTCTGCATCTCAGTTTTCCCGTCTGTAAATGGGGGCAGTAGTATTTATATCTATTTCCAAAGACTGTTAGGAGGATTAAATGTTAGAACTGTGCTTGGACACAGGAAGCTTTGTATAAGTGTTAGCTATCGTTACAGGGAAAACTAGTGCATATAAATATTTAAGAATGATATGGGACAATATTGGAAGGTCTTTTTGGGGCCCGAATATTCTCCAGAAAATGGTTTCCAGAGAACACTGGGTAACTTATTAGTTACAAACAAATTGTTTGAGATGGTAATTGGTTTTCTTATTGTCAGGAATTGTTTGTCTATTTCAGTGTAATCAATGGTTTTTGTTTGGCTAGTGTAATGATTTTCTCTGGAGTTGAGTTTGCCATTAAAAGTAGATCAGATGGAAAAACAAAATATTTGAAGAATTTGAATTGTAGTGATGTGTCTTTGATATTATGTGGGTTTGTTTCTCTCTGCAAGGTCCTCTGACAGTGATCATGATACAAGTCTGTCTTCCTCTCTTTTATCCCATCAAAAAGGACACTGGCCTGAGCAAAAATGATAGTCACCTTGAGCATCCCCTGGTCATGTGTTCTTTTCTCCAAAGAGGAATCCTCTGCTGCTGTCAACTTCTCAGACCAACTACACTCCCTGGGACATCTACTGCCACAGACAAAAACCCACCACCCTACAGCAGTGGAATTACCCTGATTTTGATGTTGTCTTCCCTCAACCCAGCCAAGGCCAGTGGGGAATTGAAATGGAGGCTGGGTAACCACAAAGCTTGTGTGAGGGCAACTCCACCACTGGCTACTGGGCAGTGCTTTTTTTTGGCATTGACCAGCAATATTTAAGGGTGATAATAGGTGGTAAGCAGTGGGAGGAAGTGAATTTAGGTCATTAACGTAGGGGCGTGCAAACCCTGCTGCTATGGATTGCAGCCATAATCCACCCAGTGTATTTGTTAAGGTACAGCTGAGATGGGAAAATTGTGAGAGGCCTGGTTCCGCCACTCATGGAAGATGGTAGACCAGATACTCCATAGCTACGGTTTAACAATGTCCTCAACCCAAAAAAGATAGGCCGCACTGGTTCCTTCTCCTATGTACCTGACTGTGTCTTCATTTCCTTCTACCACACTTACTTCCTGCAAGTGATTTTTGTGGTTGCTATGAAAAGGACAAGGATTGCTCTAGGCAAACGTGTGTATGGTCGCCCAATTCACTGTATGTCGTATTAGAACCTTCGAGGTGATAGTGAACATTTGCACAGGAAGGAAATAGTATACAATAGTATACAGTATCTCCAAAGAACATGTTTGGAACATGTTGAGAGTCTAGATGGAACAGTGTTTGCGAAATGTTTTGTAAAACAGAACATATGTTTGTGAAATGGTTTTAAATATGTACTTAGAGACGATGGATCCTGCATCCCCAGCCTCATCTCAAATTTAAAAATAAACTGCATAAAAACCAAAGGAGAGAATTATTGTTTCTGTATAAATTTAAATGCCTATGAATGACGTTAAATTCTTTATTGAGGACCTTAATTATGTAATATAAATCCTTGGGATTAAAGGTTTCCAGGGATGGCTGATATCCTGTTAACTTTTTAATAATGTTATAAATTAGGAGGAAATTAGGTCTATCACTAAAGATCGTTAGAACAGACTACCTATTTTGCCTACATTTTCATCATGGTGACTTTTGACTCCAGGAGTCTTTTACGGTTGTTTCAGGAAAATGGTTTCTTGTAAGTCCCATTCATTTATGGGCATAAATCATTTAGTGCAGATTTTCCCTTTGCTGGAACTAACCCTCTTATAACTCTAGCAAATGTTTCTAAGTTTATAAAATGATAATGAGAGTTTAATGGCTCTCTTCACCCTCAAGGAAAAATGTTTTCTAACACATTAGAGATATAGGGACTTTGATTTCTCTGAAAAGACGAAAAACAAAATTGACCCCAGTTCTCAAGTTTTACTCCTCCCATGGTTAATTGGATACTATTCTTAGCATGTTTCAATCTGTTTTCAAGGGGCCCCAAACTCACAGCTTAAAAGCTAACAAGGGAAAGGAAAGAGCACAGAATCATGACTTGAAGCATGAAGAAAGTAAGACATTGTAGTTCAAAAGAAAATTAACCATCTTTCAAACAATAGAATAGTGTGAATAGACTTGTGTTGTTTGATGTACCTAGAGCGCCAGCTTGAACTGGGATAGTCAAAGAAAGGTCACGAGGGTGGTGGGAGGTGGGAGCGTGGGAAAGGTACAGGTTGCCTGCGTAGAGTGAAAGGCTCAGGGAAGGCTCAGCTTGCCTTAGAACAGCAGCTGAAACACTGCAGGCACCCAAGAAACAGGTCAACATTCAGTGAGCATTTGTCAAAGGGCTCGTGGTCATCAGATCTTCCCTCAGTGTTTTGCTAATGCTGACACATTGATTAGGAAATGCTGTTCGAATATAGAGATAAAATGATAATTTAGATGGTTCTTTTTGAGATCATAAAAGAGAAGAAGAAAATCTGTGCACAGCCTTCCCTTTCCTTTGAGTAAATCACTGAGATGCAGATTTTTCCAGTTTTTGAGATGATAATATTTGCTCTACCTTCCTCACCTGTTTGAGGATCAAATGAGATGGCTAATAAGGATGTATTATACACCCATATTGGATTATTATTTTTTGAAGGAATATCAATGATTTCCTTTAGAAGGCTTTTTCTCATCCAGCAAGTGATCAAGTGTCTACATACGGAGAAGCAGATGCAATGCAGAGATGCATGGCTGCTGCGTGTGTACATGTTATTAACGGCATAGCATGGATCAGCGATTCTGAACTTCTCAGTGTGCATTAGACTCACCTGACAGCTTTGACAGCAAGCTTGTGTCTACATCTTGTTCCAAGAAATTCTTACTTAATTAGTCTAGATAGAGCCCAGTCATTGGCATATTTTTAAAGCTCCCTAGTTGATTCTATATGTAGGTAGATTTGAGAACTACTATTGTAGACCAAAGTTGGGGGTGAGGAGGGAAAGAAAGTGGAGGAGATAAAGCCTATAATTTTTCATGTATTAATTCAACAAATATTTTATATTATATGCCAGACATTGTTCTAGGGTACATATTGATGATCACTATAGACAAAATCTCTATCTTCCTCTTGAGTTTTACTTCAGGCTGGGAAAGAAAGACAATAAATAAATGCATATTTCATTGATTGTAAGACACATACATTTTCCTTAATTTAAAATCATTAACCAGTTTACAACAGATGTGATGAGAAAGCATTGCAACATATAATTATTAGACAATTTTTTTTCTTAGTGGTAAATAGAGTAATCATACGTCTTGTAATCTTTGAGATCTTAAATTCAAAAGAGTATAATAATATAATTTCAGTAGAGTCAAGAAAAATAGGGGCCAGCCCGGTGGCGCAGCAGTTAAGTTTGTACGTTCTGCTTCTCGGGGTTCGCTGGTTCGGATCCCAGGTGCGGACATGACACTGCTTGGCATGCCGTGCTGTGACAGGCATCCCACATATAAAGGAGAGGAAGATGGGCACAGATGTTACCTCAGGGCTAATCTTCCTCAAAAAAAAAAAACAAAAAGAATCTCTCCATGATCAATAAAATGTAGTCACATAATCCAAAACTTAAAAACCTCAATTAACAAAGGAATCGTTAACAAATTACTCTCCTAGATAAATACTATGATCCCTTAATTAAGAGTTTGCTTCCCTGGATCAACACTTTAGATCCCACATATTTTACTGAACAAATGCTGTGAAATTTTTCAAAGTATATTATCAGTTTTGGGGCACAATTCTCCATGCGTGTCTCATATTTCTCCATATCTTGAGAAGTGAGGCACTGTCTGTTCTTTGTTTCAACTGTCTTTTCAAGGTTACCTGTATAGCAAACAGCCTTGGAAGGTAGAGATAGTGTTTCCCTCCAGAGTAAAGGGCAGGCATGCTTACTGTCTAGTATAATAAAGATAATGTCTCCTTCGAGGAACAAAGGACAGGCATCTTGTTGCCCATTATAAAAGATTCAGGTTCCCTAAGCTCAGAGTTCCTTTCCTATAACACATCCTGCTGCATATGCAAGTATCATCTGATTCCCTTTGCATTACCCTTTGGGAATTGGGGCTTAGGAAACCAGCACAAAAGTTGCTGATACCCTGGCTACTACTGCTATTGCTGTGAGTAATAAACTGTCTTATTTCTTTGACCCCAAAGTCTTGCATCTTCAACAGGCATTCATGAAATTGTGGTTGGGTAACTAGTTAGCTTACAAGTAAGGTAAAGTCTCAGACCTTTCACAGTGCTTGTCAATCAGTATCCCTTTCAAATAGCCTTTTTGAATTTTGCTAATTTAGGAATATAGAGAGTTATGAAGATGATTAATAGAATATAGTATCTTAAGGAGAAAGACAGGTAGCAGCCAGCATAGATATTTCTAAATGTGCACAGTCAAGAGAAATCAAAGATAGTCGGGAGATTGAAGGAAGTCCCTAATAAAAAGTCAAGACCGCTTGCCTAGTTTCCAAACAATGAGCCTGTTTTTGAACCCAGGCTCTTAATGAAACAGAGGTTGAGTTCCCGGGAGAATGAGCAGTGAAAGCCACACGGTAATGATTCCCCTGTGCTTTCACAAAAGGACCTACAGAGTAGCAACATAACTCTCCTGTTTGAGTATGAGTATTTGGGAGTCAGACAATAAGTGGAATCTTGGCCCAGGTCCTACTTATAACAATCCACAGAACCACCAGTGATCATTTTCCCATTTCTAAATGAATAATTGCAACAGGCATACTCAGCAGTTGGAAGAACCTCCACATTGATTCCTTGGTCTGTGGAATAAGAGTTACCATGAGGGAGAAAGCCAAGTGGCAGCCTCTAAGACTGCTCCCATATCCCCTACCAAAATAGTAAATCACAGTTCCCATGGGGAATGGCAGAGATTACTGCTGCCTTAAACTGAAGGATGCAGAATTGGTGGTCCCAATCACTTTCTATGTAAACTGGACAAATCCTGAAGTATGAGAGTGAACAGTGCCAGATGTGGCATCTTTGCCAGAGTGGCCTAAGGTGTATAGTACCCAGCCATTGATCTGGTGAATTCATCCTTTTCCAACCCTATCAGGAAAAGAGACAGAAATAGTTTGTATTCACTTGAGATTGATAAGAGTAAACATTTATGGTCTTGCTCCAGACCTCTGTCAGCTGTCCTCTTCTGTCATAACAGTCAGAAGGACCTGGACTATTGAGATGATCGGCAGAACATCACATTGGTCCGTTAAATCCATTATATGTTAATTGGACCAGGTAAGTAAGAATCTGCAAGTACATTAAAGGCCAGAAAGGAAGAAATAAACCCTATGAAAGTTCAGGGTCTTGTCCTCATCTGTGTAGGTTATAGGACTCCAGTGTCGGGGGCGTGTTGGGATATCCCCTCAGAAATAAAGAACAAATTGCTGCGTGTTGTACCTCCTGCCATTTAGAAGGAAGCACAGTGCCTGGTAGGCCACTTCAGCTTTTATAGGGAGTATATGCCAGGATTGGAAAATGATTCTAACTCATTTCCCAAGTGACACAAAAGGCTGTGAGCGGTGAGGGAAGCATGGCGTAGGAAAGGTTTCTGCAGCATGCCCAGGCTGTGCGACAAGCAGCTCTGCTGCTCAAGCTGCACCACCCACAGTCTCTTCGGAATTAGAGGGATCGTCTGTGGGAAAAGAGAGTCTTCTCTAAGGAAACAGCTTTTTTTCAATAATGAGTAGGAGGGGGAAGAGAGGACTATATCAGTGGCATAGCTTTCAGCACCACAGCAACACGCAGCTGCCACAGTATGACAACCAACAGACTGGGTGGTCCTCTGACAGGGAAACGAATCCAAGCCGAGGTTCCTTCGCGGTGGTAACAGCGCTAAATCTTAACCACTAGCCCACCAGGGCTGGCTAGATGTATTTTATAGACACCTGCAAACTTACCCGAATGGTGTACTGAATCCAGAGGGCCAGGTCCTAATGTCTCTAGAGTAGCGCTTTAGACGTCATCATCTGCTCCAGCTAGAAGGAGAGATGACCCTTTGCCTGGAGGTGAAGCTTCCAAGAAAACTGCTGTGAGGTTCCCTAAAAGAGAGAGAAGTGGTATTCCTGATTGCCGCTGAATATTCGTGTGTTTGACAGAAATCACTCTGGGCCTGTTCTCATTGCTCCAGATCCCCTGACAGCGCGGTAGCTGGAGACGAGTCCTCATGATAGATCACCAATATTCACCCGAAAGAACGTGACAATTGTGAGGACATATATTCACTTAGGTCAGATCACAACAGACAAATATCAATATTATCCCCATTTTATAGATGAGCAACTTAAAGCTTAGAGAAATAAGTGATTTGCCACAGTGACAAAATCTAGTCAGAGGCAGAGCTGGGGGTTTGAATATCATTCTAACGTTCCTTTCCTTGCACCTAAAGCTGAAGAAAAGGTGAAAAAAAGAGATGCCAAATTGCATTATGCTAACCATGGGGGAAAAATAACACCAGAAGAAAAATTATGCATTAAAAACCCAAAAGAAATTGTACCAAAAATATTATTAATAGTTAGTGGGATTATGGGCAATTATTTTTCTTTCCACTTTTCTGTACTATATAAAGCTTCTGCAGCTAACATTTTTGCATTTATAAAGAGAAAAAGACCCTAAACTTTGTTTGATTTTCTAAAAAACGTTTCTGGCTGAAGCAAACCATTCCATCAATGTTCCTCAAAATAGAATATGCAGAGATAAAAATACACTCATAAGCCAAATAAAATTCTTCTTGTGTCATAGTCCTAAAATATATTTATGCCATTGACAGGATTTTTGAAATACACAGAATCCCAGCCAATGTATTATTTTTCTGTTATTAATTTTAAAATTTTCTATAATTCACTTCTTGAAAACAGAATATTGATTTTATTGACTAAAATATGGTGTTACTCATTATTTCAAAGCCACATCAGAAGAAACGTTGAAAAGGAGTAGAAATAAATCAACGTCTATGTTGTACTTTAAATTTCCTTTTGCACAGTTTATGTGAATATAATAATAAAATGCATTGCAAATCTTGCTAAGGACACCCTGGAAGAGAGAGGAGGTTGTATTTATGTTTCCTCTTGTTAATAATGGGAGAGTTCTAGTGGGTTTCACTTACATACTGTCTAGGTTTTTCAAGCTGATGAATTGGAACATTATAAAGATGTATATGACTGACGCTACAGATGAACAATGCCAGTATAGTGACAATAATTATCCAAAATTGTTTTCAGCAGAGCAGTTGCTCGCTGAGTTTTGTACTAAGTTACTTTTCAATGTGTGAGATATTTTAATATGTAGGCTTTTGGTTATGCGGAGAAAAGAAATGTAATTCAATTTGACAGTAGGATATTGTAAAGTGAGCGGGAGGGGCCGTGGAATGACAACCTCTGTTTCTTCATCCTCCACTCATATATGTGCATAATTATTTATGTTTACATATGTGTGCTTGGACCACATTTTTGCATTATTTTGATTTATTTCAGTAAGTGTACTGTCTAATGTTTGAGACACGTGATCTTGGTGACAAAAATCAGCAACGAAAGTGTTATAATACCAAATGCTAGAATTGTATTATGTTATGTAGGTAATGTCATTTGGACTATTTCTATTTCTTCAATACGAAAGTAAATTAATAACACTGATTATATTGTTAACCTAATATATTAACAGATGTATGAAGACCTATTTTTTTTTTGTGGCGGTTATAAAATACAGAATAGCTCATTTGAGACAAACAGAGAAATGAATGAAATTGCCTTTGGTCTCTGCCAGGGAGGGAGATAGTGGCCTCTGTGGTGGTTCAACTGACTGAGGAGTGTAGCTCTGGCCAAGATGGGGTCACTGAAGGAAGTCTCTACCATAGCTTAGATTCCAAGGATTCTAAAGCTGCCTGTTCTAGAATTGGGGAATATAAACCATGGGAAAGGCAGTCTTTGGCCTGTTAGAGCCAAGAATATCTGCTGGACTGCCTGGGATGGTAAATAGCTTCTCGCCATTTCGTCATAGCGTCACCCTTTGAGGTTCTTCCACATAAAGCAAACTACCTTATAAACATTGTCATAGAGCGCTGGGGGGTCCGCTAAATGCCACTTAATACTTACCCAACCCCAAAAGAAAAACCAAAAAAATGAGATAAATTTTATACCAGAAATGAAAGGTTAATTTCTGCTTAAATAACTATAGAAGAAAGTCATTTTGTCTTCCAGATATAAATTTATTTAATGAGTTTTTGAACTAACAATAATAATGGGCTGGTTTTCTGTTTTATTAACGTTGGAAGAACTTTCAAATTATAACTAATTTGTATCTTGGGTTCTCTTTTAGTAAAACTAATGCAATTTTGAAAATGTGTTGTGTTTCTTTCGTTTGCTTTTAAGATAGCTTTTGTGTGTGTATTTCATTATTTGATTTAAAATATTGTTCTCCAGTTCCCCAAGCATTTCTTAGATTGTATTGTGTCATAATTAGTTTTTGCATATTTCTTTCTGAGTAGATTATAAATTCCTTGAGGGGAGAGATTATTTCTGAATTTTTTAACCTCTATAATGCCAGTGATAGAGTCCTGAACATAGGTGGACTTCAACAAATACTTGCTAAATTGAGTTGAATTTATGCATTTAAAAAGAAAGAAATGAAGGAGAGAGAAAGAAAGACGAAGAAGGAGGGAGGAAGGGAGTGGGAGAGAGGAAAGTTGGAGAGAGGCAGAGAAAATCAATGAAGATATTAATAGGGAGAAAATACCCTTTTAGAAAAGGCCAAAGGAACCGGGATTACTTTGCTTGTTAAAGAAACATAGTTATAGGTTTCACATGTAAAAAATTAAGATGGACTTCCGGTGTAGCAGGCAGAATTGGCCTGAGATGATGAAGAATTTCTAGACCAGAAAAACTGCTGGAATAATAGCACAAAACAAATAAAATGGCAGTGCTCTCTGTGCTTTTGACATCCGTGAGCAGTTAGGGAAAAAGTTAAATCAGGTGCAAGAGAGATGACTTCCAAAATGGGAAGAGAGAACAGGGGAGGACTCACAGAGAGGAGGCTGTTAACATGGGACTTGAAGAATACTACAGACTCGAGCCCTCAAAGTGGAAAAAGAAGAAGCCTTGAAGGCAGAGGTTTCAGCATGAGCAAAGGCATCGTTGGATGGCAGAACCTCCCAGGGCTGTCAGCGTTTTTAGAGACCACCTGGTTCTCCTCTCTCTTTTCAAAAGTGTGCCCATTAAAGCTCAGCAAGGTTAGAAAAGTTGGACAAAACAAATAGCTGGTCAGTGCCAGAGCTAAGCCCAGAGCCTGGCGATCTGCCACAGGCTCCAGGGGTCTTTCTTTAGGGAGGAGCACAGTGGTGTCATGTGGAACAGCTCAGGTTGTAGAAGGCAGACAGGGCTGGATGCAAACTCTTTCTCCATTGCTCGTTACTTTGTGAACCAGGAAATTTCACTGAACTACTGTCAGCTCTTTAAAGAAAATTTGTGAGGGCCAGCCCCAGTGGCCTAGTGGTTAAGTTTAGCGTGCTCTGCCTCTGTGACCTGGGTTCAGTTGCTGGGTGTGGACCTACACCACTAGTCAGTGGCCATGCTCTGGCAGCACCCCATGTACAAAATAGAGGAAGATTGGCAGCAGACATTACATCAGGGCCCAATCTTCCTCAGCAAAAAAAAGAAAATTTATGATAACAGTGTTAACATCTTTGCCTGGGGGTGAAACTTCTGAGAAAATTGCTGTGAGGTTACCTAAAGAGAGAGAGAATTGGTACTCCTGATTGCCACTGAATATTTGTGTGTTTGACAGAAATCAGTCTGAACCTTGGTCTCATTGCTCCAGATCCCCTGACAGTGCAGTAGCTAGTAAGGAGTCCTAATTATGATAGATCATCAATATTCACCCAGAAGAACCTGCCAATTGTGAGGATGTATATTCACTTAGGTCAGATCACATCAGACAAACTTATTTGCCCCATGGTTTTGTTTTGGTGATGCAGTGCTATATTATAGCAGGTAAGAACGTGATGAAGTTCTTAAACATTCGGTGCCTTGATACCCACTAAGGAGTGTATCTTTGTCCTATAGACTGAATGTTTATGTCCCCTCTCCCCGATGTGAGGACACAGTGACAAGGTGGCCATGTATGAATCAAGAAGCCAGCTCTCACCAGATGCTGAACCTGCCTGCACCTTGATCTTGGACTTCTCAGCCTCTAGAACTCAGAAACAAATGTGTGTTGGTGAAGCCCCCAGTCTATGGATTTCTGTTATAGCAGGTGGAACTGACTAAGTACTTACTCATAGGATTGTTGTAAGGATTAAATTGATTAATTCTTCAAAAATTGTTACTCCGTGGAAGAATTTAGGACAGTGCCTGACACATCATTACTGCTCAAAAGATCTTAGTTATTACACCCATCATCATTATTGGGGCAGGATCTAGGCTATGAATCCTCCGTTCACCACTTCTTGTCTCTATGACATTGGTGAACTTCTCTGTGCCTCAGTTTCCTCATCTGTAAAATGATGATAAAAGTACCTGCTTAACAGGGTCATAGTGAGTATTAAACAAACACAGAGAGCAGAGAGCTCAGCGCATGCCTGGTGTGCACGGAGCCCTCTGTGATACTCTTGGCTGCTGTTAGCTGTCTGAGAATCACCAAAGGATTGCTCTGTGGTTGTCCTTTTATATCTAAGAGATAATTTTATGGAATCTACAAAAACTGTAGAATGACAGGTTTAGAATGAGTTTTAATGTAAATATTAAAATGAACTAAGGAGAAACACTGAAAACACAAGGGTCCGAATAGAGAATGATGCGAATCCCAACTGCTGACTATATGTAGAGAGAAGGCAGTTTTGAAAACGCTGAACTGATACAGTTAAATTCTAGTTGCCAGTGAGCGCTCTTTCTGAGGAACTAGTAATTGCCGTTCATTGTCCTCAGACTCGAAGCAAGTGTTGCTTCAGGGAATGTGGATGCTCCAAAGAACAAAGAAGTAATTGTTCACTTGGAAGAATTTTTAAAATTTACATGTGCATATTATTTAGAAAAAAATATATTTAAAAAAATTAAACAAATGTATTTTTTTAAAGATTTTATTTTTCCTTTTTCTCCCCAAAGCCCCCGGTACATTGTTGTGTATTTTTAGTTGTAGGTCCTTCTAGTTGTGGCATGTGGGACGCCGCCTCAGCACGGCTTGATGAGCAGTGCCATGTCTGCGCCCAGGATCTGAACCAGCAAAACCCCGGGCTGCCAAAGCAGAGCACATGAACCTAGCTGCTTGGCCACGGGGCTGGCCCCTAAACAAATGTATTTTTAAGATCAAAATGTATTATAGGTATTTATAGGGTTTATGGTCACATGGTTCAAAATTCAAGAAGTATAAAAGAACATCTAGTGAAATTTCTCCCTCTCTTCTAAACCTTATTCAGCCACTTCCTTCCTGCACAATCAATAGTCTTGGTTTTGGTGTAAACCTTCAAGATGTATCTTGGAGATCTTACAAATCAGTACATAAAAAGCCACTTCATTATTTTTCATGCCCTCATAATATTCCATTATGTGAATTTTCAGTCATTTTTATCTAACCAATTTCATAGTGATGGTCATTTAGGTTGTTTACAGTATTTTACTATTATAATCCCACAATGAATAACCTCATAAAAAGGCTATTTTGTGAGAACGTGATCATATCTGTAGTCTAAGTTCCTAAAGGTAGAATTGTTAGTCAATGCCATGTGTATTTAAAATTTGTTAAATATTGCCAAATTATCCTCCATAGAGGTGGTATTAATTTGCACTCAAAGTGTATGAGAATTCTCCAAACTAGACTTCTCAAAGTCTGCAACAAATAGCAGTGTTTTGGCTTCCTCGACTTGAGTTGAAATTCTGGAAAGGCGAGTGGTGTTCTCAATCAGAATTTCCAGTCTGGTGCTCACTTGCCAGCCGTTTCCGGCAGATGTGATGAGGCTCCAGAAAAGTCCCTGTTTGGTGTGCCTCTGCATTCCGCATGGCCTGGTGGCAGTAGCTGAGCAAGGGCAGGGAGAGTTTCCAGAGCCGTGGGTCTGAGAGCAGCTTTGGAGGGCCCCCTCAGGCCCGGGAGGCACAGAAGAAGCCGCTGAGAGTTTCTGGGGCCCACGCAAGGCTTAGAAATGCTGAAAGGAGCGGTGAGGAGAAGAGGACAGGGTTTGGGACCAGGAAACTGTAGAGGGCAGAGATCTTGTCATCAGCAGTAATTGCTGGGTCTGCTGTTATCAGTAGCAAGTGACACCCAAGGACTAGATAGGACCTGACAGCCATGTAGAATGTCTTCTCCTGGGCCAGGTGAGGGGGACAGAGGACGCAGAAGGATGAGACCAAGTAGGATGAGACACCTGTCTCCTCCCTAATGACAGAATAGTATCTAAACTTGAATCCCACCTGGGGATGGGACAAGGACCCCGTACTCTCCTCTTCCCCTCCTCCTCTTGGATATTTCTTTCCCAGTTTGGATCTCATGTTTCACTGCTTCCTTAGATAATTTACTCCTACTTGCAGACCACAAAATCTACTCCAACTAATTTAAAAGTAAAAAGACTCATAAATGGGGCTGGCCGGGTGGTATAGTGGTTAAGTTGACGCATTCTGCTTCAGTGGTCCAGGGTTCATGGGCCCGGATCCTGGGCACAGACCCACACACCACTCATCGCTCCATGCTGTGGGGGCATCTCACATACATGACAGAGGAAGATTAGCATGGATTTAAGCTCAGTGACACTCTTCCTCAAGTGAGAAGAGGAAGATTGGCAACAGATGTTAGCTCAGGGCCAATCTTCCTCACCAAAAAAAAAAAGATGTAAAACATTATTGGGAAACTCACAGGAACTCCAGGGTTCCTGGGGACAAGGCTGAAATGTAAAACCAGCAGCAGTGCAGCCAGCTGAAAAACCCAGGAGAAACCACAGTCACCAGCCTCATCACTCAGATTCCAGGATGCTTGGGAAGGGGTGCTAGGACCTCCACCACAGCTATCCCAGAAGACCCAGGGCCTCTGCCACCATGCCTTCCCGTGTGAAAACGACTTCTTTCCGTGACTGGCAGCTGCCTTTTTTCACTGACTGTCACATCAAAAACACACACAGACTGGTTGGAACCAGGCCACACGTGGAGCGCTAGTCAGAAGCATGCCTGGGAAGCGACTTTGTCTGGGTTCCTGATCTACAGCACAGGACCATCAAGGTATGTGCCGGAATGGGTGTTGCTTAAACCAAACCAGAGCATCTGCCTCACGCCACATTTCACCTGGGAGCTTCCTGTTGCAGAGTTCCAGGTCTCTGTGCATCTAAGGCTCAGTGCTGCGTCGTCAGCCTCCTGCTAGCCGAGAAAATGACTTGCTCACAGTGTGGAAGCAACACCTCTTTTGAAATAACACTATTTTTTTTAGTGATTTTCTCTCTTAAAGCTAGCCTTGTCCTCTTATATTTAGCATTTTTGGATGAGGTCTCTGGAGATGTGTTCTCACCACCCGTTTCTGAGTTTTTATTTTGAGCAGGTCTCCCTGAGGTGCAATCTTTCTGCCGAATGCCGACGGCGTGGTTACTGGGCTTCAGCTGGAAATGAAAGAATGAACAATTATTTTTTTTAAAGAATAGACATTTTGATTCTGAATCAACACACTAAACCTAAGATGATTAACTGTTTAATGCTCTCCTCCCCCACTAAACACAGACCTGTATATTTCTTGTGGTTTTTCTTCGTAGGAGGATTTACAGCCTGGTGGTCCCCTGATAACACACAGCAACAGTTCCCACTGGGTCTGATCGCTTTTCTAGACTGTCCTGTTCACAGTCTCTGTCTACCAGTCATTTCCTGGTTTACCATGTCACTTTCTTCTCTTTCTGTTTTCTTCTCACTCCTTTCTTTTCATTGACAGGTGTTTGCACATTTCCTCTATCCATTGTTTACTGTTCTGCTGTTTTATGAGGTGAGACAAGAGCATCTGCCTACACACTATATATAGTATTATTCACTGTATATCACTGTATATAATATATATACATATGAAATATATATTATATTTGTGTCTTACAAACAGCAAAAGTTTACTTCTCATTCGTGATACATATGGAATATGGGTCGGGGGGGCCTCTGCTCCACTTAGACACTCAGGGACCCAGGCTGTGGAATTTCTTGTGGCAGGAAGACAGCTGGAGGGCCATTCATTGGTCTTCTATGCTTCAGCCTAGAAAAGATGCAGAGCTTCCTCACAGCGCCTTGGCCACATCTGTTCACATGGCTCCACCTCAGTACAAGAAGGCTGGGACACGTGGAGCGCTGTTTGGGGGGCAGCACCATTTATGCTTCAGATCGTGTCAGAGGGGATGGGGGAAGTTAGAATTCCTAGTAATGCCCTCCAACCCTACTCTCCTCCTTTTCACACACCTGCACAAGCATAGAATCAGAGATCCACGGGGTGTCAGATCTAGACAGGCCCTCTATTTACAGATGGGGAAACTGAGGCAGCGAGAGGCCTTGTAGTTGGCCCAGGTTCCACAGGCAGCCCCTGCTAGGCTGTCTCCACCAGCTGCTGTCCACGCAGCTGTGACCTCCAGCACTGTGCCCCTCGGTCTCTCCTGGCTCCTTCTCCCGTGTAATGTTTATTTCATTATTCTCCTCCCCTCACTCTCCCTCACGACGTATTTTTACTGTGAGCTTTATGTTGAAGAGTTCCAAATATACCCCTGTATCTGAGCCTCAGACTTGCATTTCCAACTTCCTGCTTCTGAATTTCTTTTGGTCGTTCAGTTGCTCCAAATAAATTTTTATAAATGCATTTTTATACCTAGCAGGCAGGAAGGGAACACACGCTGCAGTGAAAGGAATCTTTAAGAGACAGGTGTAAAGGAGACCTTTGCCCTGAGGACCATGCATTTCCAGAGTCCAATGTGCCAAAAAGCCTGATTATGAGAATCAACGGAGAGAGTTTTAATTTAAACATATATGGAAGCGCATTCAGAGGCAAGAAATGGACCAGCTTATACCAGCTGATGCTGGGTGTGTCTTTGTCTCTTTTTTCATTTTCATAGATACTGCAGACTTTCAAAGCACTGAATACGGTTGAATCAGAGGCTTAGGACCATAACCTAAAGGCTACTGGCAGTTGTGAAATATTGACTTTTCCTGCTTTGCATTTCTTCTTATTTCGTTTAAAGAAAATATTGTGTATCTTTTCTTTGTTTCCTGCCTGTGGCTTTTGAAAAGCTTATTCTAACAACTCCATTGGCATTTTATCTGCTTGAGGTCTTCAAGTTAAACAATACTTTATGAAATGCAGATTCTCTCTTCTTTTTAAATTTTCTTGGCTAACGTGCACTTCAACCTTGACTATTTAGTAAACTTTGTGAAGAATTATTTAAGGCCTTTGGGCATTAGAAATGGTGCATTAATTATTTTATTTTCAAGAAACAAGGCTTTTAAAAGAATGGAACATGAGTAATTTCCACTTCTCATTATTTTTTAAAGCTTCTCTAGAAAACGCACTTTTCTCCTTAGGCACAGAAGCTTGTTGTTTCAAGCTGCAAGGGTGAGTGATTTTATTTTCACTATGGGATTGCTCCTGCAAAAGCCAGATATTGATTCTTTTGTTAGATGTACAGTAAAGTCATTTTTAAAATCTTGTTCCTTCTTTTTCCTTAAAGATGAGCATTTTAAATGCATGTTCCTGCTCTTTCTGATAAATCGTTGCCTAACTAAAGTTCTCTGTTTCATTTCATACTTTTTGTGTGTGTGTGGCAATAATGAGATAGAAAAGGAATTTTGAGAAGAATACAAAAAAGGTTTCTCTTGTGTCAAATCCTATGAATTTTTTTCCTAAGGGTTTTAAGTGAAGCCGTTTTTGCACAAAACACTACTAGTGAGAATAGAGCAGTTGCAGAAGAGATTTTTAGTTAAAGAAGGCTTTTTACTTAATGAAACAGTAGGGTTCTGTATCTATTCTGTATTTATTGAGGAATAATAGAAAACTGTATTTCTTTCTAACAAAGAACAATGAGTTTATCTTGACTATATGATAGGATGGTTATGAATTTAATTATAAATGTTTACTTTATATACCACTGATGGGAGCGCAAACTGGAACATTTGTGAAAGACGATATCACATTCTCCATCAAAATTCAGAATACACATGCCTTTAGATGCAACAAGTCCACTTCTGGGCATTTATTCTGCAGAAACACTTGCACACATGTAAAATGACCAATGTACAGGCTGATCACTGAGCATCACGCCATCCCAAGTTGGAAAACAATCTACATGCTCAAATGTTTGGCTAAATAAAATTATGGTACATCCATAGAATGGATCACCTTGCTGTCAAAAAAAAAAAAAAAGGGAAAAAAAAGAATGGAAACACTATGCACCACTGTGAAACGATCTCCAATGTACTTTGTTAAGTGAAAAACCAAGGAGCAGAAGAGCATGTAAGAAATCTTACTATTTGTGCCACAAAGGGAGAAATAAATAAATGTATATATTTATTACATTTAACATATTGTTGACGTATGCTTAAAATATGTGTAGAAAGACATCCCAGTAAACCCAAATAATATTAGTTGCAAGTGGGGAGCGAAACTAGGAGGCCAGGTAGAAGAGTGAGGAGGCAGATCTTTCTCCAGTGGCGTTCTGGTAAGTGTTTAACAGTGAGGTGGGCGTGGAGGGACTTGGCTTGTAGTATTTGCCAATTTCTGTGGTGTGAATACTCCCACCATGTCCACTCTCAAGATACCAACGTGATGTCAGTGAGCACAGAGTTGGGAAAAGTTGTGTACAAGAGCGCGGGTGAGCCACTGACAGCCGTCTCCAGCACAACCCTGCCTTTCGCTGTTTCCCATATTGCAGCTCTCGTATTTTGAACCATGTGAATTTATTACCTAATCAAAAAAATAAGTAAAACAAAAAATCTGTGTTCATGCTGAACTATTTGTTATCTAGTGACCAGATATTTTTTTTCCCCCCGAGGAAGATTAACCCTGAGCTAACATCTGCCAATCCTCCTCTTTTTGCTGAGGAAGACTGGCCCTGAGCTAATATCCGTGCCCATCTTCCTCTACTTTATACGTGGGATGCCTACCACAGCATGGCTTGCCAAGCGGTGCCGTATCCGTACCCAGGATCCAAACCGGTGAACCCCTGGCCGCTGAAGCAGAACGTGCGCACTTAACCACTGTGCCACTGGGCCAGCCCCATGACCTGATATTTTAAAGGTCAAAGCCAAGGTTTTGTAAGAGCAAGAACAAGACTAACGGACCTAAGAAAAATTATGCATCTTTTCATGAAACTTCAAATATTGCTATTAGGGCTGCAAAACAAACAAAAGAAGTAAATCTGAGCAGAGTTTTGGAAAGTTTGTGAGATTTTTGGTTTTAAAGTACTTAGCATCTTTACTAAATTACTTAAGTATTCATCAGTGTTTGTTTGACATGTCAACAATCCCTGCTCAAATGGAGAGAATTAGCTGAGTGGGTCAGTCAGCATGGAGCCCTTTCACGTGCGTCTCCTCTTCCATTTCTTGGCCTGAAGGCTGGCCCTTCCTGGTACTTGATTACTATTTCTTCTTTCCAAAGCTATTAATTCTCAGCCCCACACAGAGGGAGAAACAGCGATTTAGAGGGCCTCTCCCACACCCCACCCATAACCAACTCCTCTCCAACCCCTACTTTGTAAGCTCTCTTCACTAGCGTAAGAGTACAAGTAGGGTCGTGTCTTTTTTCTTTTTTTTAAGGAAATCATCTGAATCCCTTATATAATGGATTTTCATAACGTTTATTGTCCCTTTCTGTTCTCCAAATGGATCAAGAACCCCAAGGACTTACTCAATCCAAGGAAGCCAGCCTTGCTTCCAAATGTCTCAAGGAGAGACAACCAGAGAAACTGACCAACCCAGTTGGCCCCAGTTTGGGAACACCGTTGCTTCTGTTGTTGCCACACTGTGCTAAAATGCATTAAAAATAGTTCTGCATGATATAATAGATCCTTGTTCATTCCTGAAACAATACTTATGTTAATCAGACTCATGCCTACCCCAGACTTGTACCATTTTTGGGGCTTCCAAGATTACAGCTCTGTCATTTACACCTTCTAGTGAAAGCTGTTGGGATCTCATGTACCCTTTACAAGACCGGTGTCTGCACCCTACAGCTCTTGTGAGTTTTGGCTACTAAGAGCTCACAGCTGCAACCTTCTCTAGAGACTGACCTTGGAGCAACAGGAGCATCTTGTCTAGGAGGCTACACTTGCTCCTTCCAACCCTGGGGTAACCCATAGCCCGTCACTGACTGACAGTAGAACACAGAAGGCTGGCCCCCTTGCCTCAAGATGGACTGACTCTGGAGCCAGCAAAAGGCCTAGTACACAGTAGACATTCAATAAATATATATTGATGAATGAATAAATAAGGAGATACTTGAATATACACTGAAGTATACACAAAAGTATTTTATGATGACACTGTATATTTTCTTCTTTGGTTTCTAAGTTGCAAAGCATGGTAAAGAGGATTTCCTATTGAAAGCTTAATAGGTTTTATCCATGTTTTCTTTGAGGACTTTTGAGATTTCTTTTTTTTTACAATCAATGCACACTTGAGTTTTTCACTGTTGTCGCTAACTTAGGTCATTGCATCACCATAGCTTTATATTTAAGTTGTTATGTTCTCCAGATTTGAAGCCAGCTGGAGCACAACTTAAACTGAGAGCACGTTTTCTTTCCTGGAGGTGGAATCGGGCAGTGGTGGATGGGTGGGAGCTAATCTATGTTGCATTGCATCAAGAATTCCTACAGAAGAAGATAGAATTTAAGCAAGGATCAGTTTAAGCTTAAAACTATCCCATATTTAAAAGAGAAGGAGGCCAAAGCAGGAACTTTTTCAGGTAGAGAGAATTGTATTATATGGACTCTGATTTGGGGAGGAGCAATGAGTATTTTAGAAGCTGAAAGAAGTCCAGAACTGTTATGAGTGTAGATGATACGAGGCTTGAGATAAAGCTTGTGAAACAAGCAGGGGTCAAATCATGCAAGGCCATAGCATGAAAGGCTAAATTATAGCAGGGGCATGGCAGCCTTATTTACAATAGCCAAGACATGGAAACAACCTAAGTGTCTACTGATGATGAATGAATAAAGAAGATGTGGCATGCAGTATATAAACAGTGGACTATTATTCAACCATAAAAAAGAAGGAAATCTTGCCATTTGCAACAACATGACATTATGCTTGAGGGCATTATGCTAAGTGAAATAAGTCAGGCAGAGAAAGACAAAGAATGCACAGTATCACTTATATGTGAAATCTGAAAAACTGAATTCACAGAAATAGAGACCAGATTAGTGGTTGCAAGGGGAAGAGGGGTGGGGGAAATGGGTGAAGGCGGTTAAAGGGTACGAACTTCCAGTTATAAGATCAGTAAGTCATTGGGATGTAATATACAGCATGATGATTACAGTTAGCAATACTGTTTCGTGTATTTGAAAGTTGCTCAGAAAGTAGATTTTTAAAGTTCTAATCACACATACAAAAAATTGTAACTATGTGAAGTGATGGATGTGTTAAGTAACCTTATTGTGAAAATCATTTAGCAATATATACACATATCAAATCATTACATTGTACATCTGACACTTTCACAACGTTATATGTCAATTACACTCGTGATTGCTTAACGATGGGAATACATTCTGAGAAATGCATCATAGGCAATTTCGTCATCGTGTGAACATCACAGAGTGCACTTACATAAACCTAGAGGGTACAGCCGACTGCACACCTGGGCTACATGGTGTAGGCTATTGCTCCTAGGCTACAAAGGTCTACAGCATGTACTGTACTGAATACTGTAGACAGCTGTAACACAGCGCTAAGTATTTGTATATCTAAACACATCTAAATATAGAAAAGGTAGAGTAAAAATATGGTATAAAAGATAAAAAATGGCACACCTGTACAGGGCACTTACCTTGAATGGAACTTGCAGGCCTGGAAGTTGCTCTGGGTGAGTCAGTGAGCGAGTGGTGAGTCAATGCAAAGGCCTAGGACGTTACTGTACACTATGTAAAATTTATAAACACTGTACACTTAGGCTACACCAAATCTATAAAAACTACTTTCTTTTTGATAGTAAATTAACTTTAGCTGACTGTAACATTTTACTTTATGAACTTTTCTATTTTTCTTTTTTGAGGAAGATTAGCCCTGAGCTAACATTGTGCCCATCTTCCTCTGCTTTATATGTGGGACGCCTGCCACAGCATGGCTTGATGAGCGGCGTCGAGGTCCACACCTGGGATCTGAACAGGTGAACCCTGGGCCACCGAAGCAGAGTGTGTGAACTTAACCACTGCACCACCAGGCAAGCCCCTCATTTTTTAAATGTTTTGACTCTTGTAATAACACTTAGCTTAAAACACAAACATATTGTACAGCTGTACAAAAGTATTTTTTCTTTATATCCTTATTCTACAAGCTTTTCTCTATTTTAAACATTTTTTAGTTTTCTTTACTTTTTAAAATTTTTGTTAAAAACTAAGACACAAACACACACATTAGCCTAGACGTACACAGAATCAGGATCATCAATATCACTGTCTTCCACCTCCACATCTTGTCCCACTGGAAGGTCTTCAGGGGCAATGACACGCATGGATTTGTCATCTCCTAGGATAACAATGCCATCTTCTGGAATACTCCTGAAGGACCTGCCTGAGGCTCTTCTTGAGGAGGTGCCACTCTTCCCAGAAGTATGTCCATGGTAGTTTGCTTGGTTTGTTTCTTTCTGTCATCACAGATTTGCTTATAAGCAGATAATGCACCATGAACATTCCTCTCTATTGATGAGTACCTTTCAGTGTTGGGGCCCACCAAATTTTCGGATTTTTTAAGGAGCTTGTTGAGGTCTGCCAAAGCTTTACCTTCACTATGAATTTTCTTGAAGGTTCTTCTCTTTCTTCTCCAAGTTTCCTTTTCTCTTGCCTCTTCTTCAGTTGTGCGTTCCTTTCCAGTTCTAACGATTTTTCATTAGTTAATTCCTCAGCAACCACCTCTAGGAGCTCCTCATGTCATCCTTATCCACGCCCAGGCTAAAGTTGTTTGCCGTCTCAACCACAGCCTTGCTGATTTTTGCAGCCTCTTCATCCTTGGCAAATCCTTTGAAGTCAGAGATGAACCTCTTGAGTGTCTTCTTCCAGATGGCACTCGTACACTCCTTAGCGACCTCAACCCAAGTCCAAGCAAGGTTCTTGAGGCAGTCATAGATCTTGTAATCCTTCCAGAATTGCACCAGTGTCTTCTCAGTGTCTTCCTTAGCAGCAGCAATAGCCTTAAAAGCTGCCATAACTCCTGGATCCATTGGTTGGATCAAAGAGGTGGAGTTTGGAGGGAGAAACACTGCTTTGATATTGGAACGAAGATCACCAAAGGAGGATGTCTGGGAGCATTAGCAACAATAAGCAAAATCTTGAAAGGTATGTTATTCTCCAAACAGTACTTCTCCATTCTGCTGGCACAGCAGTTCAGAAGGGCATCTTGGACAAGGAGCTGGGTCATCCATGACTTCTTATTGCTCCTGCAGTACACTGGCAGTGTGTGCTTCCTGATATGCTTGAAGGCCCTGGGCTTCTCACTGTACCAGATCATAAAGGGTTTCAATTTGTAGCCTGGAACATTGCCCCTAAGCAAGACTGTTATCCTGTCCTTAACACCCTTGAAACCTGACATTGACTTGGTCTCCCAGAATAGGGAGGTTTGATCACTATTGAGTATTTATTCTGACAAATAATTTTCCTCCACAATCTGCTTATCTAAAGTTTTAAAAATTCTTCAGCTGCCTTCACATCACCACTCACTTTCCATTAGGTAATGAAGAATGATTCTTGAATTGTTTAAACCACCCAGAGCTAGCAGTAAATTCAACATCCTAGTTGGGTCCAGTCTTTCCTTTGTTTTTCAAATTGCAAACAAACTTTTTGCTTTGGCCATGATGCTGAGAGGGATATGCCTCTGTGTCTGGTCTTCAATATGGGTCATTAGAAGTTTCTCCATGTCTGATATAGGCCCTCCTCAAATTTCTGTTAGTCTAGTTGCCTTCAATGAAGCAGATCCTTTGACAGCTTCCATCACTTTGTTCTTGTTATCCAAGATCATAGCTATAGTGGAATGGGACATGCCTGACTGGTGAGCAATAACCATCCCTGAGTTTCTTCCTTCATAGTCCTTCATCCCTCTTAATTTGGTTTCCAGGTCAATCACTCATTGTGGCTTCTTATTGGCAACATTAACAGTGGATTTTCTACACTTAGAGGCCATGATGAACAAAATAACATGAGACTAAATCAAGCATAAGAGAAAATGATGCAATCAGGAGATATGGTAAAGATGAGATGCATGAGGCTGCTGTCAGTGTAACAAAGCATGCAGTTTTACAGTAAACTTTTTTTATAAGTAGAAAGAATATACTGTAAAATAATGATAAAAAGTATGGTATAGTAAATACATAAACCAGTAACATAGTCATTTATTATCATTATCGTGTATTATGTACTGTACATAATTGTAAGTGCTGTACTTTTATACAACTGGTAGTGAAGTAGGTTTGTTTACACCAGTATCATCACAAACCCATGAGTAATGCATTGCACTACAATGTTACAATGGCTACAACATCACTACGTGATAGGAATTTTTCAGCTCCATTATCATCCTACGGGGCCACTGTTATACCTGTGGTCCATCATTGACCAAAACGTTATCCTGTGGTGCACAACTGTGCATCTCAGTAAGCTAGGGATAAAAAGTGACATGGGCCTATTTGAACCTAGCAAATGGTCTAGCTGCTTTGTAAAGAATTGTGGGGGATCAGAATTGGCCACCCCAAAATGTGCTTCTTTGGCTTGATTATTTATTTATTTATTTTTCAGTGAGGAAGATTTGCCCTGAGCTAACATCCATTGCCTGTCTTCCTCTTTTTCTGCTTGAGAAAGATTAGCTCTGAGCTAACATCTGTGCCAATCCTCCTGTATCTTATATGTGGGATGCCTCCACAGCATGGCTGATGAGCAGAGTAGGTCTGCATCCAGAATCCGAACCTGCAAACCTGGGCTGCCAAAGGGCACCGTGTGGAACTTTAACCACTGGGCTCGCCACGGGGCTGGCTGCTGGCTTGATTATTTTTAGAAAGAAAAGACTCTGAAAAAAGCTTTGACCGCCCCCTCAACTTCCTAAAAGAATTTGAAATAGAAGGGCCTGTTCCAGGAAGGAGCTAATACTGTAAGATAACTATAATGTAATGTAAAATGTGTCTCTCAAGTCACATTGTGTATAGTTGGTACATTTGCATTTCCATCTCCATGTAAATTGCCTTCCTCCCCTTGAAGTCCCAAACCTACCCATAACACCCTCCTCTGTCTTTAGATCAAGATCATATTTAAGATGACAGCTTCAGCCATTCTGGCTGAGTTGCTCAGTTTTCCTGGGTTTCTCCCATGTACACTTGTTATAAAGCCTTGCTGATTTTCTCCTGTTATTCTGTCTCATGTCAGTTTAATTCTTAGGCCAGCCGGAAGGACCGAGAGAGGGTAGAGGAATTGTCTGCTCCCCTACAGAATGAACCCGAGTAAGGAGAAATAAAAGCTGGAACCAGGGAAGTTCATGGGAATGGAGGATGTATGAAGAGTGTTGGCTCAAAATAACCAATAACCATTCTGTAGATAAGAGAGGTGAGCAAGTTTTACTTGAGCCAGAGTGAGGATTCTAACCCGGGAAGGCCTTTCCCAGAAAGGAAGAAAGCATTCTGGAGAAGAATGGTTTTCAGCACAGTCTTATACCGTTTTAGAGCGTCAAACACACCCAGAATACATATTTATCAAAGTTTCAAGAGGAATTCAGTTGCAAATTAGCAGGTCAACATGACCCCGATGTCAGGAAAGGGACTAAGATGGTCATTACCGATAGGGTGTAGGAGGGAAAGTATGCATTCTTATTTTAAGAGAGTGCATTTCTTTAGTTTAATGGTTAAAGCAGATGTACAAAGGATGTTTGATAGGCCATAAGTCAGGTTTTTTAGTTCAAGCTGAATCAGTTTCGAACCCAAATAGTTACCCCATATACCTCAATATATGAACATCTCTTGTCAAGATTTAAATATTTTTATTGTTGAGAACAAGAAAAAAAATTGAGCCTGACTTCATTGTAAAAGAAGGAGGAAGGAAGAGAAGTAGGAGAGGAAATTTGTTGAGTACATTTGGGGCACATGATGTTCGTGGTGCCTGTGGAACATCTAGGCTATTTGGGCTGTGTGGCAGCCCTTCAGAAGAGAGGATAAAGGAGGAGATAGAAACCTGGGGCCCATCTATGTAAATATTATCCTATGATAGCAGTGAGAGGAGTTCTCCCAGAGAGAATGAATATAGAGAAAAAAGAGAAAAGGCTTCAAACAGATTCTTGTGGATCTTTAATATGCAATTATAAATTGGAGTTTCTGTGCCTTATTTCTAATATGACTAGCTGATAAAATCTGAATATTTATTTTCCAGCTTTCCAATTTAAGCAGAAAGGAGAAATAATTATTTTAGACTGCTTGCAGTTTGCAACACGATTAGAAATTAGTATATTTATGAGATGTGGATGCTTTGTTTTGAGAAATGCAGAAAGCAGGTCAGACAGAATAAATATTGCTATAAATAAGCACATACAATATGCAACCCCAAAGCATCCTGATTTTGGAAATCAAGCCATCAACCATCCAATACTTTTGGCAAAAAGAGAGGAGGCTAAGGCCAAATGACAATTGTAAAGAACAGATGGCAGTCCTCAGGTGACAAATATTTAACATGAGCCATAGCAGGCATTTCTCAGTAGGTTGAAAAGATCTTAATGACCTAAAATTTATTTGGACTTTCTCTGCTTCAATGAAAGGGAACCCCCACCTCCTCAGGCAGTTTATCATGATGGATAAGGCTTTGCAGATAGAACATTGACCTGAGCTTTACTGACAAGGTAGAAGGGGGCTACAGGGCAGAAGCTCCAGAACTTTCTCTGTTCATGGGGCCCTCAGTGTCCCAGTATTTTTTTTCACAGTATCCTTAGGCCAAAAGAAATACCTGACAGTTCAGTGTATTAAGTAGTTAGATCCAAACAACTTCAATAAGTATTTCTGTCATAGCAATTTAGTAGCCATTTGAAAAAAAAAATACACGTAAATTGAAAGAAAAAAATTTATCATTGTTGAATAACCACAATTACTTTCTAATGGGATGTGTGCACCTGTTGGGCACTGCACAATTTGTCAAACATTGGAATCAAATTGGATACCACGATCCTCACTTCTTGTTCCCCATTAATTTTTGTGCAGTACTTGCTTGTTATCACAGCAACTGCACAAAACCAAACTTCTAAAAGTTATGGTGTCATCCAAAAGAATGTTGTGAGGTCTGAAAATTACCTCAAGCTTGTAATTCATGGACTGTCTGACAGATGCCAAGTATCACTGTGTTTTCTTTAAAAATATAAAATATCCGCAGCTTCCCTGTGAATTGTCTGCACCACCTTGAGACGACTTGGCACTTAGTTAGGGAACTGTGGCTTTAGGGGACTTAGAGATAATCAGAAATCAAAACGGGATCAGGGAACAGAACATTTAGGAGATTATCTCTTTGGATAACCAAGTGGTTTCCTCACTAAGAGAAACTGATTCATTGAGTTCATAAGAGGCCTCATAATGTGCTCGCAGTTACGCATCAACATGAGTTTGCATAACTCCCTTTCTAAAGAATATAATTAGTTTTCAAGTTAAAACAATAACCTTCTGTTCCAAGATCCCATCAAATTCTTGAGTAAAATCAGATCAGACTAAGTCAGTAGTTCAGTGGGCAGAATCCAGGAATCACGGAGGTCTGACAAGGTGCCATTTGTTTTCCTGTTGGGGTCTACTGAGCTGTTCCTCTGGCACTTTGTTAAAGGACACAGTCTCAGAGCTATTATCTATTCGAGGGGCCTGAAAATGACTCTGCATATAATCACCACTCAGCCTGGAGATATTTTATTAGATGAATGAAATATTAGGCTCCTACATCACCTTAATTGTGTTCCAAATTGGATCCCAAAATTAAATCCTTGTTTTCTGTCTCTTATTACTTAACTTGGTATTTTTTTCTGGCTATGACAACATATTCATTGTAAGTTATAATTTATCAACTGTCTAGTGTCGTCATTAGGTAGAACAAGGTTACCTGTAGCTCCTAGGACAATTATGAAGAAAACTCATTTGCCTTCCCCTGTTTTCCCCAGAATCACCCTGATTCTGGAATGGGTCATCTGTGAAAGAAAGAAGAAAAGAAAACAATCATTTTTCTCTAGTGTCTATTTCATACTATGCAATTTGGCTACCTTAATGAAGATAGAACTCACAAAAACTCTTGAAGTACATAAAACAGTTTCATTTTTTACTGGTGAGGAAAATCTCCCTCAGAATTAGTAAGTGCTAGAGTGGAAATTCAGACACAACATCCGTGTTCTTTTTACTATATACTGTCTTTTTCTCCCTCTAAGACACTTGGACAATGTGACCAGATAAAGCCTATGTCTGATCGGTGTCCCTCCATTCTAATATCACAAGTCCAAAACCAAGGCAAGTTAGGATTATAGTTAGGACCACAGATTGGGAATGTCCCACACCCAATGTGCCAAAACCATTCATGTTGTGCTTCTTCAGATTCCTGAGGGCGCCAACACTTAGAACCTTCACCAAAGAATCAAAAGAAACATGGATTCAAGGAAGATGAGTTTGGTACGGGGAGACGCCTTAGAGATCAGTTAATTCAGTTTCATGATATCATAGATAAGAAAAGGAGGGCCAGAGTAGTTAAACTACCAACCCAAATTAGTGAGGAGCTGGGTTTAGAAGCCAGGTCACCTGACACCAAATCTAAAGTTTTTTTGTTTTCTCACAAAGCCTTTTGTCCATCATGGGCTTTTTTCTTTTTTTTTAAATAGTAAGATAATATACGTTTATTATAGAAATATTGGAAAATATAGATATGTAGAAGGTAATAAAAAGTAGAATTTGCCCAGAATCCTACCACTCAAGGTTAACCACTTCTGTTAAAACTTCTTTCTACGCATATATATTCACATATATTTTTAAAATGTAATTCTACTATGTATGGTGGCTACTTATTTTTTTAACTTACTATTTTGTAAATGTCTTTCTATGTCAATAAATATATCAATATCATAGTTTTTATATCACAGCATAGTATGACGTACAAAAACCTTTTTTGTGGATGTTTAGCTCCTTCCTAATTTGTTGCTATTATAACAATATTTCCATAAGCCTCTCACTATGTAAAAGCCTCTCTTTATGTAAAAGATATCCATCTATCTATTTGCATACTATTCGACTAATTTCTCAAGATATACTCCTAGAAGTACAACTCCAAGAACAAAGTCTGTGTACTAGTTAGGGTTCTCCAGAGAAACACAGCCTATTGAATGTATATATAGAGAGAAAGAGATTTATTATAAGAAATTGGCTCACAAGATTGTGGAGGCTGAGACAACTCAAGTTCTGCAGGGTGAATCAGCATGCTGGAGACCCAAGAGAGTCAATGATGTAGTTCTGGTTAGAAGGTAAACAGGCTTGAGACCTGGGAAGAGTAGATGTTTCAGTTTGAATCTGAAGCATGAAACAACTGATGCCCTAGTTGGAAGCAGTCAGGCAGGAGGAATTTTCTCTTACTCAGGGGAGGGTCAGCCTTTCTGTTCTATTCAGGCCTTCAACTGAGCCTTAGGGAGGATGCTCTGCTTTATTCAGTCCACCAATTTAAATGTTAATCTCATCCAGAAACACTCTCACAGAAATACCTAGAATAATGTTTAACCAGATATCTGTGTACCCTGTGGCTCATTCAAATTGACTCATAACATTAATCATAACAACATGTGAATAATTTAAAAGTCCTGATTCATATTTCCAAGTTGACCTCTGAAAATTCTGCCTAATTCAGAAGGCACACTCCAGCAGTGAAGTGTGTCCACAGTTCCCCATCCTTGCCGACGCTGGGCTTATCATTCTTTTGAAATCTTTATCAATACACAGTCGATCTTCATTGTTCATAAATTCTGTATTTGCAAATTTGCTTATATGTTACACTTTGTAACTCTAAAGTCAGTACTCGTGACACTTTCCTGGTCATTTGTGGACATGTGCAGAGTGGTGAAAAATTTGAGTCACGTATTCCCAGTTGAGGTCAAACAAGGTGATGCTCTGCCTTCTTGTTTCAACTCTCAAATTGTAAATAAATGTCTTTTTCATGGTCAATTTAGTGCTACAATTTTTGAATTTTTGTGCTTTCATTGGTGATTTTGATGTTTAAAATGGCCCCCAAACATTATGCTGAAGTGCTGTCTATTGTTCCCACAGGTGAGAAAACTGATGTGCCTCCCAGAGAAAATATGTGTGTTAGATAAGCTTCATTCAGGCATGAGTTATAGTGCTATTTGTAACCGCCCCTGACGCAGGAAGGGTTAATAATCACTGGAAAAGGCTTGCCGACAAATTGTGACCTGGAAGTGAGAAGGCGGGTTAGCCAATGTCAGGTAAGACCTCCAGGGGGAGGCAACCTAAGCCAGGCACGGTGGCCCAGGGGCACAGATGGAGATACGATATGGGGAGCAGGAGGGACCGTTGCCTAGGATGCCTTGCCTGCTCCGAGATAAAACTATACGAGCACAGCAATAAAGTGATAACATCAAAACAGAGGCCGAGGGAGGGCTCCTTGAGAAATCACTAAGAATTCTTGGCATCCGCTAATTACTTTGTCCAGAACACCTGTGTATGTTTAACAGCTGTAAGCTATGTATATATTGAAACGCTGGTTATAATAAACTCAGAGTGGCCATCAGCCCTCTCCGCATCTATCCTGGTATGTACATTGGATTGTGACACCGACTCTATTGGCTGGGAGTTCAACATTAATGAATCTACAGCATGGTATATCCAGAAGAAGGAAGAGGAAATTCACTGATCTGTACATGAGACTGTTCTGGAAAGTGTTAAAGTAACATGTACAGTTCATGGTGAAGCTATGGAAAAGATGGAAAGATAGCTAAATCTGTGGATTTATGAAATGACGGCTGATTAAAAAAAGTATAGTGGCATTGTTGTGAGGCTGAAACCCAAGAAATTTGTGGTCACATTACCCAGGATCAGTATAATGTTAAACCCTTCTCAGCTGGTGTGTTATTATAAAGACGTACTGCATATAATTAGACAGTTATATATTTATCAGTTGAAAAGAATGTGACCAAAATCTCGCGGGAACCTAATCCTGTGTTTCCCCTAGGAGCAACGGTTTGGTATTGACTGATGCAGTGTTCCCAGTGACTTTATAGAACCTAACGACTGGGAATAACAAGAGTCAGCTGTGAACTGCGATTGCCTCATATTGTTTAAATTTACAAATCTTTCACTGTACTTAAAATTGAGCTTTTCATGTTTGATAACCATATACGTTTCTTCTTTGTCAAGAGGCAGTGGAGCGTAGTAAAGAACATGTGCACTGTCTGAAAGGATGTCCTGGCTCCACTTACTTGATATCGAGAAATCTGGGTTTTAAAATTTTTTCTCTCTTATATACATGATTGCTTTTACTTTCTGAGCTTTTCTTTTCACTTCCAAAATGAAGTTATGAGTTTTTCCAATTCTATGATTTTTGATTTTATAATCTGTAAAATGATGGTGTTATATCCTAGATCAACTCTAAATTTATTTCCATAATGTACATTTTGGGATTCAATGACCATTACAATCTTTCTGGAGGCAGAATGCAATTGATGGGATGATAGCTACATTCTGTGATTCTGTCTTGAGGGGCTGATTTATCTGAAGAATTTTGAGTGATAATATTCCTTGGAGTTGTTGTATACGTGGTTTTGGATTGTTGAGCTAGTCTAATTTCTTGTCATTATGTTAATTCAGATTAGTAAACAAAACCTAGACTCATTTAATCAAATAAGAATTCCAATTTTTATTCTATATTATCATAATATTATATTATCTATGTTGTTTTTAACGTCCTCTGTTTCTCCAGTTGCTCATGGATTACCCTGAGTTGAATCACTACATTTACCTCTTAATATTGCTGATTATCACGTAATTGCTGCTAAGAAGTGAAGTAAGTTATGATAATTTTAGCTAAGAAAAATACAATCACCAAAATTTGAACTTAAGAGGCTCAATTTTCAACTAAAATAAAAATAATATTTAGTGTGTAGCATGTAGAAGAGATAAAGTTAACAGCAGACAACTGTTCTCAGGGCAAAATTTGTAACCACTCTTCAAGATCTTGAGTTTTATCTGGTCTTACACCTCTATTCATGTAACCAAATGTTTCTTACTCCTCCTTGGTTGCTTGTTTGTACTTGTTTTCTTATCGTTAGGCCCCAAGAATCTACTGACATTCTTTGTATAGATCATGCTCACATACAGCTAACCTACCAGGATAGATAATAAGCTCCCGAAGTTGCCAATCCAGAATTATAACATTTGCTTAGCTTTTTCTTTTTTTTCAGAATTATCAATGACACTCGCATTTAAATGGTCAGATATTAAGGAAATAAAGTATACATTCTAGGAAAGAAATTGACTTATCTATGTGTAACAAACATTGATCATTTGTGACTGTCTGGTATCTTTTGAATACCTTCTCTGTATTTTGATAATCTCCTGCACTCTGAGTTTTTCCTCTCTAAAGCAGAATCCAGGAAATTCACTTTTCTAGACTTCTTTGCCTCTAGACTGAGGACAGGAATCTAGATTCTGTCATTCACACTCTGGAAGGCTCATTCAAAAGTGAGCGACCTGAGTATGTAACACCCATTTTTCTGGAGAGGCTGGTAGGTGGGATACGCAGCTTTTAGTGATAGACATTTCTTGGTCAAATGTCTGTGTTCCCAGATGCTCAGCCTCCTCCCCTTCTCACTAACCTGCCTAATGAACCTATGGGTCCCTTTAACAAATTCTTTCCCTCCTTAGGTTAAGCAGAGCGTATTTTGTTCTTTGTAAATTTTAAAAGTATTTAGCGGTTTTTACCGAAAATCCACATAGTTTCGAAAAATAAAAGAGTTATAATAAATATCAGCTGCCTCTTCATCCTCATTTCCAATTCCATTACCCACGGACATTCACTTTCGACAACTTTGGTTTGGTGTTTTCCCCTCCTCCATATACAAATGATATGTGTATATAACTTTTTCTTTATTTATCACATTTAGTTATTACCTATTCACTATGGATTTCTTCTTTCACGTTCACCTGTCTTCCCTTCCTCTATCTTCCCAACATCTTTATAAAATATTTGCTTAAATAATTGGTCAGTGTTTACTATGTAGATACTGGTCACTGATAAGCCAAGTAGTATATGTTATTACATTTTACTTTTCTCAGCCTTTTGCTTTTCCTGGAGCCAATAGTTACCTTGCTCCTCCCTTGTTTGTTTGATTTTCAATATACCTCTTCAAATTCTCTGTCAGATCACCCAAATACTCATTATTACCATTTTTTCAAATAAATCTGATAATTTGGAGACTCCCCTCTCTGTTTCAGTCTGTGCTGGCTGCTGTGGAGATGAAGGCACGGCTGTCCTGGTGGGACTGCACTTTGCGGCTTTCTTGCGTTGGCTCTTCTGTCTTCCAGGCCCCAGTCTGCCTCTTTCTTGTTTGACTGGCACACTCCGCTAGAGCACATCACACAGTGTCTTTCTGAAAATGGACAGATGGGATTTTGAGTCCTTGCGCTTCTGTAAATTCTCTATGCACTCCTCACACTTGATCATTTAAGTCTAAAATTGAGTAATTTTTCTCATAGCATTTTTCTATAAGCAGCACTTCCCTTTTTAAAAGAATCGTTTTTCTCTATTGTTTTCTAATTGTCATTTTCTTTAAATTAATTATTAACTCATGGACATCGCTAAAGTGAATATAGAAGGTATTTGCGTTTTTAGGTGGATATTTGCATATCTGAATATATTTTGCCACTATTAAAAGGAGCTCAATATTTTACAAAATGAAATTTATAAAATATTTTATGTATCATAAAAATGATGTGAATGATGTTAATTTATAGTCCTCTGATTATGTTCTTCAAGACCTAAGAAAATTTAGTGAACTATAAGAACAATTGGACTTATGTCTGATATCTGTTGCCAATAGGGAGGATTAGAACTCTGGAATATTATCATTTCTAAAGAATCTACCAGGTAAATCCTGAGATTCATAGGTGTTATGATGATTTTTTTATGCTTCTGTTTACTGCCAGAAATCCTGGCTTCTCCCATTAATCCAAAGAATTTTTGAAATGAAAAGTCCAAAAACATAAACCCTGAGATTTAAATATTAAGATAAAAATGATATAAAAAGTGTTAAGTAAAATCTAACAGGTAGTTTCTATGAAAGTAAACTTAGATCCTCTAGAAAATTCTGAGTCAAGCTGTATAAGCATCTCTATGAGAAATAGCAATCTCTAAGTCTCCAATATTTTATTTTTAGGTATTACATCGCTTCTGTATTCTGACATATTGTTATGCAATATTATGCCTACAGAAGGCACTCAATAAATAATAGTATGTGGAATAAATGAATAAATGAGAGATGTAGCAAATGTTTAAATAAGAAAGTTCAAAGAGTTTTTTGCAGTGGAACACATGTAATTATTATGTAAATTCTGCACTAATGGTAAATTAGGAACTTTCAGTGTGCAAAGATTTCACTGTCTCCTCCTCCATTTTTTCTCAACATCTTACTCAGGTACTGAATTATATGTCTTGTCATCATCACTGCCACTTGATTGGGAACTTTAGGAGAATAAGGTTTGTGATTAATTCATCTTTGTATTTACCTCAGCAGCCACCATTTTCCTTTGCACACAGAAGGTGTTCAATCAATGTCTAGAGAGTTGAGTCAGTAGTGCATCTTTGGTTTACTATCCACCAGGTTCAACAACGCGACAGTACCTTTCCAATAAAGGAATGAGAAATGGAAGTTGCGTGAAAAAAAGACACTAAGGTAAATTACAGGACAATAATGTACAGAAAGCAGGGATAAATATAAGGACGTTTCTTTTAAGAAATTCATCTAAAAATTTCACAGTAATTTAATGCCTTTGAGATCTTTGGCAGACACTTTTAAATAATACAAAGAGGATATTGATTTCAACCAACAAGGGACTTGATTAGTACCCTGCTCTTGTTAGGATTAAAATAATACCTTAATAATAGCCATTCAAAGAATTTGCTTTCACAAAAGCCTTTTTAAAGAAACATACAGCCGTTTTGAATGCAAATACCTCCATGCAAAAATCTCCATGCAAATACCTGAGGTTAAGAAGCTTTAGGAAGTTGGAAGGGTAATTTCTTTTTCTGACTAGAGAAAAAAGGAATGAAGGGATCTGAGTAAACATAAATATGTTAATCTGGGGAGGAAGTTAAAAATCGGAATGCTGAAGGACCACCTAGGTCTTGGATCCCTACGTTGGGGAACTTAATTCCTGTGGGAAACCTAGTTGAGATCTGCCAGCTCTTTCGTCATCTTGTTGTGTTTGCTCATCAAAGGAGAGTATTGGCTCATTATAATTTTTTGTAATAAAACACTGATATGAAGCATCATAAAATGCACCTCTAGATACAAAGCCAGCTCAAATTTCCAACTTTTCTTGCTGACCTCTTTCTTTTAACGTCCTTGGCTGCCAGGCTAAATGCAGATTCCTTGAAGGCAGGACTTTCTTATTTTGCATAAGCTTAAAATCATGCCATGCACACTTGGCATTTAGGAGTATTCTTTGGTGTTGATTAAAGTGAGATTGTTTTCTATTCTTTACAGATTTCCTATTCAATTACTGACAAGCTGCTATAATGTAAATCAGAAGTTCAGTGGTTACGAAATTTTCTTAGTTTCTGAACTGTTTAGCAGACAGTGAATGTTGTCCCTGAATCAATTAGTTCAGTTAGAGGGCAGAGGCAATGATGGAAGGTCCAGATCCATTACCGTTATTGATTTGTTTTCCCTTCACAAAGGGAATCTTTGTACCCTGACATAAACTTCACCCCATTTCCAATTAGGTGGTATGCAAATGTACATGAGTGGTTCAGGACAATTTATCAGCAAGTCTGATAAGCAGCTCCAATATCATGACTCTGAGTATAATTTTTGTAGAAGGATAACACCTTACCAAAGCCATGATAACACTTAATGAGCAAAAGGGTAAAGTTTAAAGCTGAATAAAAAATTACCAACTCTTTCTTTAGTCTACTGGCTGTTTACAAACTTTCCAAATCTAGAAACTAAAATATATTTTGACAAATAAAAATGGCAAGCAATAGGATATATTGGAGAATATGAGGAAGCCATTTGGTATAAACCTAATTCGGCCTGACCTTGTCTTTCCAAAAGGGCCTGACCATGGCTGTTGAGCATGCATTGTATATCTGCTTTAGATTTTCCCTATGGCAAGAACAAAGGCCCTTGAGATAAAGGTGCAACTTCCCTGCCCCTCCCAACGTTGGCATCTCCTTAAGGATTAAGCATCTTTCCTTAGGCTAGGAACTGATTGCTGCTCTCACCTGTGACCACAGAGCTCCAGACAATAGACTTGCCTCTTGCTGCACCCTCTGAGATAGCCGACCCACTATCTGCTGTGTCCATCAAGCGCTGTGCCGACAGGGTGATCTTGTGACTATTGTGGGAGGGACATTTCAATCATATGTAAAGCACCCTCTTTGGGGGTATATAACCACTCTGTACACCTCATTTCTTTGGTGCCGTTTCTTCCTTCGGGAAGAAAGGCCCCAGGCCATGGTCCTCAGATTTCAGCTCAGACTAAACTCACCCAAATTTTCATTTATAGATTGGTTATGGATTATTTTTGTCGACATAGAAGTCCAGGAAGAAAAGAAATGTATTAAAATTTTAAGAGTACACAAAATTGTTGACGAAAATAATCCATAACCAATCTGTAAATGAAAATTTAGGTGAGTTTATTCTGAGCTGAAATCTGAGGACCATGGCCTGGGGCCTTTCTTCCCGAAGGAGGAAAGGGCACCAAAGAAGTGAGGTATACAGGTGGTTATATACCCCCATACAGGATGTTTCACATATGATTGAAATGTCCCTCCCACAATAGTCACAAGATTGCCCTGTCGGCACAGCGCTTGATGGACACAGCAGGTAGTGGGTCTGCTATCTTGGAGGGCGTAGCAGGAGGCAAGTCTATTGTCTTGAGCTGGGTGGTCACAGGTGAGAGCAGCAATCAGTTTCTAGCCTAAGGAAAGATGCTTAATCCTTAAAGAAATGCCAACGTTGGGAGGGGGAGGGAAGTTGCACCTTTATCTCAAGGGCCTTTGCTCTTGCCATAGGGAATCTCTAAAGCAGATATATAATGCATGCTCAACAGCCATGGTCAGGCCCTTTTGGAAAGACAAGGTCAGGCCGAATTAGGTTTACACAAAATGGCTTCCTCATATACTCCAATATATCCTATTACTTGCCATTTTTATTTGTCATCTACTAAAAGGGTTAACTGAGTGGCAAATATGTTTATTGGTTAATAACTTATCATTAATCAGGAATCATTTATTGTAAAAAGCATTTCTCTTCACGCCACTCTGTGCAAATTATAAGGCAATACCAACTTTGGAAAAGTAGCTAAGCCTTTCTTCCTGATTTCTCTGCTTCAGTAAGCATGCTGTAAGTTTCCTTTTGGTAGTAAATTGTTGATAGACATTGCAATAACAATTTTTAAAAATTAAATACTAGAATAACTTAAATGAGTGAAAAGAAGAGTGTTATAGTTCAAATGATATCTGTCATTTTCAAGTTTTAGACTTAAATTATTTTCCTAAGATGATCAAGGAAATAAAAACTAATTTTCTTTTTAATCATGCTTTCTTCTGGTTAAGAAAATAAATGTTGGTTATAGAAAATTAGAAAAGCAGAAACTTATAAAGAATAAAACTAAATGACCTACTTATAACCTGTGATGAGAATATAACTTGGTATAACATTTTTGGAGATCAATTTGGCAATATCTATTTTTAAAAGCATATAATCTATAACCTAGCAATCACCTTCTAGGAATTTAAGAAATAACTGCCTTAGCAAATGAAGAAATATCTATAAAGACAGCCTTGAAACATTTCTCTTAACAGCAAAGAACACAAACAAAAAAAGTTCATTAATGAGAGGATAGTCAAACAAGTTATTAGTTTACATTATTTAGAACTTGGTTCATTCAACAAATATTTATTGAGAACCCACTATATGCAAGGCCTGTCCTATGCACTTGGATCTAGCAGTAAAGAAAGAAATCCTGACCCAATGAAGCTTATGTTCTAGGGGAGGAAACAGAAACTAAACGGAATAAATTAGTAAATTATACAGTGTGTCAGGAGGTAAGTAGTGTTGTGCAACCAATAATAAGAATGAGGTGGATATATGTGTATGGACCTGAAAATATGTCCACGGTGTATCTGTAATTCAAAAATAAAAATAAGTTTTGTATGCATATATCAGGACCCATTTTAATAAAAAACCAAATATATGCGTGTGAATGTACATGTAAATATTCACAAATATGTCCATGTAAACTTAGGAAAACATCTACAAAGACGTGTCCACAACTGTTAATGTAACATAACAACTCCAGCGTGAGATGTGGGAGGGCAGAGTACACATCAATGTATATACACATTGTGGAAGATCTATCAGTAATTTCTTTTTCTTTTTATATTATTTAGTATTTTTCAAATTAAATAAAAATAATGAAATGACTTTTATCACTACTCCAGATAAAATAATTTTTAACCCTTTGATGGGCTTCTTTTCAACCTTTATTTAAATCTCTGACGCAATGTAATAATCTGATAGTTGTTATAATTTTGGAAACTCAACATCATTGAGTATTGAAGACCTGTGGGCTCTTGAAAGAAGCTTATGCACCCAAAATGGGGTTACAAGGATTAACTGATTATTTGAAGCATATCTGGTTTAGAAATGCTGCTACAAAGTAAAGAGACTGATTTTCTTTTTAAAAACAAATAAATCCCCAAACTTTTATATATATATTATAGTAAGGCCATTTAAAATAATGATATTTAATAATAAATATGCAAGTCAAATTTATATATATTTTTTATGTTTGGAGACTATACTCTCAAATATCTATCCATGCCAATCAAGTTTACTCAATCTTGACTAAATATATCAAAGTAGTTCTTAATGGGCCAGCCCAGTGACGTAGTCGTTAAGTTCGCACTCTCCACTTTGGTGGTCCAGCGTTCATGGGTTCAGATCCCCAGCACAGACTTATACACCGCTCATCAAGCTATTCTGTGGTGGTGTCCCACACACAAAACAGGAAGATTGGCACGGATGTTAGCTCAGGGACAATCTTCCTCAAGCAAAAAGAGGAGGACTGGCAACAGATGTTAGCTCAGGGCCAATCTCCCTTATGAAGGAAAAGAAAAGAACAGAAAAGAAATAGTTCTAAAGTCATTCTGAGTCTTTTAATGTGGAAAATCACCCCATCCTTTGGTATATGGAGCTGTGCCCTATATCATCATTCAGCTATCAGGATTGAGTCTGGATGTGATTTATTGATATGTCACTCTGTTCAACCAGCAGTGTATTTTGAATGTGATGGGCATATAAATAATCAAGATGCAAATTATATATAGGTAAAATAACCTTGTAGTCAGCACTCCTTTTGATGATAAGCTGAGGTGTTTTGTAAAAATAATGAATAAACCTTCCTTCCAAAAATCAGTAATGTTTCAAGGATGATTGAAGTAAGAATGTTTTTAGGATTCAAAATATAAAAGGCAATAAGAAATGACTCCAGTGAGTTAGAATGGATTTATATCTAAGGTGAGGTGAGTTGAATAGACTTTAGATAAATTTTAAAATTAATTTTTTTAGCTAGAAATGTCAGTTATTGGAAGTTGTTCATCATAGGCGGGTATTAATCCTCTTGATTAATTATTTTCTCAAAGTTGTGTCATAATCTCAAAAACAGTCATATAGTTTAGTGACAGTTTCACTTTGCAGAGAAGGTGTGTTCCAATTTCATTTCCTCAGCGTTTTTATTTTTGTGCAAGTTTATTGCAGATCTGTGGGTCTCTTCGTGAGCTGTGTCATTCTCCATGGCTTTGATCATTCAATGGTACATTTCTGCTAGTTCTAGAGATCTTAAAATACTGGTACAGTTTTAAATTTGATAGGATGTGAGGATCAAGGAGTAGATGCAGCCCTTACTCCACTATAAAGGGGATTAATCCACAGAAATCTTGGTAATATCATGAAACATAAATGGAAATTAGCGAGTGCTTGAAGGAAGGGAGCCTAGCCTGATATTATAGGGATTAGCAAGTGCTCTGCTTCGTTGCTCAAGACGAGTGCCACCTGGCAGTAAGGGCTGCTTTGCTTTACACAAGCACGAGGGCGCGATTGCAATCAGTCGATTTTAGAATATGGGTATCAGCCATGCTGACTATTAGCCCATAGCTGGGATTAGGTGACACAAAACCATTCAGTCCATTTTTCAAGCGTGACTTTATTCAGGGGGTTGGTTGGTGTGTGTCATGAATACCAGCTCAGCTCTGTTAATTGGCTGGAGTGTTTCAGTTTTACAGTTAACATATGAAATTTTAAATGCCATATTCAGGGCACACTGACAAGCGTGTTACCTGCTGTGTCCATCATTTCCTACCCATCCTCAGAACTAGACAGGTGGCCTTGTGATGAATACTTTAAAAGACTGACAAAGTTATCTTTCACTAAGAAATGCCAGCATTGGGATAAATCAGGTTTTGGATAAAAGCCAAAGCTTTAATTATGGAGAATATTAGGATTACTATTTATATCCTTGGTATGCCAAAATAGCTTCCTTGGCATATCAATGAATAAATTAAGTTTATTATGGGTTTACTGGAGAAAATTCTGATTTTGAGATTTTGCTTTACCTTATCTCAGTAACAATAAGAATAGTAATGATAATGAGAGCTCACCTAAATTAAGCAAATATTGTATGAAAGGCTGCTGTTTTATATGATTATTTGATAAGGATACACCACGTTATGAGGTAAATAGTGCTATTATTGTTATTTTCTATGTGAGGAAATGGATACTCCGTGTTAGTTTTCTATTGCTTTGGAATATATCACCACAAATTTGCCAACTTAACACCCATTTATTTGCTCCCAGTTCTGTAGGGCGGAAGTACGGGCAGGGCATGACTTCGTTTCTGCTCCGGATCTCACAATGCTAAAATTAGGTGTCCGCTGGGCTGCTTTCTCCTCTAGAGCCTCTGGGGAAGAATCCACTTTCAAGCTCATTCAGGCTGTTGGTAGAAGCCAGTTCCTTGAGACATGGAACAGAGGTCCCTATTTTCTTATGGCTGTCAGCTGGGGCTCCCAGAGGCTCCCACGTTCCTTGCCATGTGGCCTCCTCTATCTTTAAAGCAGGCAATGGGAATGTCTTGTGTCAAATCTCTGACTCCTTTGTCTCTGACCTCAAGACCCAGGTTTAACCGGCTCATGTGGTTAGATCAGGTCTAGTCTTTCTTAAAATCAACTGTGCCACATGACATTGCCCAGTGATGGGAGTAACTCTCCTGTCACGTTCACACTCTCGGGGGGAGGCATTATAGAAAGGTTGAGTCACTGCAGATGATTCTAGAATTCTGCCTCCTACACCCTGACAACATAAATTACTTTTCTAGGTAACACAGCTAAAAACTGGTGGCACCAGGATTCAAACCCATGGCGGTCTGACTCTAGAACTTTGCCCATTTTGCCGAATAGGCCCTGTATATTGAATTTAAAACTACAGCTTAGTGGAGGATGTCTGGCCATTGTATTGTCATTGAATAGTGCTCCTCGGAGGCCTGCAGAGGCCCTGACTAGACCCTATCATCTCTTCCCTCATTCTAACCTCATATCAGTTTTATAATTTTTAAATTTTATCACCATGATACATGCATTTAGTTTGAAAAGTCATAGGGTGCCATAAAGGTTATTTTTATTTTCTATTTTGAAATCAAGCTGGCTTATAGAAAAGCTTCCAAATTTAGAAATCTCATATACCCATCACCCGAGTTCCCTAATTGTTAACACTTCACCGCATTTACTTTACTGGTCTCTCTCTATATGTGAATAGTATTTATTAACAGCTTTATTGAGAGATAATTTACATACCATAAAGTCCACCCCTTAAAAGTGTAAAATTCAATGATTTTCAGTGTATTTACAGAGTTGTTCAACTATCAGTCTAGTCTAATTTTAGAAGACTTCCATCATCCCCTCAAAAACCTTATATCCATTATCAATCTTTCCCCAGCCAACCACTAATCTACTTTCAGTCTCCACAGAGTTGTGGTTCCGGGCCGTTTCATGTAGACGGAGCGTGCTGCTGCTGACTAACTCATCACGGCATTAGTTCAGGGATGAAACCGCACCAGAAGGGGTCCAAGCCCCAGTTTAACCAGGAATGTAATATTAAAACATTTTCTAAAGAATTCTTTGAAATATAATTCCGGGGACTCCTAGGTTTCTAGAGTTGATACATTAAGAATTTATCTACTTCTCTGACTTCAACAAATTAGTAAATATCTTCAAAGTTTTAATAAATTTATGTATCTTTTTCAAAAAAAGCTTAGTTGGTTTTCCTTGGGTGTCAATAGATTTTATTGTTCTAAGGAGTAATGAGTTGATGACAATTTCCTTTTTTATTGTCTCTTTAAATATAAAATGTGTAACAATTCTTTATTTTAAACATTTAATTAAAACACAAGCTCAAAAAACAATGTGGTCTTTAGTGACTGGCTTTTTTCATTTAGTATGATGTTTTTGAGGTTCATCCCTGTTGTAGCACCTATCTGTACTTTGTTCCTTTTTGCGGCCAAATAATATTCCATTATATAAATATACTACATTTTGTTTATTCATTTGCCAGCTGATGGACATTTGGGTTGTTTCTACTTTTTTGACTATTGTAAATAATGCTGCTGTGAACATTTCTATATAGTCATGCGTCACAACAATGGGGATACGTTCTGAGAAAGGCAATGTTTTGCAATTTCATCGTTGTGTGCATATCACGGAGTATATTTACACAAGCCTACTACACACTTAGGCTATATGGTACTAATCTTATGGGACCACTATCGTATCTGCAATCCTTTGTTGACCAAATGTCATTATGCAGTGCGTGACTGTACTAGTTTTGTGTGAACACATGTTTTATTTCTTTTGGGTAGATGCCTAGAAATAGGATTTCTGTATCATATGGTAACTCTACGTTTAACATTTTGAGGAACTGACAATCTGTTTTCCAAAGCAGCTGTACCATTTTACATTCCCACCAAACAATGCCTGAGAATTCCAATTCCTCCACATCTTGTCAACACTTGCTATTGTTTGTCTTTTTAATTGTCGTTTTCCTAGAGTGTGTGAAGTGGTGTTTCATTGTGGTTTGATCTGCATTTCCCTAATGACTAATGATATTGGTGTCTTGTAATGTTCTTATTGACAATTGTATATCTTCTTTGTAGAATTGTCTATTCATATCCTCCGCCCATTTATAAATTGTGTTGTCTTTTGAGTTGTAAGTTCTTTATATATTCAAGAGTTATGTTTGAAAGTCTCCTTTGAAGAACAACATTTAAAAGTTTTGATGAAGTCCAATTTATCTATTTTTTTTCTTGATGTCTTGTGGTTTAGGCGTCATATCTAGAAACTGTTACCTAATTCAAGGTCATAAAGATTTATGCCTTCACAGGTGATTATAGTTCAACTCTTACATTTAGTTCTTTGATTTATTTTGAGTTAGTTTTTGTGTATTATATAAGGTAGAAGTCCAACTTCATTCTTTTGCATGTGGATATTTAGTTGGTCCAGCACTGTGTGTTGAAAAGATTGTCCTTTCTCCATTAAATTGCTCGGCACCCTTGTTGAAAATCAATTGCGCAGAAATGTTAAGGTTTATTTCTGGAGTCCAAATTCTACTCCATTGATCTGTATGTCTATTTTTATGCCAATACCACACACTCTTGATTACTGTAGTTTTGCAGTACGTTTTAATGTTGGGAAATGTGAATCCTCCAACTTTGTTCTCCTTTATTCTGAGTCCCCTGTATTTCCATCTGAATTTTAAGATCAGCTTATCAATTTCTACAAAGAAGCTGCCAGATGGGGTTTTGATAGGCATTGCATTGACTATGTAGATCAGTTTGGAGAACACTGCCATCTTAATATTGTCTTTCGATTCACGAACCTGGATGTCTTTCCATTTATTCAGTTCCTTTCAACAATGTTTTGTAGCTTTCAGTGTACCAGTCTTGTGCTTGTTTTGTTAGTTTTATTCCTAATATTTTACTCCTTTTGATGCTATTATAAATGCAATTGCTTTGCTAATTTCATTTTCAGATTGTTCATTGCTAGTTTATGGAAATGCAATTGATTTTTGAATATTGACCTCGTATACTGTAACCTAGCTGAATTCATTTATTACCTCTCATAGTTTTCAGTGGATACCTTAGGATTTTCTGTATAAAAGATTATTTCATCTGCAAATAGAAATAGTTTGACTTCTTACTTTCCATCTGGAAAAACCTAATTTATGAGGCTAGAAACTTCCAATAATGCTTTTCTATCAAACATTTTTTCTTCT
Organism: Equus asinus; assembly: GCF_041296235.1. Classification (NCBI taxonomy): domain Eukaryota; kingdom Metazoa; phylum Chordata; class Mammalia; order Perissodactyla; family Equidae; genus Equus; species Equus asinus. Next base: position 51,520,598 of record NC_091794.1, read on the forward strand.
GATCAAAGATTCAATCCAGGATATGTGCTGCATTTACCTATAATAGCTTGTTAGTCATCTCCAATCTGGTCGTTTTCCTCAGTGTTTTCTTGCCTTTTGTTTCTTTGATATTTTTGAAGAGCACAGGCTTGTTGTTTGGTAGAATGTCCCTCAATATGGGCTTGTCTGATGTTTTCTCATGATCAGATCTAGATGATGATGTTTGGTAGAAAATCCACAGAAATGGTTCTGCGTTCTCTGTGGGACATATGATGTTGCTTTGCCCCATTACTCATGGTGTTAACTTTGAACATTTTGGTAGAGTAATGTTTACCCAGTTCTTCCGCTGGAAAGTTTATAAATAAATATGCATATCTTGTTATTCAACAAACTTTTATCCATTTGGTTTAGCATCTGTTGGTGATTTATTCCTAAATCAATTATTACCATAATAGTTGTTAAATGTGTTGTGTTAAATGTGTTAAATAGTTGTAAATTCTTTTAATTATCATTCCTCCCAATTATATTAGTTGGCCTTCTATTTTAATTTAATGTATAACTTTCCTTTCTTCTCCACTTTAAAAAAAACTCAGGGGTTAGCCCAGTGGCATAATGGTTAAGTTTGTACGCTCTGCTTCAGTGGCCTGGGGTTCGTGGGTTTGCATCCCAGGTACAGACCTACACACCACTCATCAAGCCATGCTGTGGTGGCATCCCACATACAAAATAAAGGAAGAGTGGCATGGCAATAGATGTTAGCTCAGGAACAATCTTCCTCACCAAAAAAAAAAAAAAAAAATCACTCATACACTCATTTTTTTATATCAGTATGGAATCATGGATTCTTTTCTAATTCAATGTGTTGTATTATTAATATCATTATTTTTTGATGCTAAAACTATTTTATATTTAGGGGCTAGTGGGAGCCCCTTCGAACTAGCTTCTTTGCTCTTTTGACAATTCTTCAGCAATGGTTTAGCATCTTCTGGAAGGAAAAGATGTTCCTGACTTGTTTTATACTTTCTCTGTTTCAGGCCTCTTATCAGCCATTTCACCAAGGAGTGCAGAATCTTTTTATTAAGAATGTTATTTAAAAACAAAAATCTAAGTACTAGATGCTCTCGTTGCTACTGAGGTATTAATACTTCTGGGCCTCTAAGAAGATAGAGGTAGGAAATAGATTTTCACAGGCACATATATATACATACACTTACGACTGTATCTATTTCTGTATCTATATTTTTAAAAATGAGTTTACATTGATTTGTGAAATTATAATCCAACATTACAGGCTTCATTTTCGCCTTTATTCTGTCTTTATTTGGACCTGGTTCCACAGGATTTGCTGGTCCAAGACTCTTCAAGAAAAAAGAAAGAGGGGCTGGCCCTGTGGTCTTCTGGTTAAGTTTGGCGGCCCAGATTCAGTTCCCCAGTGTGGACCTATACCCCTAGTCAGCAGCCATGCTGTGGTGGTGACACACATACAAAATAGAGGAACATTGGCACAGATGTTAGCTCAGGGAGAATCTTCCTCAAGCAAAAAGAGGAAGATTCATAAAAAAAAAAAAAAAAAAAAAGAGGAAGATTGGCAATAGATGTCAGCTCAGGATGAATCTTCCTCAGCAAAAAAAAAAAAAAAGAGAGAGAGAGAGAGAAAGAAAGGTAACCAATAAATATTTTTTTTTTAAAGATTTTATTTTTTCCTTTTTCTCCCCAAAGCCCCCCAGTACATAGTTGTATATTCTTCGTTGTGGGTCCTTCTAGTTGTGGCATATGGGACGCTGCCTCAGCGTGGTCTGATGAGCAGTGCCATGTCCGCGCCCAGGATTCGAACCAACGAAACACTGAGCCGCCTGCAGCGGAGCGCTCGAACTTAACCACTAGGCCACGGGGCCAGCCCCAACCAATAAATATTTTTAAAGAGAGGAAAAGAAAAGAAAAGGGAAGGGAAGGAGGAAAAGCCCATGAGGGTTTTGATAAGAACTGTTGTCTGTGCAGCTTCTTCCTACCCACAGTTCCTCCAAAGAAAATTACTTTCAACCCTTGTAGCTGTTTCTTACCACATTTACATCCATGCTAATACTCTTTTTGTCTTCATTAAAAAAAATAATCTTATGGGGCTGGCCTGGTGGTGTAGTGGTTAAGTTTGTGTGCTCGATTTCACTGTCCTGGGGTTTGTAGGTTTGGATCCTGGGCACGGACCTACACACCACCCAGCAGACCATGCTGCAGCAGTGTCCCATAAACAAAGTAGAGGAAGATCGGCAGGGATGTTAGCTTGGGGACTATCGTCCTCATAAAAGAAATTAAAAATAAAAAATGAAAATAATAATAATAATAATAATGCTAGATATCACCTATAGCCGTCCCACTGAGGAGACTATTTCCCTCTTTTACCCCTGGGCTTTCCCTCCTCCATTCTCACAACATTGTTAAATCATGTTTTTTCATTACCTCAGTTAATATTGTTTAAAATATTTACAATCATTTAGCTGAGTCACAAGGAATACTATTATTACATTTCTTTTCTTGCAAACATTTTGATTTCCCTGGAGTTACAATAATTGTCTTATTTTTAGTTTATCTTTCTACATACCTATTATTAAATTCAATGTCAAACTCTCAACTGAACCATACATTTTCTCTCAAAACATTCAGCCTCTCTAGGTAGATTGGCAGTTATCTTTATTTTTCTTCATGATAACCCCCTTAGTGGTCATTGCCTGTTTATTCCAATATGCGCCAGTTGCTCACTAGGCTTATACACCATTGTTCCTTTGGGACCAGTGTCAACTGTAGACCTGGACAGCCAGGACCCCTGCTCTACACTTTTGCGAACTTCTCTCTAGTTGAGCCCTTCCCACAGAGAGAAGAATCTGGGGGGGCCAACCAATAGGACATTTTCACCCAGAGCCTGGGTACCCCTTCTAAGCCTTGTTCCAGGTATGTAGGACTTCAGAATTCACTGCCCAACGGGCCCCAGGTTGTTATCTGTGGCCCGAATAATTCTCTTCCCCAAGTGCGTTTTTGTGAGGGCAGACTGTGCCCTCCGTGTGTGCCCATCTGAGGATGGCCAAGGGGCAGCAGCCGTTTGCTGGGGCAGGCGAGGGCGATGGGAGGCAGTATTGAGTGACACTGGACCTGCAAGATGAGTGCAGGTGGTGAGCATTGTTTGTTCCTTTGTCCTCCTCCACAATTGTTAGAGTGCATCTTCTAGGACTTTCCTTCACTATCTATGGGAATTTGTTTGAGTGTTCTTCATTGTTTGATTCACTGTTTCTTGGAACCATACTTATGGAATATTTTGTCCCTTGAGATCCATTTTCAAAGTTTTTCCAGACCCTTCCCTGTGCCCTAGGATACTGACCTTTATGGATTTGGTTGGGTTCTGCTGATGAGGATCTCTGGCTAGAGACTGGTGGCGTGGAGGAGAGTAGGTTTGAGGCATTAATCCTCTCACCTTGTGCCCTGAGAAGTAGCTGCAGGTTGGCTGTGTTCTCTGCCAAAGCCACAGCTCCTGCAAGATAGCTTTCCTGGAGAGCTAGTATCTTTGGTAATTGCTCCCTCTTTTTGTACCTTTGGGAGCAGGGGCTGTGACAGCTAGCTCCACCATCCCTTTATCAAACTCATCTCAAAGGCCCAGTTTGAGTATGAGATCTCTTCTGAGGTAGCACTCTGACTAATAAATTATGTTTTCCCTTTTTTTGGTTTACACCCTCATTTTGGTAGAGCACAATCAAATTCTCCAGTATCTTTCTGAGACAGGATACAGTAAATTTTTTTTTCTTTTTCTTTTTCTCCCCAAATCCCCCCTGTACTTGGTTGTATATTTTAGTTGTGGGTCTTTCTTGTTGTGCTATATGGGACGCCATCTCAACATGGCCTGATGAGCACTGCCATGTCCGCGCCCAGGATCCAAACTGGTGAAACCCTTGGCCACTGAAGCGGAGTGTGTGAACTTAACCACTCGCCACGGGGCCACCCCCCAGATTTTTCATACCTCTGATCTAGAAGTTTCTTTATTTTATCCTCACACCTGGTTAAGTTTAGCTGGACATAGAATTCTAAGTTACGTATATTTTTCCTCTTGAAATTCTAAAGAGATATTTTCCATTTTCTTCTAGATTCTTATGTTGCTATTGAGAACAATGCCAGGTTGACTTCTGATTTTTTTAATAAAATAATTTAACAATTCTTTTTCCTTCTTTAGGCTTTTATGCTTCCTTCTTTACTCCTAGTGTTCTGGAATTTCCTAGGTCTGTGTTTTGTGTGGACCTTTTCTCCTTCACTATGTTGGGTACTCAGGAGATCCATTCCTTCTAGAAATTTTACATTAAGCTTTCTCTTTCTGGATATTATTATTTTGAATGTCAGACTTCTTATACCATTACTCTAGTTTTCATTTATCTCTCATAATTCCTTTCTTCTTTGTCTTTTTTAAGCTATAACGTATGAGATTTCCTCAACTTTATCTTCCAGAACTTGTATTGAAATTTTAAGTTCAGATAGATATATAGTGATGGTTAATTTTATGTGTCAACTTGACTGGGTCATGGGGTGTGCAGATATTTAGTTAAACACTATTTCTGAGCGTGCTTGTGAGGGTGTTTCCGGAAGAGATTAAGATGTGAACTAGCAGGCTAAGTAAAGCAGGTTGCCCCCTGCAGTGTGGTTGGGACTCTTCCCATCTGTTGAAGACTTGGATAGAAGAAAAGGCTGAGTAGGGAAGAGTTCTCCACCTCTGCCTGACCGGCCTCAGGCTGGGACAGCGGCCTTCTCCAGCCCTTGGACTTGGACTGAAACTACACCATCGGCCCTCCTGGGTCTCGAGCTTGCCAGTTGCAGATCTTAGGACTTCTCAGCTTCCATAATTACATGAGCCAATTCCTCTCCCTCTCTCGTTCCTATTGGTTCTATTTCTCCGGGGAACCCAAACTAATATAGATTTAATTTCTAAAGCTCTTTTCTTATTCTCTCAATGTCTCGTTTTAATAGCTTCTTGCTCTTGTTTCACAAACACTATATTTTATTTTATATCTCTGGGGACTTAATTATATCATTTTCTTTGACATTTTCTTCTGTTCCCCAAATTTTATCTCCTTCCTAGACTTTTATTGTTCGTTTTGGCTTCTTTGTTTTTTTTCAAAGGCCCAAATGCCTGATAATTCTTTGCTGTCTGCTCATATTTAAGAACAAGTCACCAGAATACTGATAGAAGTTCTGCCTGCGTGGTTGGGGCTTATCTCCTGGTGAGCTCACTGTAAGGTGGCCTCGAGGGGCTCTCCAAATATCTGTAGGTCTTTTTTCTTAGGCTCCTCAGATTCCCCAGAAGGGCATCTTCCTTGCTTAGCCCTTGGTGATGAGGTCTACTGCCGTTGTTTTGAGAGCCAAGCGCTGAAATGGATTAGAGGGTATTACGTAGTAATATGTTCTTATGGGGAAACGTTTGCATCCCCCCAAAATTAATGTGTTGAAGCACCAATATCCAATGTGACTGTATTTGGAGATAGGACCTTTATAGAGCAATCAAGGTTAAATGAAGTCATAAGTATGCAGTCCTGTTTTAACAGGATTAGTGTTCTTATAAGAAGAGACACCAGAGAGCTCTCTTTCTCTCTCTCCCACATCAGGATGTAGTGAGAAGGTGACTGTTTGCAACACCGAAAGAGAGCTCTTACCGGAAATTGACCCTGCCAGACTTTGATCTTGGACTTCCAGCCTCCAGAATTGTGAGAAAATAAATTCCTATTGTTTAAGCCTCCCCATCTGTGGTATGTTGTTATGGCAGCCCAAGCAGACAGAGGGGGGCCTCCCTGTCTTTCTCTTAATGCTTGTTGTTGATGTGATGCTCTCATGTCTCACACATTGCCTTGGCTGTATCTAGTGCCCCTTGAGTCATAGTCTTATCTCTGCAAGACTGAACTTTGAGTTTTCTACCGAAGAAAGGAAGCGGTATGTGCCTGGCTGTGCAGGGTGTGGGAGTGGATGTGGGGGATTCACATCTGAATACTTTCATGAAATCCTCCTGCTTTCCATCCCACCCGGCACCCTTCTCATCAGACTGACAGCTCCAATTTGTGCTTGCCTGGGGTTTCACAACTTGAATTATCTTGCTTCTTGCAAAATTTGTTACCATCTTCTTTTACTGTTGTTTCCTGTCCTGATCCCATTTTCTTGAAAATGTCTTTTTAAATTTTCTAATTGTTTTTTAATTGACATTTTCTAATAGTTATGTTAACAGGCTTACTTCTAAGGACTGGACACTGAAAGATCGAGAGCTTGATCAGTCCTACCAGGTCCCCCATCCTAGAGAGGCACTTATTGAGACCCCAGCAGCATGAGGTTGCAAGAAGGACAGTTTGCAGGGACCGAGGAAGAGGTCAAACCCAGACCAGAACTCCTACACCAGGGAAGGAAAGAGGAAGCCCACACCCCATGATAAAGCCAATATTTAGACACTGGCCTCTTGTGGGAATCAGTTGGCCAGGCGATGTTAAGAAACAGTGATAAAGAACAAAAAAGGGCTGCCATCTGACTCTGAGCCATCATGTGTGCCCTCCCTTAGCACGCCTCCTCCCCAGCGTCAGAGAAAAAAAACCACCAGGAAGGTGGAAGGGAAATGTGGGAAATGCAGATTATACCTCTTCTCCAAGCCACGTCTGAAATAGACAGCCTGCAAAGGGGAAAAGGAAAAGAGCATTAAATGAGATAATGAGGCAGGATTCTAAAAATAATTGATGCTGACTCTTTAAAAGTTAAAATGAGAGTATTTGAATAATGAAAAGGAACAAAAGGATTATGGATTCTAGAGAAAATGTGTTTAAGGGAATCACTATCCAGCAGGAAAGAGAGACTCTACATGGCTCCATTGGAGGCAATTAGTTTTTTAATATTTTGTTTCTATGTGAATAAGTTGAGGCTAATAAACAGGTTATGTGGTGAATATAGCTACTCTGCAGTTTACATGTATTTAGATCAAGAAAAGAAACTGGATCATCGAGGCGCTCTAAACTCCAGTCTCAAAGACTTAGGACAAAAGAGCTGGGCCTGGAATAGGCTGGCTTGGACCATATATCTACCCATAGTCCAATTAGGTAGAATGGGAGGATGAGGAGCGAGGGTATGTGCTGGGGCACATAGTTTAAATATTACTCTGGGGCCATTCTTAAGACGGTTCTCAGAGTAGGTGGAACATGGGCTTGGAAGGCATCTTCAAATTAGCGCTACAACTAAATGCCCATCAGCTTGGCAGCAATGATCTCATCAGAGCTAAAGGGTCAGGTCTACCTGAAACCAATATACTTTTCTTTCCTTGTGCAAAGTAGCTGTGTGATCAAAGAAAAATAACTTAGTTATTTGCTCCAGGAAATAATTGCTACTGCAAGCTGAAATGGTGAACCAACTAAAATAGCTTACTTACCAAGACTAATAGTTTACTCACCCGTGCTTTAAATCCTCACTTCACTGTGCTTTCCATTCCAAAGCTATCGTGGCATAAACTTCGTCCAATCTCAACCAGTTCAGCTGACATGGAGTGCCATGATTTCTGGTATTTCTCCTGTTTCAGATTAATTTCCACATTTATTACCACTTGCTTCCCAGAGGAGTTATATGTAGTCAACATTTGCAAAGCAAAAGACATCATTTTTGCAGAAAAAGATTTATTGGTGACAGCTTGTATCCTTAAGAGGGATAAGATATTCTGAAATAAATTTGACTGAAACTAAACGTTAGACAATAGCCAAGTTTACTCAAAATGTTAGTCACCCTTTTAGTTGAAATGGAGGTTGAATATTCAGAGGCATAACAGCAGTTGAACAGAGGTGATGAAGAACCACTCATCAGAAATTTTGCAGCATTAATATCAATGGTTAAAGAACCATAGTAATCAAAAGCTTTGCTAATATTGTCAGTCTTCAGTCTAATTTCCCGTTTAAATAATTTTTTTAGTACATTTTCCCCAGCATATTTTTCTATTCCTCCTAATTTTTGACTTCCTACCTACTAAATATTAGTAAAGGGAAAAGTCTCTGTAGTTTTAAACTTTTGAACATGGCACTTTTCCTTTTTTACATATCTCTCTACTCCTACGGCAACACTGAACACAAAGTTCAGTACTGTGACGCTGCCTCCATCGTAACTTCATCTTGATTTTTACTAAACATAACTGTTTTCATGACCATATTTCAAATCTGATGCTAAACAAGAACAAACAGGATTGGCTTCAGTTGGAGTTAATATTGGGCAAAATTTCAGTTTTTCGTGCATATCCAAGGGAGAAAGCTGATGGTATTGTTTCCTCATCATGTAGGCCACTATCAGCAAGATGAACACAGGAAGATGTGCGGAGACTGGTTTTCAAAACATCTTTCGAAAGCATTAACTAAACCACAAAATGTCACTCTTTCTAACCGTGGCTGTACTGTAACCGTGTCATGCACTGTTGCATTAAGTGTTACTAGGACGCAGGCACCAGGGGATATTTAGCAAAACTTTTTTTAAACCTCAATTTATGGTCTCTGGTTGGGTGACCTTGGGCAGGTGAGTGAAGTTATTTCTTTTCAGCCACAGTTACCTTAATCGCTGTGTGTGAAGAATGATTATCTGCCTTGCAGGCTGTCAGGAAGATGAGGGAAAATGTTTTACACCCATGCCTAGCTCTTAATAAATGGTAGTTGTTGATAATCTATTTAATACAAAAACACAGTAAAATAAAATTCAGTATACAGGCACACAAAAACTCGTAGGGGTTAACTCAGCTGCCGGTCAAGAATATGAGAAATGAGTTATAAACCCAGAAGAGCTGAGTTAACTTATGAAGAACAGAACATCTGTAACTAAAAGGCAAAAGGGAAGAGTTCAGCGGCCTGCTCAAGCCAAGGAGGCTGGGTCCTCACGCCTCTTTTGCATCATTCATTAGGAGATTCTGTCTTGGGAACTTTGCAAGTCAAATTTGGTATGGTGTGACAGAAAAGGAGATATCAAGTTTGAAACCTTTCTTTTTGCTTTGGCCTTTAAATATTACCAGCATTTGTATGACTCATGGGAAGAAGATAAAGCGAAGTCTAGAAATATAATTTTTAAATTTTATTCACGTAGGACACATAGGAGGAACTTTTTGCAGAGGAATTTTTTCAAATTGAGAACTTTTGGGAATTAAAGACCTCTAATGGAACCAACTTGTCAGACCCTTTGTGACTCACAAGATTGAATTTTCTACTGAGATGGCAAGACACGGAACACACTTGTCTTAAAAGCCCAGGGAGGATAAACCAGTCTGTTACTGATTTGTTGAAGGGGGTGATGGTTCCGATTCAACCTGATTATGTGTGTAGCTGGGGTGCCAGGCTGATCTGCAGCTGGGTGCACTGCTGGAGCTAAAACATGACCAGGCATGTCTGGAGGACAAGTGGGGCTGGTTCACCAGAAATCTATTTATGTTAGGAATGAAGTGCCTCTCAGGAGATCAGTCATCCTAAGGGGAAGGGAGTCAGAAGCATGGGGTTGGTGCAACAGGAAAAACTTTGTACATAGCATGGTTTATGGTACTTAGATTCTCAGACTCCCTCCCAACCTTCCTCCAATTTCCTGGGATTCATGAAGCTTTAGGGGACTACAAATCTTCTATTTTTTAATCACAAATTTGTTTGTCTTAGCAGCTCTTTAAGTTACCCGAGTGCAAGCAGCCCTTTTTTGTTGACCCATGTGTCGTAGTGTAACCCCAAAGAGTGAGAGGAAGAAGGATGTCCTGGAACCCCATCCGCCCACCTCCGCTTCTGCATGACACATAGACTATGTTCACTGAGCTGAGCACTCCGGGAAACCAAGATCCCTTTGGCCTCTTGAGGGTCCTAGACAGTGCTGGGATACCTGTGAAGGTGACAGTGGTGACCATCAAGAGCTGAATCAGCTGTGAGCCTCGGATGCTGTCAGACGTGAGGCAGGTTCCCCTGGCTACACAGATACAATACAGGCCTCAGAAGGAAAAGAGGAAGAAGATGGCTGACATTCACTCACTCCACAAGTAATCATTGACGAATTGACAATATTCTTAGAATACTTGGATGCTGTGCCGTGGGACAACTTTGCAAGAGTCTGGAGGTCCTTCAATAGACAATGGAAAGCCAACGCCTGTGAAATATGCACTATACTTCTTAATACCAACTCCCTGAGGTGAGGGTTTTATCTGTTTTAATTACTACGGTATCCCCAGAGCCTACACTGGGGGCAGATACGTAATAGGAGCTAATAAATACTCGTCAAATTTGTTGCATGACTGTGATACTTTGTATGTCGACTTGTCTCAGCCACAGAGTGCCCAGATATTTGGTTAAACATTTCTCCGGGTGTGTTTGTGTTTCTGGATGAGATTAACACTTGAATCAGTAGGCTGAGTAAAGCAGATTACCCTGCTCAACATGCGTGGGCCTCGTCCAATCTGTCGGAAGCCCGAACAGAACAAAAAAGACAGAGCAGGAGAGAATTTACTCTCTGCCTGATGGTCTTCAAGCTGGGATGTTTGTCTTCTCCTGCCTTTGGACTTGGGCTGGAACTACTCCATTGGCTTTCCCGGGACTCCAGCTTGCCAGCTGCAGATGGTGGGATTCTTAGCCTCCACAATCACATGAGCCAATTCCTTATAATAAATCTCTTTACATCTAAAGAGATGGGCTCTGTTTCTCTGGAGAAACCAAACTAATACACAGGATTATATGTAGATTATGCAAATATCTACTGTAGAGGAACCTCGTTTCCTATTGCAGAGTTCTTTGAAGTCAAAGGAAACAGAAGCCAAAAAAATTATAGCGCAATTTCATGGAAATAAACAATTTCAGAAGAGATTCACAGATTTTGATGACTAAGAGCTATGCTTTGAGATACAGTGGCTGTAACTAGCACGAAATCTTCAAGTCCTGTTGTGTCATTCTGTTTCAAGAGGGTAATTATTGAGTGAACAGAAATTATATCCACCCTCTGAAACTTGGAAACCCCTTCCCTCTGGGAAGTATGTTTTCTTTCAAGACACTGATGAGATCAAAACAGAGAGGACTTTACCTCTTAAGTAGTGATGTCGTTTCTGGGTCAAAACTGAGATGTGTCCTGACTGAGCAGTCCTCACATTAAGTAGTGTGTTCTCTCTTCTGTTTTCAGAAAGAGTTTGTGAAGGATTGGCATTATTTCTTCCTTAAATATTTGATAGAATTAACCAGTAAAGCCATCTGGGCCTGGAATTTTCTTTGTGAGAAAATTTTTTAAACCACTGTTTTAATTTCTTACTTGTTATAGACATGTTCTGATACTCTATTTCTTCTTGGACATGTTTTAGTAATTTGCGTTTTTTAAAGGAATTTACCAATTTCATCTAAATTGTCTATTTTAGTGCATAAAGTTGTTCATAATATTTCCTTATAAAATTTTTAATTTTTGCACATCTGCGATGATGTCCTTTGCTTTATCCTTGATTTGGGTAATTTCTGTCTTCTCTCTTTAATCTAGTGAAAGGCTTACCAATTTTTTTGAACATTTCGAAGAACTACCTTTTTTGATTCTTGGAGTCTCTTTATTGTTTGTCTATTTCATTGATTTCTGCTCTGATCTTTATTATTTCCTTTGCTCTGTCTTCATTGTGTTTAATTTTTTCTTATTTTTCTAACTTCTTGAGAAGCTTAGATTATTGACCTTACATCTGTCTTCCTTTTTAACATAAGCATTTAAAGCAGCAAATTTCCCTCTAGCACTGCTGTAGCTGCCTCCTACACACAATTGAGAAATTGTATGGAGAAATAAAATTAATGAAATTAAATACCTACATTTGCGACTCTACTTACAAAAGAGAGGACAAAAGGGGAGAAAAATACCATATTTATTTGAATAATTCACTCTTTTTGGCTAATAACTAACTGTTCAAATAAGAGGGGAGCAATTAGTGAACCATATTCTCATACATCAGTGGTACTAATAACACTACAAGCTAGCGCGTGTGTTTTCTTCCAGGACCTTGCCGAAGTTATCACTGTTTGTCCCACAGCAACAGTTCTTTCAGAGCCAAGTCCCTGAAAAACCAACTAAAGAGTGAAAATAGAGTTGCTCACTCCTGTCAACAATACAGGCTACGGCGTTTGTATGGGCAATAAAGGCAGTATTGGTGGATGAGATAGAAGAAGAAAGAAGTTAACACAACATGAAGGAAGAATGGGAATTAAGTGATGAACCTTCCTTTTACCACATGATTACCTCCCCTTGAATACGGACCCACGCAGCTGGAGTTCGCTGGGGAAAAAGCCATTTTGCAGTCACCAGAATGACCTTTTACCATGTATGTCAACTTATGTCACTCCTCCATGCAGATCCCTCCAATCCCTCCCACCTCGCTCAGAGGGAAAGCCAGAATCTTTACACTGGTTCACCAGCCCTGCCTGACGGGGCCTTCCGTCACCTCTTGAGTTTCACCTTCAGTTCCTCTTGCCTTGTTCACTCTGCTCCCAGTGCCAGGGCCCTCTTTGCATTTCCTCCAACATGGCAGGCATTTCCCCAAACTCGGGATTTACGCGTGCTGTCCCCTGTGCCTGGATTATTTTCCTTTCACACATCCACACTGCTTGCTTCCTTAGATCCTTCAGGGCTTTATGCAAATGCCTTCTTCCGAGAGTCTCTTCTCTGACTGCCCGTGAGACCTAATACTTCACAATCCAGTGCTGAATTTGTCTCTTTAGGACTGATTACTCTCTAACATGCTACAGGTTACGATTACTTGCTTATTGCCTAAATTTCTAAAATGAAAGTTCCACAGGCTGCAGAAGCTACTGTCTCTTTGGTTCCCAGCTATATCCACAGCACCTAGAACAGTTCCTAGTACATAGAAGAAATCAAATAAGCTTTTGGTGAATAAGCGAATAACTAAATGAATACTAGGAAGATCTGTCTAGGAGCTGAATGTGTTGAAATTGCTTGTCAGAAAGCCAATAGCATTACAAAGCTTTTGTAAATCTCCTGAATGTGAAACTTGTTTGCTGGCTGTTGTTCTATAGAAATTTGAATGTGTGGTGGATATTAATTTGCAAATTCTGTAGCTCTTTCGTTTCTCTAAATTGTATTTCTGCTCTGAGCCAATATCTGGCTGAAATGATAGGAAAGTCATTATTATTCATCACTGGGCCTCCCTCTCCTTTGCCAGGGTTGTGTAAAGGTCCTGGGAATCTACTGAGGTGAGGTCTAGAAAACTTGGCAAGGGCCTCTGGTTTCTTTCCGCTGAGGCGATGGCTGCTGTACTTGGTGCCGCTTTGGAGGCTGTCTGCTCTGCTCCGTCCCTGCCAAGCTCTGACGGCAGAGACTCTGCCTAGTTACCAGCCGTGGTGTCTTGGATCCAAGCTCCCTACGTTCACCGTGGCGTCACGCCTCTTGCAGCGTTGCTACCTGCCAGGGTTGCAGCAAGGGAATGGGGGCTCAAAATCCAGGGGACTCGTTTCTCCCAAGGGCAGCTCCCCCTCCTCCTCTCCTCTCTGGAGGAGTCTTGTGTGATCTCCATTTAAAAGCCTTTAAAAAGGTAAGGTTGGTCTCGCTCGTGCAGGGTGGGAAAAGGAGACGCTGAAGCAGTCAAATTTTCTATTTTAAAAAACCATTTTGTAATAAATGATTTTCTTAGTTTTATTAAAGGAAAATTCTGAGGTGAGGTTAGGGGTTTCGCCAAGGGCTGACCGAAAATTACGCCAGGACACACTTTCTGAAATAAAAGAGAACATTAGGGTTTGAATAATGACAATGGCTAAACAAATCTGATTCAGACAAAGTTTTCTGAGAAAATATATAATGAGAGGTCGTAATACAAACAAAGTTTAAATCGCAATAGAAAACCAGGTATTTGTAACATAAAAGTAAATGTATTTTAAAGGAAAACACTAGTAAATTGTTTTAAATGAATAATTTGCTAATTAAGTGCAAATGAGAAATAATTTTTAAAAAGATCATGTTGAGGCTGGCCCAGTGGCCTAGTGGTTAAGCTCAACATGCTCTGCTTCAGTGGCCTGGGTTCAGTTCTCCATCACAGAACTACACCATTTGTTGGCAGCCATGCTGTGGCGGTGACCCACACACAAAATAGAGGAAGACTGGCACAGATGTTAGGTCAGGGTGAATCTTCCTCAAGCAGAAAGAGAAAGATTGTCAACAAGACAATCAACAAGATTTTTTTGAGAATATTCATAAAATACTAAATATAATGGGGAAAGATGATGCTATATGTAGACTTTTTTGTTTTAACATCTATGTATTCAGCTGTGTCCCAATTTAGTACAAATTCTCAGCATTTGCTTCATTGCAGTCATTGGATTGGGTGTAAAAGAATAATGATGATTATTATTACAATATTACAAATTATTACAATATTATTACAAATTCTTCATGAGAAGGGACAGTTATTGAAGAGGAAACTTGCCCAAGGCCACACACCTAGTAAGTAGTAGGACTGAATCCCATCACACACAGTCTTACTCCAAATCTTCCCAGCTTGAGCATTGCAAATATATCTCCACATACTTGTTTCAAGGCCACTCTGACTTGGTGTGGTGGATAATTTTATGTGCCAACTTGCCTAGGCTATGATGACTGATTGTTTGGTTGAACACTAGTCTGAATGTGCTGTAAAGGTATTTTTTTAGATGTAATTACCATCTACAATCAGTTGACTTTAAATAAAGCAAAGTACCCTTGATATTGTGGGTGGGCCTCATCCAATCAATTGAAGGCCTTACAAGCAAAGACTAAAGTTCCCTGCAGAGGAAAGAATTCGGCCCTCAGAATGCAACATAGAAATTCTGCTTACATTCTTGGTCTTTGGATTCAAGGCAACATTAACTCTTACCTGAATCTCCAGCCTCCTGGCTTGCCCTACAGATTTTGGACTTGCCGGCCCTTATAATAATCACATAAGGCAATTCCATAAAATAAATCTTTCTCTCAATCTCTCTCTCTCTCATTGTATGTGTATATATATTTATATACCACACCATCATTTCAAATGCATTAGTCAATTAGCATCTAATTGAAATGATGGTGCAATTAAGCGTCAAAGTGAGTTCTGCATTTGCTGCCAGTGTGCAAACTGTTGGTTACTGGCTTGCAACAAGACAATGCACAGAAAGTATAGAAAATGAGAGTAAGTATTTAGAAACTAACATAGCCATTGGCATACCACAGTGTCCGAGCTCCTGACTGTAAACTCATCTTGTTTAACAGGCTCTATATCAGCTCAGATGCCCTTGAACACGCACTTGTGTGATGATTTGCTTGTGGTTCAGCTGCATCTTAGTCACGTGATATTTTAAAATTGTTTGTCAACTATAACCCAAAAGTATATAAAAATCTGAGAACAGGTAAGCCTTAAGTATTTATAAATTGTTATTTGTACTTATTTTACTTTTTAATTTGGAATTTTTAAATTTACAGTTTTACATTGTGGGCTATGTTTGAGAAGTAAAATTTGTATTATTTATATTTAATTCTCATTTAAAAAACAGCTTTTTTCTGAACCTAGCTTACCGGATTTTTGTTTTTCATCATGAGAGAAGACATTTTTTCTGAATATGGCAATAAAATATAAGTGATTCATAAGAGAGGAAGACCAAAAGAACCCAAACTACTTTTAATTAGAGATACGATGCCTTATGTACAGAGTTCAGTTTTGTGGCCACTATTGATGGAGAAGTGCAAAAACTTTCATGTGTGAATTGTCAAATCTACTGGCTAACAAAGTAATGAAATCATCAAAATTTAAGCAGGATTTGCATTCATATCGTCAAGAAATGCATTTAAATCTAAAAGAATTCCTTGAAAGAAAAAATATTGAAATAAAAAGCTGACAAGAGTACATGTTCACTGTTTCACTTATGAACCTTGGTTCTTTCTGGGTTGCCTACACTGTAGCAGTACGTACAATTGCCGAGGCTTAGGAGAAAGATAGGATTAAAGATTTTTGCTTGGAAAGGTTGGGTGACTTTGCCATAAAGAGGTAGCTGAAGTCCTTTCTAATAATGCCACAGCTTGGCGTATTCAGGAACTGACAAGTGATATAGAAAACTAAGTCAGAAGAAATAAAACTAGCAAAGTACTTTTCACTCCAAGTTGACAAATGCACAGATATCGCCAACATGGCAATTCTTTTACACATATGCGATTCGAACATGATGGTAATTATTCTGCCAGCAAATGTGGTTCAGAGTTTAAATTTAGCATGGGAATAAATTCTGATGGCACGGTTGTAACGATAGGAAAATAATCCGGAATAGTTGCCCAGATTGAGGAGCTTGTGCCAGAACGTAAGTCAAACTACTGCTTCCAGTGTTCCTAAAGTCTTGCCTCAAAGAAAAAAAAGTCAACTAAACAAAACAGCAAGGTAAGTAGTAAAAATGGTGAATTACATAAAGGCAAATAGGTTAAATTCAGGATTATTCCCTTAGAAGTTGATAAGGAAGGTGACCATAAACAGCTATGCCTGCTGACATAGATGTCTACGGAGGGGGAAGTTCTGTCAAGATTGCTTGAGTTAAGAAAAAACTCAATGTTTTTGCCATGTTAGAAATGAATTTGGTCTTGACTTTTTAAAGATCTTTAACAAGAGGCAGACTTATTTACTTGTCTGATATCTGAGATAATTTTAATGATGTTTAATTTTTCCATGCAAGGAAGGAATGCAACATGTTTTACAATGGAACATGAGGTCAAAGGGCAAATGAACATCAGAAGCTTGGAAGAACAATTCCTGTGACGTAAGCGATGATCTTGACGAAGCACGTCAGCTCAATGAAATTTCCACGGTTTGTTTTTGGACAGGGAAAATGAGGAAGGGGACACGTCTGCTTTAGGATATGGAAACACATCTATCACATAAGCAATTACTGTTGTTCTATTCACCTTGGTTTTTTGTTCTATCTTACTTGGCTCCCCTTTGTTTAATTTCCCAAAGATTAAAGATAGCACAAATAAAGAGTGTCGTTTAATATTGATTACTTTGCTTTGCTGGAAGCTTTTCTCCTTTGGTGTTCTTTCTTTGTCAGTAAATCCAATTTTCTTCCACTCTGCCATATGTTCCTAGATAATCTTTGATGATGATGATGATGATGATGATGATGATGATGGTGATGAGGATGTGGATGAGGATGTTGATGATACTGCTATAGATGAGTATAATTTAAAAATCTAAAATACGTGTCCCTTCTCTTCTCTTCCTGGAATAGCAAATTTTACATTCAAGTACAACATTTGACCATCCCTGAAAGTGATGCACTTAGTCTTTTGAGATATCTTGATATAATGCCACAAAAGCTTTTAAAATAGCATGTTAGTGGAGAAAGATGTTCTATCAAGAACTATAGTTATGTACAAACTATTGCCCTAAATTATCAATTTTTACCTTTCTTGTTCTCCAACCTGAAACCTGCAGTAAGAAAAAAAAGTCTGATTCACTTACTCATTTAACGAACTCTTATAAACCAGAAGGCTTACACTTCTGACAAATGTGATTCTCTCTAATCCTTACTCTCCTGAAAAAAAGAAGGAATAGTCAATCTGTCCTGAAGATTAGTGCAGACATATGATGCCAGATCCTAGCTTAATGATCTGTATTAGAGCGGAAATACTGATATTTAGAAATTTTGAAACAAATACTTGTACTAAATTTTTGTTCAGTTCTGTATGTGAGAGAACAACAAGGTCTGTCCCCCACCTTTCATCTTGAGTCAGCACTACGCACATGCACTCATCTCTCCCACCTTGTTATAATCACCTTAATGTGAAATGCATCTCTCTCCAGATACTGGACTTTCATAGGTTTAAAATACTCTGCTATTAAGATGACACCAGTAGTTTCCGGGCTTTATGTTTATGTGGATGAGGAGGATGAAGTTTAAGTCTAGGCCACTAGTGAAAGTAATCTTCCCTTAGGGGCAGCATGTGACCAGTTGCCTTCTTGGCCTATTGTGAAGTCCACGCTGATTGAGGAAAACACACTCTGGGTTCCTGGAGAATGTCCATAATGGGATGGCGGTAGATTCACACTGAAAGCTGTGAAGACTGGAGGTGATGTAGCAAGACCATGGGTTTGGTGGTCGTAAGACCTGGCATCGAGCCAACCACAACACTTAGTAGCTCGATGGTCTCAAGGAAGTCATTAATCTCTCTGAGTCTCAGTTTCTTGAACCATATAAAGGAAATAATATTACCTCATGGACAAGTTACGAAGATTACATTCAATAATGTAACAAGAAATGTTTTGCACAGTATCCATAAATCCATTGCTTCATCGTTACAAGTACTCTGAATTTTACTCATGGGTTTGTTTTGCAGTTTACCCCTAAGGCTGCTGCGTCAATCAGTAGCTTTCAATAGGGAAATGGCCTTATTTGAAGTTTGTATAATTTTCTAAACTTTTCTTGACATTTTAAAGTCTTTTAAAATTTCTTTTTTGGGCTCCCCAAGGAACCTCATTTCAAATTCAATTTGAATGCTTTCTAGTGCATCTGCCTTTCCTCTGCTCAGGAATCTGCTCTGCTGTGAGCTGGTTGCTTACGCACACGGCTCCAGGCTGCCCGGCTCAGACTTCACCCAGGCCTCTCTCCATGGCCCTGATCTCTACTTAACCTCTGGGGAGTCTACTCTGTCTGCCATCTCTCCCCCAGTCTTGGGGTCTAATTTGCTTCTTTCTTTCCAGGTGGTTAGAAAATACTCTACTCTTCACTTTCTTCTTTCAGGGAAGGTCTCCTAGTGACCGAGTTCAGGTCTCTACTGAGAGAGTTCTCGTAGACTCACCACACAGTCCCACCTCTCAGCCACTGCACCCACACTTCCAGTCTGCTGCAGTTTTCCCTGGCACAGGCTGCGTTGCTGAATCTTATCTATCATGCCAGGCTCTTTCCTCATTTACGGGGATTATTCTTTCAGTGACCCCACTGGGGCTTTCTCCAGGCTAGTGTTTCTTGTCCCTCAGAGCAAACTAGATTCAGGTTGTCTTCTATGAGCCTCCTGGGCTGTATGCAAATCAGAGATTGTGCCTAGACGCTGGTGGGTATACCAATAAACACCTTATGACAAAGTACCAGAACCTCACCTCAGACCCCCATTCACTACAAACAATTGGAGTGAAAATAACAGACTTGTTTGGAAAATAAACAGTATATATAACTAGATAGACAGTATCAGAATATATAACTCCTCAAAAAATCTTCTTTAATCTTAATACAGGTCCTGGTGAATTGACTCTGTTATCACTATAAAATGTCATTCCTTGTCTCCAGTGGCAGTTTTCGTCTTAAAGTCTACTTTTTCTGAGAGTAGTAGTATGTTCTTTCTAGCTTGCATATTACGTCTTTTTCTATGCTTCTACTTTCCACCCATTGGTGTCTTTGAATCTAAAGTGTGTCTTGTATAGACACATATAGTTGGATCCTTTAAAAAAAATTCTTTGCCTTTTAATTGGGTGTTTAATTCATTTACAATTAATGTAATTAATAGGAAAGGGTAGTAAGATATGGCCAATCAAGATCAATTGTTCACCCAATTCAAAAAAGACGTTATAAACCCTGTCTTTACATGTAGATTCAGCCAATGCAAAATAAAATATTTCCACTCCCAAACAGTATGATTTGGTAATTTCCTTTTTTCCCCCTTTTTAAGCGCTTGTAATTTTTATTTCATCAGCCAGTCCAACTGAGGTCTGACCCTCATGCACATTTTCCCAAATAAATGTTTTCTCAATAATTTCATCTGAATCTTTGCTTAACAGCTTCTTCTTTACTTAAATAGAAGTATTTTAGAAGGAAGCTTTGTATGTATTTAAATAGAAATCCTACCTGCCATATATATGATGTATTGTAAATATAGTGAAAATAAAATATTGCTATTAAATAGTAGCTAAATATTGTTGCCTGCTTGACACTTTAAGCCTGAAATTTACCACCTCTTTCTTAAAATACGTTAGCAAGTATTAGTGATGTAGTAACGATACCCCAGCACTAAGCTGAGATTTTTCTTCCTGACTAACCAAGAAAAATAAAACAATTACAATGGAGAAAGCTTCTATCCATGTGATTCAGAGTTATTTAATGCATCACTTGAAATTTCTTGTACACAGTCCACACTTTGCAAAATGCTTTACTAGTGAGACTCGGCCAATTTCTCTACTTTTTTTAGAGACACGTACTTTCAACACAGAAAATACTTGAGGCTTATCTCATTGAACTTAGCTGAACAACTGAGGGTGTGGAGCCACATATGGCAGTGCTTCTAAATTGATGTTGGTGCCTAAACAATCCAACAGTTTACTATAGGGAAAGACAATTGTATTGAAAGGATCACTGGGTTCTTTTAGTTGCTTCAAAGCAAAGTAGAAACCTTCTTTATGTGACTACACGAACTCTATTTTGATGCTCTAATCACTCAGTGAGCAAAGTCACCCTTTTCGTTCTCACAATGATAGATTTACAGAATGTTCGTGTTGGAAAGTTCATTGAAGACCCTGAAACTCAACTCAGCATTTTTCATATGAGGAAACTGAACC
This sequence comes from Equus asinus, assembly GCF_041296235.1. NCBI lineage: Eukaryota > Metazoa > Chordata > Mammalia > Perissodactyla > Equidae > Equus > Equus asinus. The sequence goes on from NC_091794.1 coordinate 51,541,122, forward strand.
CAGGGAAGTGAAGTGCACCCCCCCCAGGTCTCACAGCTGGTTTGTGGCAAAACCCAGGCACTAGAGCCCAATCTCATGGCTTTGCCTTACATCAGCAGTTCCCACTCTGGTTGCACTTTAGAATTACCCGAGGAGCTTAGCAAAAATAGTGACACCTGAACCTCACCCAGACCAGACCAGAATCTCCAGGGGTTGGAGCTGGGGCATTGACAGTTTTTATTTGGAAAGCTCCCCAGGTGATTCCAACATGAAGCTAGGGCTGAGATCACATTTTATGCCACTTTCTTGCAGAGTGAAAATATTTACAAATATTAGCTGATGGATTTAAAATTTTCTTTTCATGGTTCACTTTGCCTTTGCTCTCTAGGCATAGATTGATGAAGCATGCATTGCTTTAGGGTGAGACAGATAAAAGCCAAGAACAAACAAGTCTGTTCAGCTTTGATTTTCAAGATACACTTCCAAAAGTATATAGCAAAAAAAAAAAAAAAAAGTTTTGAAAACTGGACACTCAATGGCAAGGACTAGGCACTTGAGAGAGAAAAGATTTTCCTGAATTACAAAATCTTAAAGTACCAAAAGTCAGATGCCGATGGACGCAGGCATGGGGTATAAGAAGTGAACCACGGGAGAGGAAGGATTAAGGATATGGTGAGAGAGTCATTTCCAACCACGTGGAAATCAGGGTGAAAACAGTGATGACCACTTTCCTGGGTTGGAGGGTAGAGGGTTCAGAGAGAATTGGAAAGAAACAAGAGATGCTTGTCTTAGGCTGGTTACCTAGTGTATTAGTCAGGGTTCCCGAGAGAAACAGAACCAATAAGTGGGTGTGTATTTATTTATTTATTATTAAGGAATTAGCTCATGCAATTATGGAGACTGGCAAATCCAAATTCTGCAGAGCAAGCTGGCAGACTGGAGACCCAGGAGGAGCCAATGTAGCAGTTTCAGTCTGAACGTGGTCTGCTGGCAGAATTCTGGGAGGTGGATTGGTGGCGGGGTGTGGGGGGGGGAGGGGGGTAGGGCAGTGAGGGAGGTAGAGTGCTGGGGTGGTCTTTTCTTCCATTCAGGCCTTCAGCTGATCGAATGAGGCGCACCCACATTACCGATGGGCAATCTGCTTTACTCAAAGTCCACTGACTTAAATGTTAATCTCATCCAAAAAAAAGCCTTCACAGAAACATCCAGAATAATGTTTGACCGAGTATCTGGGCACTATGACCCAGTTAAGTTCACACATGAAATTAACCATCACACCTGGTCTATGCCCGATTGTGCTTCTACCACACCTACCTCCTCCTCCCTCCTTTCCTCTTCACCGGAGTCAAAACTCAAGGAAGAAGGATGTCTGCCCCCAGACGGATCTGGAGGGCCCACATGCAGAAGGAATCCTAGGAGCCCATTTTGTAGACTGGAGGGCCAGGATGAGGATCCTCGTATCCCTAAGCCTGATTTCCTGCTAGAATTATATTTCTAACAAGGGATGGGGGAGAAATTACATGTGTGATAGTACAGGATCTAAAAATGCTAGCACAGGGTCTTGAATATTATGGCTGCAAAGTAAATGTGAACTGCCCTAGAAACATTATAAAGTACTGGATTCACATCTAGTGACTCGCCAGCTGTCGTAGCTCTTAAATCGGAGCTTGATGACACGTGGTCTTTGGTGTAGATGAAAGAGCTGTGGAGAGTTAAGTGTGGGAGGAGCAAGGGCAGGGATGTACATAAACCTTCCCCAAAGTTCAGAGGATTAGGACAACAATGCACTATCAAATTCATTTGCTTTTTATAAATTTATTTCCTCTCACCAGTAGGCCATTTTCCATGTTTGTTCATGGTAATTTACTGAGGGAAAAAGACAAACAGCTTTTTAAAAATGTGTTTTACACAGATAATGGTTTTAAAAGCAGGCAAAATATATCTAGTCACTGAACAGGTGTGTGCTTGCGAAAGGGAAATAAATGAACCTTTTAAAACACAATTTTTCATCAAAATGAGTTTTACTTCTAAAAAATGATGGCAATATACCCTATGGATACTTAATATAAATTCATTTGAAAGGCATCCTAGATTTTCTACCCAGTGATCAATTGCTTTGTCTTTATTTTTATTTTAGAAAGCCAAAGAGAGAGGCCATCATTTTTCTGGATAACACAGACCAATATTCAGCTACTTGCTAGAATTTCACAGCTCTGAGTGAGAATAAATATGCATTTATATTAGTTCCTTATTTTAATCCTTAATTTGCACAACAAAGGTTTGCTATGCTATTAGCTTTCTGTGTTGTTCAATATACATAAGAAATATCTTTTCTCTAACTCCGACCATATTGGCAATAGATTGAGAATCCGTATAATTGGAACCTATAGAACTTAATCAAGATATTGTTTTAATTGTTTATAGTAGATTTTGACTTATGGCAAATTTAATTTAATGTTTAATATGAAATCTATCCGCATATTTGTATTTATGTATGCAAACACATACTCGAATATTGAGAGTGGGATGAGATTGGTGTGCTATTAAAATGGTATTTTGGCCCTAGGAATACCAAACTCCTTCCCCAGAAAAACTTCTCCTACAATTTTCTGGCAGGAGATAAATGAAGAGAATAACAACTAGTTAAACAAAATAGTATTTTACTAGAAATTAGGTCTCTGCCCCAAAAGCCATTGACAAAATCTAGTAAAATGTGTTCGGATTCAGTAGAACTTACATCTCAGCTGGATATACAAGTGGGTGCCGTCCTACTGAGACCAAATTTGACATTTAGAAATGACAACCCCTATAAAACGAAAAGCTACACCGGCCAGCTCAGAAAAATAGGGAGACGAGCAAGCAGAAGAGAGGGTTTGAGCCTTTGGTCTAGCACTGAGTGGGCCCAGACCGCCTGACACGCATACCTCCCTGGGCAAAGTCTCCTGCTGAGTGGGAGCGTGGGAGAGGCAAAATGTGTAAAGTGTGTGTGTGTGTGTGTGAGAGAGAGAGATGAAGAAGAGAGTTGAGAAAAAAGAGGAGAGAAGAGTGAGAGGGAGAGAAGAAAGAGAGGAGAGAAGGAGAGAGAGAGGGAGGGATGTCAAGAGGAGAGAAGAGAGCGGAGGGAGAGGAGAGGAGGGGAGAGGAGAGAAAGTTGGTACCCTTACCGCCTTCCAAGTGTAGAGGGAAGAGAATTAGGAAAAGGGGTTTCAAAGGCCCCTGGAAAGCTCCCCCCATAGAACATGCAGCAGCAATGTCAGCAATTAAGGTCCAAGCAGTTCAGCGCTCTCTCCTTGGAGGGCGGGTGAGGGAGAGCAGAGCTGCTGCCTTCAGGTCTAATTTGGTCAAGGGAAAGAGTGGGATGGGCAGAAAAGACGCCCAGAGCAAGCGCAAGGCTAACCTCTGTGCCATGGAGAAGTCCATGGCTCAGGGAGACTTTTAGTTTCCATGCAATGTTTTTTTGGCCCTATAGCATGATTTCTTTAGACTTATGAGATAGAACTTTTTCAATGTTTTTTTTTCCAGTGCTAGAGATCTAACTTGAAGGAGGATGTACTCAAATTTCCCTTGTGCACTCGAGAACAAAGTTTAGTTTTTGATGAATCTAAAGACAAATTAAGATGAATCCTGCCCTTGAAGGAACTTGTATTCCAGACATTGTCAAAAATAATTAGAATATAAACTATAAAGTGAAAAGTATCTTAAAATATTTACAGCTCAAGGACACAGAGTTTGGAGAAAAAAATATTTTTAGCAACAGTAGATTTCATTATAATTTTTATAAAGTAGTATAAGAAGTTCTGGAGTGACCTTTTAGAAATTCCAAACAGAAGTCACAGATACTTCTTCTGACGAGAAAAAGAAAGCAGATAAGCAAATACACACCTGCATCCTTCAAATATTGGTGCATCTGCTCCAAAGCTCTAAAACTAATTAGCAATTTTGTTTCATGACTGAAATTAGCCTTTAAAAAGATGGGCATCCATTAACACAGTTTGGTAGCATAATGACAAGCAATTAGTTATAATTGTTCTATTCTGGAAAGAGATAATAATTGAAAGTAGATGACTTCTAAAGGAATTGAAAAATAAGCCTGCTAAGTTAATTTTAAAATTTCAGTAGACAGAATCCATTTTAGGAACCTTCCTCTTTGGATGTATATAGGACTTGAAGAAAATAAAATTCCTTTTCTTGCTGTGGTTCTTTTTAGTTAGCTTTTCTCGACCCTTCCTCCATCCTCTTACCCCATAGAATCCTAGTTTAACTGTTTACATTTCCACTGTAATGTAAGAGAAAATATTATGGTACTTTCAAGATCCTGGAAACTGAGAAAAATTCCCTAAAGATGGAATTAACTATACTTATTTGAGAGATTCAAACAATTAGTTGAAAGCTGCAAAAGGCAGATATCAGCTCAATAAAAAGAAGAACATCTTAAAGATTAGGGTGGATCAAAAACAATTTTCTCAATGTTTCCAATCCCTCTATTTGTTCAAATGTGAACTGGAAAATCCTCTATTGTCTGATGCAGAGTTGATGCAAGTGTTCACCGGATGCTAGTGAGGAATTGGACTAATTGATATGTAAGGTTTCTTCACGCACTGAATGATCTTCTGTGACTGAAATTATTTTCTAACAAAGGAGTTATTTGCATTGTGCCCCATCTCAGAAAGTTCTAGTACCTACACAAATTAATCCCTGCCGCTGTTTTGAACTGAGCCCTCCAGATAATCATGAACCTGCTCACATATGCCATTCAGGGGAAGAATGAAATTGGGACACAAAATTAGATGTGAGATGCTAAGTGGCATTAGGACATTCCTTTTATGCCTATTACCTCCACTGGATTGGAGAAGAACTGAATATTTCAGAAGGAAGGATGTACCTAAAAGTTTTAGAATGGAAGCTAGGTGTGGTTCTGTTGAGTCAAATAGAATATGGCCAGAAGTTAGCCATCTTTGGCGTCTATGGACAAAATTCCCACAAGTGTAGCTCTATTGTTGATAGAAAATCCCTGAATATTTCTCAACACAGTGTATCTGCCAGTATGTTTAGGCCGTGGGAGAGAGTGGCACAGATCTCTGGGTGTTAGAGAAGATGCAAGGAAGTATTACACAGGTCGAGTGAGCAGATTTATTTGAAATAATAGCAATATCGTTGGTGGACATGTCACCACTGAAAACTACTAGAGCTGCTACCACTGCAATGAGTAGATAGACCCAATCTTAGGTTTAATGTTATTCAGCTTATTGGCCTTCCTCCAATCAGTTTCCCTCTGACATAGGTAGGCATCACCAACTTAAGTCAATCCTCTCTGGGCACACTGCTCATAGAACCTGTACCTCTTAAGATAGGAACATCAGATTTCAACCCAACACAGGCTGTCTCTTAGGAATACTGTGATATATATCTTGAGACCCTCACTTACCACTAGGTCTAGCTATTCTTCCTTATAGCTATCCAGCACCCAGGACCTCTTACCTTCCATGTTTGAAACCCATGATTTTCCTTGCAGTTAGAATGTTTTTGCCTACAGGTAACAGACAACTCAGTTCAAACTAGCTTAAGCAATAAAACAATTTTTTGGCTGTCGTTATTCCCAATTTCTCATGCCCTCATAACTTGTGTCTATTTCCAACACTGGTTGCCCTAAAGTTTTTAATACATTTCACCTAAACTATTGCGGTTGTATCCTACCTGGTAATTCTACCACCCCATTCATGGTTCCCTATAATAGGTATTCATCCATCTACTTAACATTTTGTGTGCCCACCATGCTATTTTGGGGGGAAAACACATAATTGAATAGGTTAAATTGCAGTCCCTAAATTTAAGGAGCTCTCTTAGTTGGGAAAGGCTAGGCTGTGGCACAGCATCCAATGGAATCTCAGAGGTTGATGACATGGGTCCACTCTCTCTTGCTGTGCATACTCCGTAGGATGACTGTAGCTCTGCCCCATGTCACATTCACCACAGGACCTATGTGATGGAGCAGACTCTACCTGGAATTTGCCTGCTCGTGTATCACAAGGAAAGAAAGTGTGACAAAGCACAAACTGGTTCTCAAAATTTCTACCTACAAGTGACCTATATGGTGTTCACTTATATTTCACTGGCCAAATCACGTTGCTTGGCACATCTGGTTTCCAGGAGTGGGGGAAGTATACACCTCTTCAAGGGAGGACGAGTAAAGCAATCGATCACACAACCTTAAAATTTAGAGCAGGGGTCAGCAAACTATTTTTGTAAATAAAGTTTTATTGGGACACAGTCACACTCATTCATTTACATATGGTCTATGGCTGTTTTTGCACTATAATGACAGAGTTGAGTGCTTATGACAGAGACCATATGGCTGACAAAGCCTGAAATATTTCCTCTCTGATCCTTTACAAAGAATGTTTTTCTACCCTGATTTAGAGAGGCAGAAGGATACATGCATAAACATCTAAAATGAAATGTGCCCCTCTTTCTTACTTATTTCATGATTGAAGCCCTCTTTTGGAAGCAGACAAAGTATAAAGTGTTTTTTAAAAATCAACTTTCAGGCATTATTAAGAAAACATATCATAAGACCGACATTAAGAAAAAAAGTACTGTGGAACTGCAGAGGAAACAGATCTGATTGAGAAGATGAGGGAAGATGTTTGGAGGAAACAGTATTTGAAGTGAACATTGAAAGGAAGAAAGATTTTCTCAGGAGTGCCTTCAAGGGTAAAGTATTGCAGAAAGAAAGAAAAACTTGAACAAAGAAAGTTTAGAGTATGTTCAAGGAATGGTGAATACTTGATTATGACTAAATGCTAGAATTTGTGATGAATTATGGGAGATGAAGCTGTCCCTGGGAACACAAAAATGCCATCTCGAATTTTTTTTTTTTTAAAGATTTTTTTTATTTTTTCCTTTTTCTCCCCAAAGCCCCCCGGTACATAGTTGCATATTCTTTGTTGTGGGTCCTTCTAGTTGTGGCATGTGGGACGCTGCCTCAGCGTGGCTTGATGAGCAGTGTCATGTCCGTGCCCAGGATTCGAACCAACGAAACACTGGGCCACCTGCAGCGGAGCGTGCGAACCCAACCGCTCGGCCACGGGGCCAGCCCCGCCATCTCGAATTTTTAAATTAGAACTAGATCATTAGAAGATGCAGCAAGGGAGTTGAAAGGTGCTCAGGCTTTGAATCTTGGCTTTGCTGTGTACCTATCTTGTGTAACCTTAAGAAACTTATTTCACTTCTTTGAGCCTCAGATATCCCTGCCTATGAAAAGAGGATAATTGGAATTTCACAGTTTTTTGAGGATTTAAACAATGGATGTATAGTGTCTGTCCTGTGCCTGGTACACCATAGATACTAAAAAATTGTACCTATTATTATTCATATTACTCTTTTTAAGCCGTTGTCAATCTACTTCTTTGACTTTTGAAGCCAGGCCAATTCCTAACTGACATACACATTCTGGTCTTTGTGCCTCTTTTCATGTTGACATGCTGACTGGAAGAACCTGCTACCTGTGGGAGTCTACTATTCTTCAGTATCCATCTCAAATGATGTTCTTTCTATAAAAGTCTCAAAGTGGCTTTCCATAACTTAAAATTAAATCTCTTCCTCCCACTTCCTCCCATAAAAGCTATTAGTAACCTATTTCATTGTATTTTAGGTGTGTGTGCTGTCCTCTTCACTCATTCATAAGATTCTTGAGGGAAAAGGCTGTATCTTGGTCTTGTTAGAACCTTCGTAATGGAATTTTACAAGCAGCGTTAACTCATGGCAGAATGATCTAGAAAGTATTTTATTTATTTCATGCTAGGATCCCTAGTTAATCCATGAACCATTTGGGAAAACCTTAGGTCTGCAACTCAGATGATCTTTATAAATAAGGAAAAATATAAGGTCATAAGTTGATCTAGTTGTTGACCTTTCTCTAAGTTTTGAAAACAATTAAATTGAATTGTGTTTTTTCTCATTGACATTTACAGAAGGCAGTTTTAGAATCACATTTATGAAATTCTCTGAACAAGAAGCTTTACCATTATTGTTTATTTTCTAAGTATTTAATGAACAGCATGTGGCCCAGGACCTTCACAAATTTTTATTGTGTGAAAGTCACTAATGAGTGACATCATTTAAAATGAAGACTCCAATACATGTGGTTTAAAATAACACACTCCCTTTTCCTCTTGATGGGTTCAGATATTTAAAGCAGTATTCTCAAAGCAGGGGGCTCACAGCCCGAGGGTGGACCAGCTGAGTCCCTGGAGTGTGGAGGGGAACCTTAGAGTCCTTATTCATGTTAAATTTTTATCCTATCACTTAAAGATCTCTAGTTTTGGGGCCAGCTCCACGGCCGAGTGGCTAAGTTCCAGCGCTCCACTGTGGCGGCCCAGGGTTTGGATCCTGGGCGCGGACATGGCACCGCTCGTCGGGCCACGTTGAGGTGGCGTCCCACATCCCACAACTAGAAGGACCTGCAACTAAGATATACAACTGTGTACAGGGGGGGTTTGGGGAGATAAAGCAGAAAAAAAAAAAGATTGGCAACAGTTGTTAGCCCAGGTGCCAATCTTAAAAAAAAAAAGAAAAAAAGATCTTCACTTTCTAATGTTTTAAAATATACTTTATATATTTATCTTGTATTTTACCTATACAATTTCTGAATAAAAACTAATAGTTATATGTGTGTGCTGAAAGTTTATTTACTGATAGGAGTATAGAATTTTAAAAAACTGGAGATCACTGGTTTAAAGGAAAGCAATGTATATAAACATCGATAGAATAAGGAGCAATATTTAGTCATGCATTTCTTGTGTTTATTAGCTTTTAGAGACAATGGTGGTTACTTTCTCTCTATATAGATTGCATTAAGATAAAATACACATTTTTGAAAAAATACTGGTTTCTGGTGGTGAAGAATCTTCAGGTAGTTTCAGGATCCCATCCAGCATTTTTAAGTTTGGCAAACAGGAGAACACTCTAAAATAAAAATGAAAAAAAAAAGTAACTATATTAAACAAAAGCATTGTATTTCACTTACTCTCTTTATAAATGAGTGGACTTTGCCTATTGTTAAAAGAAATATGAGTGGCTCTTAGTTTCTCCTGTTTTCTTTATCTTTGCAATGGGATTGCAATAAAATACTATTCATGTTCATTGAGCTGATGACCCTGACGTAGCCTGGCCTTGCAGGGAGCTACCAGATGGCTCAGCAGATTGTAAGCATTGATCAGAGAAGTGGGATCGCATACAGTCTGTTTTTATAATAGAATTTCATTCCAGTTTTTACAAAGTCCTATAAAGGAAAAAAAAAATCAATGAGTGGATTTAGCCAACTAACTATGAGGGAAAGAAGGAGATCATGATATATGTGCACATTATAAAGTTAAAAGCTTAAAAAAAAAAAAGAAAAAGTAAAGCAAGCCCATGTTGTTTAGCGATAGTTAAGGAAGAATTTTGACTGAGGAGTGCAAGAAAGCGCTGGAAAATAATATGATTCTGAGTTATTTTCTCTTGACAGAGAGCATTTTGGAAGCTCGCATTTCAAATTCAGACAGTCACTTCCAGGTTCTGGAGGCGTCCTTCATGTCAGCCCAGTCAAACAGCGTCATACACCTAGCAGTGCAACAAAGCAGCATTTTCTTTCGAGTGGACAGTTTTTCTAGGTCTGGGAATTCTGGGGGCTCAGGCCAGAGGAAATGGATGGCACTAGGATTTGCCCAGGATGGAAGATACTGGAACCTCTCAGCAGACATGCCAAGTCAACTAATGATGGTGCTGACCTCCTTGAAAGCTCTCATTGGCTGCCTGACTTTCTTAGTGCTAAGTGCTGTCTGCACGTTATCTCATTTAATCCTCACAATAGCTCTGTCAAGTTGGTTTTTATCCCCCATTTTAAGTAACTTATCCAAGATCTTAAAGCCCGTAGGTGACAGAACAAAGATTAAATCTAAGTCTTCTGGCCCCAGTGTTCAGACTTAGCTGGCAGGAACTCCTAGCCATTACGTCTTTTCATAAAGTCAAACTATGGTGAATTAAGATCACACTGACTTCTGGAGAACTGTAGAAGGGTTTGCCTGTGTGTCCCAGGAAGTGAGTGGGGCTGCCCTCTACCTCCTGGGACTTACACTATTAGCTCTGTCATTAAGAACTTTCTCTTTGGAACTGTGCTGCCTTCTCATTGGAGGATCCTAAACAAGGGAGGAAGGGAGAGACAGTCACAATTCTAGGTGACAATCATCAGGACAAATCTTACACCTGAAAATTCTGATCACGATGTAAAGGGTTGCAGAAGCTCTGGACCAAATCCTCAACAGAAAGTCACCCCGGGACAAAATGGAAGCTGTTATAATCCTTACAGTGTGGACCGAACCCAAATTTGGACGAATTTGAGGCTTCAGCTTAGTTCCTCAGCAGGAGTGGATGTTTAAATCCTTTCCTTATAGTTTAAAATGACCACATCTTTTTGTAAAGTAACCCTGGACTAACTAAGTCAATACTACCTGGCTTTTTATAGCTTGAATGTCAGTATGTATCAACCTTGGACTCAACCCAATAGAATTAATACTACAAAAATAGAAGAACCTCATTATATCCTTCATTCCCACATAATTCTATACCACATCATGAATTTTGAAGACAGATTTATAGTGAGACCTCAGGGCATATCAGATTTCAGACAATTAATCTTACTACTATTGTTGTAAGGCATTCTTTGAAGGGAGGCAAGTGACTGAGTTGGGACCGAAATGTTTTATAAATCCTGCATATAAATTAACAAAACTGAAATACAATACTAATAAATTATCTTTATGACTAGAAATGCGCTTTTTTTAATGAATGATGTTGAAATGTCCAGCTAAACCTCCTCTGACTGCAGGAAATATAATTTTAAACTTGAAAACATTATTGTGGTTAAATATTAGTTCAATATTAAAGCAACTGTGCTGGTGGATTTCAATGTTATGTAAAAGCAATTTGAGAATTTATTATTACAGAACATGAAGTTTTGCTTTCAGACTATAGTCACGGGGGAGCAAGCGCAATAATGAGATTTATGGAGGAACAACAGAGATTAGAATTTTTATTTTGACAATTTTTCATTGTACATCAGCAGTCGAAGAGTCTAATGTCATCTAGGCCTCTGGAATATAGTTCCTGTCATGGGAAAACGGCAGTGTGAGAAAGGATGGTAGTGAGAACTCTGTCTTTTATTGAAATTGGATGTAGATGAAGGATTGTAATCCCACAACAGGAATGGAATCTAGAGACGATCTAAGCTTTCGTATGACAGATTCAAACTGATAGAGAAGATGACGTGGTCATTTGAATAAATGTAGGTTCTAGAACTCAATTGCTTGTTTGTACCCTTTTAATTCCCTTAAGTACAATAATAGTGGTGCTGGGAAGTTGGCTGGAATTCTATAGGTGGGCATATTACTTGATGCACACTCCAAGCTTGTTTAGATTCCATTATTATCATTAGGAATGTTCCCAGTAGTGACAAAGGAATAAAAATGGTTTATTCTTGGCGGGTTTTCAAGCTCTTTCAATCACTAGAGTAGACTGAATCAATTACTTCTTTGTATTCACTTAATGGTGCCCCTGTGGCCCAAAGGAGTGAAAATAAAACCAGAGAATAAACAATTTATAGCATCGTCACATGGACCTTGAAAGGAATCTGTATTTAGAAGTTTTTAAGAAGACATAATATATATTAAACATTATGAGAGAAAATGCATAGAATTAGAAGGCCTAAAATGAAACATTTTTGTATATGTCAAGTCACATTACAAGAGGAGCCTAAAATTTGTATAGCAATCACAAATTAAACAAGAGCAGAGCATATTAAAGATTTTTAAAAAGGCAAAATATCAGTTCAAAGTTCTTTAGGTGAGATCAGAAGCAGGAAATGTTCAACAAGTAGTAGATACTATATATATTTGCTGAGTGATCTTAGCAAGAGAGTAACAACTGCCAAAAGTATAATTTTCAATGAAGTACAAAAGGTGACTTCCGGCGTTTGGGGCCTTACCGTTTCCGGTAATGTTGGTGAAACTCACAAGGGTTCCTCTTGAGCACGAGGGATTCTAGCGGAGCGCCCCGTAAACGGGAGAGCCCGGTCAGAGTCTCAATGTAGTTTTCAGCCAACGATAAGTGCTGTATCTGAGGCATCTTTGGCAATTGCTTGAAGGATGTGAGATAGTTTTTGTTCATATTTAAAACTCTGCAGCTGGATACAAAATATAAACATCTTGTCACTTGTCTGCTAAAGAAGATGGTTAACTACCAAATCTTGCACGGGACTGGCATGCCTCACCCAGACCATTACCCCTCAGAGGAGCGACGGTGACGTTTTCTTACAAATGCGGTTTGTAAGAAAAGAGAAATATTTGGATTAAAGTATTAAGAGAAAATAAGCAGGATATATGGGACTGTACACTTGCTGAGTGCAGGAATCTCTTTTCTTTTCCAGTTTATAACCTGACTTGGCAAAGACTGGTCCGTGGTGCAGTCTCAGTCCGTCCTGAAGGGAAGAGCGGACGGCTGCACATCATCTAGCAACGTAAAAGTTAACCACAGCCGCAGGGAACTTCTAAAGAGCATCGCCTCTAAGTAGTGAGATTATGGCTATTTTTCTCTCTTTCTGCTTTTCTGTTCTTAAATTCTATATGAGAAAATAGCATTTTAAATCAGGAAAAAAGCCTTTTTTATATAAAAGAAAACTAAAAAGGTATCCTTAGGAGAAGTGTGTGTTAGGCGTTTTGGTTAATACATTTTTCTGATAGATAATGCTTCTCAATAGTTTTGCCTTAAAACCGTAATTGCGTAAGTCTGTGCAAATAGAGAAAATGATTCAAAATCTATCCCAACACCTTGCCTTAAGGAAAAATGCCTTTATGTAGAAGTTGGGATTTAATACCCTGAGAGAAACACAGGGTACTTATTTATGGGCCTCGTACCTCACGAAGACACTTGGTAAATCATTACTGCTGATGGTAAAGATGGTGCTAAGCAGAGGAGACCGCCCCATGGCAGAATTAGAGAAACAAATTCAGTTTGAACCCACTCAGATTTCATTGTCAGTTTTTTCACATCTATTATTTTCGTTTTCTTTGTTTCCTTCCACTCCCTCTCCATATGGATATTTTACACAGTCCTCATCATATCTTTTAAACCTTTTGCTTTCTACTCTTCCCAAGGTTCTACGTCATCTTTAGGAGCACTTTAATACTAGGACAATTTCTAATTGAGAACGCAGTCCAAGAGCTGCTGTCTCTCTGCCCCCATCTCCGTTCTCTGAAATTGGTTCTTTTCTCTTCTGAGGGTCATTCTCTGTTTCAGTATCTATCCTGCCACACTCTCAGCCTCTCAGACTCACCCCATTGCAGATCCCCAGTCAGCAGGATGATGGTAGGGGAAAAGATTGCAAACCAAGTGTGGTTTCTCCCTTGGGGCAGAGGGAAGGAGGCCATGGATATACATGCGTTAATTTATTTTTCTCCTTTGATACATTGATTTGGCAGTTGTAAAGTCTGAATTGCAATTGTATAATTTTATATTATATAGTCTATTTCTAAAGAAAGGCCAAAAGAACAGACAAACTGGGTTAAGTCTTTTCTTTAATGATTGTGGTTTTTTTCTTTTCTTTTCTTTTCTTTACATAGGATGCCAAAGATTTTGAAGTTTATTGACCTAGATCAAATCAAGTTCAGATACTCCAAGTAAACGAACTTCTAATTCAGTGTTTCTAAGGTATACTATGTGACTCTTAAAAAGTTTTTTGTTGTATGTTTATTTTAATGTGTATTAGAAAAATACAACTAACGCATCACTATCGTATCCCCAGAAGAGGGTCTGGCTGAAAAACAAAAACAAAAACAAAAAGTGGAATAAATCAACAGCAAAAGCTACTGGTATCTTATTTAAGGTAGTGATATTAAGCTTCTTTTGAAAATTTTTATTTAGGTATTTTTAAATTTGTTGTTTAAAAAGAATGTAAATAAAATCAAATGTTATGTGAGTCTGTCTAAAGTTCCAAAGGGGCTTTGAAAGCGATGGAAAACTCCTAGACACATGGCCTATTCTGACCCCGCCCCGTCTGCCAGAGTGTTTCTCTCTCCTGTGCAGATGTGATGGTCTCTTTTTGCTGCCCTGTCTCAGTCCAGGCTCAGGGAGGTACATTATCCTGATCTAGGCTCCACCCATCCTTCTTGTGGCTGCTCAATTTCCCTCATTTCCTAACTCTCTCCTGAGGATCTTTGCCCCTCTCATTGCTGCCGAAGCTCGCTCCACCTGCCCATTCTGCCTGGTGAAGCAGAAGGCAGCTCTCTACAAAAAGGATGCTCAAGCCCAGCCGTGATGGCCTGGTGGTTAAGGTTCAGCTCACTCTGCTTTGGTGGCCCGGGTTCATTTCCTGCTCACAGAACCATACCACTTGTCTGCCAGTTGCCATGTTGTGGTGGTGACTCACATAGAAGAACTAGAAAGACTTACAACCAGGATATACAACCATGCACTGGGACTTGGGGAGGAAAAGAAAAAAAAGAGGAAGATTGACAACAGATGTTAGCTTAAGGAAAATCATTCCATGCAGAAAAAAAAGGGGCACTCGAGCAATCCTGAGCAAAGAGGCAGATTATCCTTAACATCAGGAGTGTGGGGTTCTTGGAAGACCAAGTTGTCCATATAATTTAAAAAATTTTTAGTTTGTTTCTGTCACTGCTCTGACTGGCAACCCCATCCCTCCATTAGAATGTAACCCACCCTGAAGCCAAGACTCTTGTCAACCACCCGTAGAGTCTTTCCCCATAGATGCTCAATAAATAAGACTGACTAAAAATCACTATCTTACAACGAGAATTTATATATAATTAAATTGCTTTTCCAATTTTACAATGCAAGGAACATGGCAAGCTTTTCTGCCAATATGATTCTATGATTACAAATTACTCCTCTAAAAATTGATAATAACAATGTTAATTTGGAAAAGAATAGAGTTTTTTCCCTCTAAAGTGTAACATATTGATGTATAAGTTTCCCTTTTTGCCTTGCCCAGGCATCATTTAACGCTTCCATCTTAACACCTGACTACACAAGGCAAGTCACAATAGGTACAGACAATGGTCACATGTACCCAAATAACGAAGATTTGACTTTAACTTAGTAACTGGACATGCTAGGGAACAGGTACCTTGGCAGTCTTATGGCACTTAAATCCACCAGTGAATTATCCACTAACCAGAGGGTTTCCACTCGAATTAGTCTTCTAAGAATCCTATTAAAATTTGCAAGTTGATAAGGGTCCCCCAAATCCTGAAATGAAAGGTTCAAATTCTGAAGGGAAAAACAAATAAAAAGAAAAAGCAAGTTCTTTGTCAACTTTTTAAAATACTTATTAATTAAAAATGTGTTGTATATGTTATTTAAACCAGTAGTTCTCACCTTTTTCTTTTGGTCCTCTAAAATAGTCACACATCCAAACGCAATGAGGTGATAGAGATTCTCAAGGTGGGGGGGGTGAAGATCCCGGCAGCATCCTGATTAGAATTGCATGCAAGGTTTGGGGAGGGGGTCATGGAGGCGCCAGGCTCCTCAAACAGATTTTGAAATTCTCTAGTTGGAGAGCGAGGGGCTAAAGCTTTGTTTGGGATTTAGTGATTTAAATGATTAGTTTATCTTTACCCTCCTTGAAAATATTCAGAAATCACATTTATAAAAATTTCAGAGGAAGATATCATCATTTGAAAGATAAAAATTATGATTTTGTTTTAAAGTAATTAGGGATTCATACCTAAAAAGGGCTGATATATTCAAAGATAGTGGCTATTTTATTTTCACTTTTAACATCAGTCAACTTTGATGTAAAGGAAATTAAAACCACTCTGGGTGGTAGCATTGCTCTTGTAAACTCTGTTCCTGGAAGTTAACTTAGCTTTTCTGTTTCCACAATTTTACCATCAATTTCCGTCAATAAAAATTATCGAATAAAATGACAATCCCCTCTTTGAAAATGCGAAGCAAAATAATTTACTCTTTTTAAGGAAATACGATGTCTCCATCTTTTAAAAAGATAAAGTCTGAATATTTTTAGACATTAAACATTATAAAATTTGATACTTTAAGTTCCCCTTTCCAAAAGTCTAAAAGGTCTTAATTTTGAAATAAAACTTAAGAAATGATAAAAGAGTATGCATATCATTTCTCTATTAAATGCCATCTCCTCAGAGAGGTTATTTTTGACCACTATTTCCCAGTTTTCTATGATAGTTCGGAGTTTCCTTAGCTATTCTCTTAGAGTATAGTTACCTTAAGGCTAATTATATTTTCTAAGAAAATTTGTTAGCAGGGCTGCATTGGCCTTCACAATATATCCGCAGTTTAAATGGCAGCTCTCAAGAGTGAATGCACACATACACTGAAATGGTTACCTCTACAGAGAGTTCTGGGAGGGGAGGTCAAAGGTCTAGGTATAAATAAATAAATAGGTGTATGGTTTAAATTTTTAAGAGTAGAATGTATTCATCCATTATATATGAATAATTTAAAATTAATTTAAAAAAGGAAAGAAAATATTGTGCAGGGAAGTAATATTCTCCATTTTCATATTGTGTACCCTTGGGCAAATCGTGTCTCTTTCTGGACTTCCCTTCTCTTTTTGAAAGGAAGGGGTTTAGAGCAGACCATCTCTGAAACTCCTTCTCACCCCCTCATTCTATAATTCTGCGACACATTGGATCAATCTGTGGAGCAAAAGAGGCGTGAGGAGACCCTAACAAGCTGGATTTAAATTCAGTCTCGTTTCTGGAAGCCTTCCTAAAATCTTCACACACACTTTGATCGCTTTGAAAACCAAAAATATTGGCATCCCACTCTGTTGTGAAGAAGTTGATGTATTCTTTTATGGCTACAACATTTATCGTTCCCAGTTCAGTCCTCTGTCTAAACGTGACTCGATCCAAAGCAGAATCAGAAGCCTGAGTGATCGCAGCCCCGTAGCTTTGAAGTGGTCAGGCTGACTAATGGCAGGGGCGGTTTCAATGCTAGTGGCTTCCTCAGCTGCCTCCTTTTTAGCACCAAGAAATCACAGCTCATATCCTTCATCGGTGAGAAGTTTGATTTGTTCCAGGATAGCTCTGTTCGGACCAGGCTGGCTGCCCCAGCCGATCCAAACTTTTGGCTTGATGCATCGTTTGAGGGATTGCAGATTGCGTCATAAACTCACGGATAAGGATTATTGCCCAAACTTTGATTTTTTTAATTATCAATAGGAACAGCTTCACTCTCAACTATTTTAAACTTTTTCAAACAAAGTTCAGCAACATCAGGATAAAATAAAGCTTAGAAAATGAGTAACATGTCATGATGACGGAGTGAAAAAAGAGTGGAGAAGCCCAAACACCACTGGTTGTAGAGGAAACTCTGAAAAGATGCTCCAAGTTTCGATATTTATGCTAGTAATTGCCCGTAAACAAACAAACCAACAAAAAGAGGTGTCATAATTTAATTAATGAGAAAAATAGGTTTTTTTCTGTTTTTTTTTTAGCTCTCACCGTGCAGTCCTCCCAGTTTTCCTGTAGCCATGTTTCCCATTTGTTTTTGTCAAGGACTCTTTTCCGTGGAGGCAGGGGACACTTCTCCTGTTGGAGGAGTAACTCTTCCGCAGGGGGTCCTAGGCAAAAATCACAAGGCAGACCCTGGAGGTAGGTTTAGGGCAACAGGGCTGATGTTGTCACTTGATACTTGGCCGCTTGTTTTCAACTTCCACTCCAATATTAAGATTGAGCAAAACATGATTTGACCCATATTACGGCCAAGTAATGTGAGCAATAACAAAATGAGTTAACTTTTAACCCTACGTAAATTATTTCTAGCCCAGGCAAGTGAGAAAAATCACCAGTATAGTGACTTTAATCTTCATATGATTTTCTCTTTGAGAACGTAAAGTCACTCTGACTTTCTTTCTCTTTTGTCTCTCAATTCAATTAACTACCTGGTCCTATAAGTTTTCCCCTTGAGAATCTTTCTCTTCCTTTTCAACATCCAGACCCTCGTATCTTCCTACCTGTAGGAAGTAAGTAACTCCCTTCTCTTGGCTCTCCTTGTTTGCAATCTTCTCTCCTTCCATATAAATAATACAAATTGCCATCCAGCCTTCCTAGAACACAGCTTTCACCATAGGACTCTCATGTTTAAAACATTTCAGAAACTTCTTATTGCCTACCAAATAAAGATGGAAAATCCTAGCATGTCAAGCAAGGTTTTCCACAATCTTATCCCAATCTCCATTTCCAAACTCATTTCCCACTATTTTCCAACCTGATTGTCCTCCAAATCAGGTTTGCACAAAACTTCCAGGGTTAGGGAAAGGATATCCTGTTTCCTGTCTGGAGCTGGGTGCTAGGTAATTGTGTGACTCCAGATGACTAATTTTAATTTTCTGAGCTTCAGTTTTCCACATCTGCAAAAATACAGGAACACTAGAATCAAGGGCCCAACATGAGCTCAATTTGATAAGAAAATATGTTTGTTCAAAGTTCATAATGCTTTGTAAAAAGACTCATTTCTAATACATTTCTAATACCAAAACACTATCGTAGACCAACATATGCTTTCATATTGCCATAGACCCCTACACTGTATTGTGCTCCCCAGGGAAGATTCACTGGGTTGTACTGTCAACCGGGCCCCTGACAGCAATCCTAAACTAAATGATTTCAATTCCCTCCCAACTCTAACACATTGTATTTCTATGAGTCATACCTGGTACTCTTTGTACACACTTTCCCTACTCTATTTTTCTGCAATGCATGATTCCCCTCATTTCGAAGGTGAAAAGAAAACAAGAGGATACTGAAGTCATCAGGAACCAACATTGCCTTTGTGGCAGGTTTGTCCGGGCTATGATGGGAGATAATGAGTCCATTTGTCAAGGACTTATGGAAGGCAACAAGAGAAAAAGTCCAACATCTCATTATTTTGACACAAACATCAGTTCTTCCGTGAGGCACAGGTGGAAGCCAAGTTCCCTTTCAGGCGCTCCTCTCATAATGAACTGTACTGTTGCCACCCAGGCAGTCACCTAACCCTGAGGGCGGAAGTATCCCAACCAATTTATGAACAACATCTTCATGTGCTAGGAAATTATCTTCTTCATTGATTAGGACGATTGGAGTTAAAAAATCATAGAACTAGAAAAACTGGAACAACCAATATTCGACTGGGGAGACCGTAGGTTCTATCGTCTTTAATACCCCTCCCCCCAAATTTGGTAGCCTTCTTTGTGCAATAGATATCTGAGAGTTATTAAACTCTGCCCTGTATTGTTTGTTTGAGTTGTATCGATCTGCTCTTTCAATTACTTCTTTTTAAAGCAGCTTTCAAAGATTTCTTTAAAGTTAGAGGCCAAAGGTCCCTTCCACTGTGAGGAGTTGTATTAAAGGGGATTCTTTTTTTCACTCAGACCCCGTTGGTAATTGAAGATGTATCTTAGCCGCTGAGAACTACAGCTGGGCTCCCTGACAGCCCAGGATGTTGGCTTTGACCCGCTATCTCCCAGCTTGTATTTTGTTCCCTCTCTGGATTTGTAACTCCTAACAGCAGTGATTGAACGAGTGTGCTGAGGGATTTTCAAACAGAAAGCTTCTATTGTTTAAAAGACTTCTACCACCAGTTTGCTCTCTTGCTTCGTTGAATTGGGAGGAGTTAAGTCAGTCTTGAGCTGGCCATCAAAGCCTCGGGAAATTGCTGTTTATCAAACACCAGATAACGTTTCTTTGCTCAGGAACTCTTTCTGGATGTACAACTGGGGCAACTGAGATCAGCTGAAGTAGTTTTGACGAGTGTTTCAGGAGCTAGTCTAGAAGGAGGGTAATTCTCATCAGAACGCGTTTGAAAAGTGCTTGTTCTCCATCTTACACAAAAAATACCTAAACAAAATTCAAGGCAATGAACAAGGGCTATCTATTTTTTTCATGGTTTGCAGTGATGGGATTTTCCAGTGTTTTCCTCCCCTAGATCGTGCTCCATTCCTTTTACGACTAGTCGCTTGAGAGAGATTGGGCATTGTTAATGATCTATGGAAGGAAAATGTGCCTTATCTCTGCAGAGCGATGATGTCCTCTGCATGAATGGGCCCTGTGCTCGGTCCGCAGGAGTGCTTTTGTTGAGCGATCACCTCAGCACACGACCTGGCCACTTAAATCAGGGAAGGTGGGAGGCCACTGGACCCTCTTTACACACGCTCATTTTCAGTTTACACCTAATTTTATTCTTCTGTCATCCCCTCCAATTTTTTCAGTTTAGCAATTCTCTGTTAAACCTCATCTCTCCACTTCTGCTCAGAATACAATTTCTTTTTGCCTCATTGTGGCACAATCATCAACCACTTCCCCACCTGCCTCCCCACATTACTGTCAGCATCTTTATCAATCTTTTCACTTTCTAGTCAAATTTCTTCCCTCCCTCTCTCTCTCCAAACCTGCTAAACCAGTGTTTCTCATAGCATGGCCCTCAGATCATCTGCGACAGGATTTCCTGTGATAATTTTCACAAATGCAGATTCCAGGGTCCCACTCCATACTAACTACATCAGATTGTTCACGAGTTGTGCCTTGGAATCTGCATTTCACACACCACCAGGTAACTTGTCCACACGCTAAAGTTTAAGAACCAACCAAATCCTGCCCACTTTAGCCCTTGATGCTGCCCTCTCTTCTTTTTGCTGATGAACTCCTTACACGTGTGACACACATGGCCTCCACTTCCTCTGGTCTCCTGCTTTCCTAATTCCCCATAATTGCTTGCTCATTGAAAAATATTCTCTCTAAGGTCCCCAAAGGACAGTTTGAATTTACCTCTACTAGTACTATTTACTAATATTTTAAAAATAAGAGTCAGCACTTAGCTGTAAATAGAGGTGAGAGAGTTAAAACATAAGAACCTATTTTCTGCAAAGTTTCAGAAGATGATGCTATTTTAATCTTCCTTCATTTGTCAACTGAGTTTGAGTGAAAGAAGAAAGCCATCGTGTGGGTAAAGTAATGCAATTGAGAGGGGAAATGGTCAGATGAATACATCTAAAGCAACTTTTTCTAAATCAATACTACATTGTACAATATAAAATATAACTGCAAGTCTGAAAATAAGATGGAAGATGGCCCAGATATTTGATGTTTTATAAAGACTAAATACTCACTACAGCAGGAATCATGCCTGATATTATTTCATCAGCTTATGGGGGATGCAGTATACACACGAGAGATGCATGGTCTCTGTTCTTACAGAACTTAGAACCTATTGAAAGCTACTTTTAGAAATCAAACGTTATGTATATCACGGGCTGCAGTAATAATTCTTCACACTGTCACACTAGTACACTGGGAAGATCTGATCGGATGAAAAAAGAATAAACAATGGTTATTCTACCAAGTTTAAAATTCTTAGTGAAAATATAAAATGAGACTTCCTGATTTATTTAGATTCTCTAATGACATTTTAAAAATGGATGTAGAATTTAAATAAGGTTAAAGCTGTCCATTGAAGTGATGGTATTATTCATGATCATGAAATATGGTAAATAAACTGAATTTCCAACAAATATCATGAGTTAAATAACTTTAATAATATCCATGTGATGGAAAGACATGCAACCTTTAAAAAATATGTTTTGGGTAATTTTTAATAACATGGAAGAAATGCTCACAATATCAAGATAAGTGAAAAAACTCAAGGAAAAAAATTGTAAACTAAAATAAGTGTATACATATGTGCTTTTCAAAAAAAGCTAAATGGAAATAAGTCACAGTGGCTATTTCTGGATACTTGAATTCCAGGTTTTTCTTTATTTTCCTATTTTCTAATTTTTAATACTGAACATTTATTATTTATATAATCATATATAAAAATATGCTTTTAAAGGTGGCTTGATATATTAATAATTCTATGGTCTTGAAAAAGGAAATTTTTCTGCCTCCAAGTAATATCTTTTTTTTCCTCAAGTAATGTCTTTTAATCTGCAAAAAAATCTGCTCACAGCATGCACACAAAGAAGACACACATTTGTCCTTTTACCTTCTCTTACCCTTGGGCAACGCAGTTGACTCCCTTGAATGTCATGTTGTTCTACTTCGAGCCAAGTGATGTACTTAAAAGAATCTGATGGAAGCTTTACAATAAGAGAAAAGAGAAACATTATCTGGCAATATGGAATTCATTTGCTTTTATTTGTAAAAGTCATGCAAATCCATGCCAAATGTTCAGCGAAATTGAACTCCAAGTATCCAATGGTACAGTCATAGAAGCCATCTTAGTCCAATCTACATTATGTATTCTTATTCAAGTTTGCATCTCTCACATTGCAACTGATTTATTTTGATAGTAAATGACAGTGGAAATAAATGTATGGACCCATTCATGAAGCCACTTTATAACATTTCTTATGAAGTGTCCTTTAATATTTATTATCTCATGAGGAATTTCACTCCATTTTGGAACAGTTCTAATTGTTAAAGGCTCTTCATTATATGGGTCCCCAACCCTCCAACTTGCTCCAATTGTCAAAGTTTTGCCTTTTGAGTCTACCTGGAAGAATCCGTCCACGTGTGACTGCTAGTTTAAGCGTTCGATGACAGTTATCATCTCCTTCCTAAGTCATGCAATTATTACTCACAGATCATGGTTTACAAATTATTAAATATCCAGGAAGAACATGTGTTCTCCATGGGCAGAGTTCCAATTTATCGACATTGCTCTTAAAATGTGTAGCCAGCATTGAATGAAATATTTCAGGTTGGGTCATCTTCCTTGTTCTGGACAGTATATTACTGACCAGAATATGTGCCAAGATCACATTTAGGGCACTTCTATATTGTTTATTATTTATTGCAGTTATAGTCAATCAAAATTCCCAGTATCTTACATAGCGTAGGATAGTTTCAAAGTTAACACAAACAAAAAGGCATATTACTTGGAAAAGAGTATTATGTTAAATACACACATCATAGCTTCATTCTTCTGTTAGCCATGTTACACACATATACAAACAAACCCAGAATATTTGATTTGGAGAAATGTCATTAAAGTCTTTGGAACAATTGCATTTGCCTCACAGAGCAGCATTTAGCATCGCTTATTTTTTGCTTGAGCTCTAAATTTGTGTGACTAATACTAACATAAAAAACATTTCCACCGTTAAATAAGCTTTTGGAGCTCTGGATTAAACCAAGTTAAACATTACTCTTTATTGCAGGACTTCTCAGAGCCTTTAATTTACTAATATATTTTGTGAGTCTATACTACAAGGTCTTCCCTTGGACTTTTAAACCATAAAAACTTTTATTCTTGGAGCAGTGTTTAGGACTGGTGCATCTTGCGAAGCAGAATTTGAAAAAACTGCCTTAAAGTGAATTGGGAAGAGGTGGCTTTTTAATAATCCTTTAGCTTTGATCTTTTATCCTCTTTATTTATTCACCAGATGACCTTGGTTGTTCTGGTAAATATCTTAATATGTTCATTTAAAAAAAGAACTAGTAACAAAAGCGCTCTACCTCATTAACAGCAACACTAAAAAGGTAATTAATGCTTGAGTAATTCTTTGAGATAATCTGAGGATTTACTAACATGCTTTCAAGGAATTGACTCATTTTTTAGAACGAGGCTTTAAAAAACCAAGAAGTGCAAATATATTTTGATTATTGAGGAAAGTAGTCCCTGGCCTATTCTTGGTTTTTCAGTTTATAGGAGTATGGAAGCTTCTTTCTGAACTCGTTATGTGCTTTTGGAAATTTTTTTTCTGACTTCTATCATAGAATAAAACTTTCCTAGAAGTTAAATTCTCTAGAGTTGCCACACTCTATTGCCTTTTTGTGCTATTTTATGAGGCTGTTGTTGGGAAAAAAAAGAATGTAAGTTAAAGCTGTATTTGAGAAGAAACTTTCCATTTTCAGCTGACATCTAATTTTGTACAAAAACCAGTTTGTTTACTTTTTTAAGGAGTCATGTGGTTGATTTTGGGGTTTCTGACATTGTGGGAAAATGAGACATTGTGTTTGGTTACATTCATTTAAGGTTGTCAATGTGTTACAGTTGTGTGATTGTTGTTTCTTCTTAAAGGAATAGTGAATTATTTGTGTTTTACCCTGGTTTTTACCTTTTATAATTCTGATAGATCAATTGATTAATTCATTGCATCAGTAAATATTTTTGCAGCTAGTATGCTTCATTTCATTTCATTCATTTGTTTAAAAATATATATTATATACCTGCTATGTGTCAGGCACTCTGTCAGGCACTGGGGATGCAGAGTTAAATAAAATATGGCATTTGTGCTTGAAAAACTCATTTTCTATATTTTCTTTAATTTGGGAGGCAGACATATGAATTTAACTCGCCTTGATCCAGTGAGATAAGGGGAACAATTGTGAATGAAGGTGTCAACTTAAAAAGCAAATTTGCCTGTTATTTTATCTCAAAGTGAGTTTATTCAGGAATAGCCAAAAGAATTACAATTTGGGATGTGCATGCTATGGCAAATCACAGGCAAATCTGGAAAAGAAAGGTGGGGAGCTGCTTTTACAGAGAAAAAGGAGGTGTAGGGAGTAGCTGTTCTAAAGGAACACCCATTGGGCGAACACAGCAGTTGAGGGCGGCAGCAGCTTCTCATTGGCTGAGCTGCGCTGTTTCTCCCTGTCTGAGCTCTTGCCAGGTGGGGAGAGAAATCTTCCTTCAGTAGGAAAGTAGTTTTACTTCCTGTCTAAAATGGCAAGCATCCATCTTGTCCTGTTTGGTCTAACTGACCATGTGTGATAGGGCACGGGAGATACCCCTATGGGCCATCCTGACTCCACTTTAGTTCAGGTTTCTTTTATTAATTTCCACAAAGGAAAGGAGAAAAAAGGACATGTGATTCCAATTCAATGAATTAGAGAAAAGTCTTGAAAGTGGTAAATTTGGGGGGAGATTATTTTATCTTCTGGACAAAGGACATTCCAGAAAGAAAGGAGATAAATCTTAGACTAGAGATGGAATTCGAACTCAGTGAGGGAAAGGAAGGGGTTTTTGTTTTTGTGGTCATTATGTTTCTGCTCATCTCCTCATCTGTCTTCCTCCCTCCACCCTCGATTCTTTCCATTTCCTCTCTGAGTTGGGTCTGAGTACCGACCTTTCCTTTACCCCCCAATTACAAGAGTAGATTGAAGAAGTTTAGACACTTATTAAAATGTGTTAAATATAAGAAAAAGCACATTTTATAAATTCATCATTAGATAAGGGGCTAATTAAAAATATTTACCAGGGATTGGGGGCTGGCCTCGTGGCCGAGTGGTTAAGTTCGCTAGCTCAGCTTTGGCGGCCCAGGGTTTCGCCAGTTCGAATCCTGGGCGCGGACATGGCGCCGCTCATCAGGCTGCTCTGAGGCGGCGTCCCACATAGCACAACCAGAGGCACTAACAACTAGAACATACAACTATGTACTGGGGGGCTTTGGGGAAAAGAAAAAAAAAATATTCACCAGGGATGATATTCCAGAATCCAAACGCCGATGGAATGTTCTGTTCCTCGACAGAGCCGACCTAGAGCGTGACTCACTCAGACCGGAACAGTATGATGAACTTGATGGACAGATCTTTTGACTGCCTGTGTTTTGACCTGAGGAGCTGTGTGAAAGAAAAATGCTTAACGTGTTTGTATATCTCTTTTAGTCTTTAAATGTAAGTATCTTTGTATAAAACAACAATAAAAACAAATTATAAGCACTAACTTTTCCATTTAGAGGAGAGATAAATGATACCCTAGGAATTTGCCTAAATCTCAGAAGAACTTTTTACATGTTGTAGTCCTATTCATGTTTTTACGGCTAATAATAGCAAGACAAATTCTCCTCAAAGGTAAGGATGTTTACATAGACTTCACGTCGTAGAAACGTGAATCTCCTGGTACACACAAATACATACACACATGCTTTTGAGACATGAAGGAGGAGGTCAGCCCTCATGTTGGAATCTCATTCCTAGGGGAGCTGGCGCACAGGTTTGGCACAAACATCCTTCTCCAAACTCCCTGTTGGTCTCCTCATTAACCTGGGGCTTCAATTATCCCCCGAAATTTCCCCAAACCTCTTATATTTCCTCAAATTGCTGACAAGCAAATTAAAAAGTCAGGTTCTTTAATCAGTTTTACTCACTTTGAAATACTGCTCAGCCATTTCACTTAATAACAGTCCAGTTCTCTCTGTATTCCCATTTTCAGACCACTGAGATATAGAATGTCTTTTCTGCTCTCCTTATATTAATTCTCTGGTTTATTATTCATTGTTATTCACACACTTTTCCCTTTCTCCTCAGCAATGGTTATAAGTTTCTCTTTCTGTAATTGGTGCTGTATTTTAAGCCAATTTAAAAATAATATCTAAATATGCTTTTTAATGTTAAGTAAAACTAGAAATCATATCTCTCTTTATTTCTGGCCCCTTTTTTACTCTTGATAGATCATTTTTCAGGCTCCAGGAATCTTAAGAGACAACATTCTATATTTTATGGCATGGTTATTATGCATCTGTAGCAATTTTGCTTACAAGAAACCATACATCTCTTGAATATTGAGGTTGCCTTCACAAAGTACAGTATAGAGATGTCTTTCATTTTTCATTTATTAACTGAGTTGGTGCAGTAGAAGAGCATAGCCATCATACTATATTCTAGAAATAGTATTACCATGCCATTAAAAAAATAAAACAACTATGCCCTATTATCAAGAAGAAAATTGTTCCTCCATCTGCCACTGAGTAAAAAATAAAGAATTTTGTCTTAATTATGTGAAAAAGTCAGAAAATATATGCCTCTCATATCTTTCCTACTTGGGCAATTCTTTAATAGTTTGGATACAGTTTCTTGAAATTACTGAAGAGTATCTTGCCATAGATACAAATTAACAAACATTAGAAGAACAACATTAAATTGTGTGAAATATATTATTCCTGAAACAGTTAAATCCTGGTATTTATTAGTGGAGTTTTGGCCAAGAATCAGGGAGAAAAAATTGGGGGAAAATGGAATATTGTATCAGTGGACAAACAGAGGATGAAAGTTTGACTGACTTTTTTGGTTCATTTGTCTTTATTAAAATCTGTTAGCCATTATCGGCCAAAATGAAATCAGGAAAGTAAGGATAATGAACATGGCTAAAACTTTCTTCCGTGACTGGTGTCTTGTGATTCTAAACTGCAGTGATGGTTATGCAGTGAGAGGCTGAGTTATGGAAAACCTGGAAGTCTCCCACTCTCTCATTTTTTAATCTAAAGTGTGAGAAATGGTCTTATTTTGCTTATGTGAACTCCCCAAAGCAGGGCACAGGGGAAAAAATAAGTTCACATAATTAAAAGCTCTGATCAGAAAGATCCAGTACATTGGGATTTTACTATACTCTTCTTGAGTATGCTGAGATTAAGCTGTCACTTCAGGGTGAAATTCAGTTTAAAAGTGACTGAAAATTATCTCATCAACTTAGTTTACGTTGGATGATTTTTGGGTTTAAACTGGAAGACCCCATGGGGCTGGCCCAGTGGCGCAGCGGTTAAGTGTGCATGTTCCACTTCTCGGTGGCCTGGGTTTCGCCGGTTTGGATCCTAGGTGCAGACATGGCACTGCTTGGCCAAAGCCGTGCTGTGGTAGGCATCCCATGTATAAAGTAGAGGAAGATGGGCATGGATGTTAGCTCCAGGCCAGTCTTCCTCAGCAAAAAGAGGAGGATTGGCAGTAGTTAGCTCAGGGCTAATCTTCCTCAAAACAAACAAATAAATAAATAAATAAACTGGAAGACCCCTTTATGCCATTACCCTGATTACTACTACACATTTATTAGTAATAGAAGGTAATTAAAACTTTGGCAACAGACGTGAATGGGCAGCCAACATCTCCACCATCTCTCTCCTGTCTTCCTGTTTCGTTTTTCTCCAGAATGAATAGAAGATTGGTCAAGAGTTGCAGCTATGTTTATCTGGGAAGATTCTAACCAGTAGATGATGAGTCCGATTGTCTTTCAGTGTGAAATCTTTTTGCAGGCCCGATGTCTGGACTCCTCCCGACATTCTCACATTATTGCTGGTGCAGTGGTGAAGGGCAGTGTGTGGGAATCTTGGGGTAAAAACCTTTGGGGCGCTCTCAAAATCTTCTGTGTTCTGTCACTTCTATCTTAAATTCCATACGGAATTTTTCTTCAGTCTGCTTGTTTGGGAGAAATATCAGCAAAATAAGATAATTTCTGATCCTTTCGTTTTAAAAAGAAAGTTAAAAAATAGGGCTTCTTCAAGGTTATGTAACTAAGCCAAACTCTGATTCCATCTATAACTGCCTTACTGTGCACATCGCTGAGTCAACATCACAAGCCCTGTGCATCCCAGGAGCCTGAGGACCAGCCATGGCTGTGACCTCGGGCCGGGCACCGGGCATCTCTGACAGTCAGTTCCTTATCTTTAATGTCAGAAGATGCATGGACTCTGCCTGAGTGAGAGGGCTTCTTGTTTTTGTTTTGTAACATTACAGCTATGATGACAATTATTACTATTACTCATAGAATAATTTTATAGTTGACATTTATTGGGCGCTCGCTATGCACTAGGCACCGTACTGGGAGCTCTACGTGGATTAACTCATTTAATCACTACAATCACCTAGTAAAGTGGGTAACATTATTATTTTGATTTTATAGATGAGGAAACTGGGGCACAGAGAGGTGGCATAACTCGCCAAAGCCACACAAGTCAATGACCAAGTGTGCTTAACCACTAGGATCGAAATCAGATTCAGATAAGCTACTGTGATTCTTTGAATAACTTAAGGCTGTATCATTATTAGAGTGCCGTTGTTATTAAGGAAAATCATTAATATTGATTTTTCTTATTCCAATTTCTCCACTTAACTACCTATAAATAATTGCACTATTAGTAAAACATGTAAATCTGATTTATTATTTACTGAAAACCAAAATTAAGCCTTTGCTAGTAGAACCTACGAGAACACTATCCCAGACAAAATCAAGATGTTTTTAAAATCCTCTCCTATCTCCCCTCCTGAAAAGAAAATAAAACCAGACACACGCAGTTTAGTTGGTATTTTGGTTTACTCATTTTTAATCTTTCTGCCTGCAGTGAACAGTTATCATAAATTACAAATCTAAACCCTTATGAAAGAGGAATTAATATTATTAATGCTCTAATATAAAGCTGCCACAGAGAAGGTGCCGTGGCTAAAACTGTACAGCGTTTGTCAGCAGTGATTTATGGTGTCTTTAAAATAGGTGGCATTATCTGAATTGGACATCTTTTCTTGGTTTAAAAGAGTGTAGAATGGCCAACAAAAGGGATCAGGTGAGCTGAGACCACTGGATGAAAAACAGCAATAATATAACTTATCAATTCACGAGCACCTTTCATCACAAGACAGCAGTGTCCTTTACAATCACGAATTTGTAAGCCTCGTAAATTGTCAGCTGCAACGGGTGCTGGCTGTTTAATTAAAATGTCAAGTTGGTGATTATGAAACTTTGTGAGGCGAGTGAAGGAGGAAGTGGCAGGTGGCCTAATTTCGGAGGTGAAGCTGAGCTCTTGAGTTGAAGGGGGCAATGTTGGGCTCACACCATCTGGAAGGCCAGGGGGTTCCTTCCAGACACCTGGGTTTGTTAAAATTCTATCTCATATGACTCGATTTCTAAACATTCCATTTATATTCAGTACTGCATCACGAGAGCTTTGTATTTGGGAAAGAAGGAAGGAAGCTAAATCTCATTTTCCAGTTAGCAAAGGGCACTTTTCCCAAATCCTCAAATTCCCTTTCTCTCCCCCAGAAATATTGAGCTACGCGATCAAGTCTTGTGGGATCTTGCTAAAACCAGGCATTTCTGAAGTACGGGCTAGAGGAAAATTACCATGGACTCTAGAGCATTAAACTTGGATGAAAGGAGATATCAATCCAGCCTATTTGATTTCTTTGACCATTCTTCTTACTTTTTAAAATTCAGAATCCTTGTCCTCTCTATGCCTATATTTTATTCATTCGAAAAATGGAAATGATTGCGCTCTCTACATACTAGAGATGGTAATAAGATAATAGAAAGTACTTGGAATGGAATTCTCATAAAATCAGGAAGAAATTTAATAGTATAATGTGTGTTTCCGAAATGACCAATTAGGTATACCAGGTTTTAAAATTTCTCATGGCTCTATTTTAAGTTCCTGGAACTAAACCCATAAATTAAGTAAAGAATAATATACCAATAAACTGTAGGGGAAGGACACTTTTCCCTTCTTCCCTTCTAGGTTCTTTGGCTGGTCTAATAATAAAACTGACATAAAACATATTGAAAGGAGAAAAACAAATTTAATTTTGTATGTACAGGAGCAGATAAAAATATGGAACTCAAAGAAATGACCAAAGCAAGCAGCTTTTATGCCTTTAAAACAAAGAAACAATACATTTGTGAAGAATTGACAAAACAAAGAAGTTTGAGCTTGGGGTAATAAATTAGTGAGGAAGTACCAAGATTTGTTTACACACCCTTCTCTGCCCTAAATTCCCTCTCTCTGTGATAGGATACCAATACCCTCCTGGTACAGGGAGGGTAGCTTTCACGGGGAGATTTATTTCCTGTTTTCAGGGTGACAAAGGAGGCCAGAGTGTCCTTCTTGCATTGGCTGTTTCTTAAGTAACTTTAATTCAGAATAATCAATATGCCAAAGAGGCATATTTTGGGGTGGCATATTCTGCTCCCTTTCAGAACTGTTCTGAAAAATTACGTGTTTTACAGATATTCCAAAAATATTCCAGTACCCAAAGCCTAGGATTTTAATAGATATATCCTAAATTATTTACAGTGTTGATTCTAAAACCATATAACAAGAAATTGTAATTTTGAAAAATGCACAACTGGAATTGTCATTTCTCTACTTCTAGCTGAATGAATCAGATTTTAATTCTTTGTGGTGTTTTATTTTTATAAATTTTTCATGTCCCTGTTGCTCCAGCCCCATACACATTCTTACAAACACAACTCGCTCCCCAAATTAAGGTTCAACAAAATTAAAAGCCTGAGATACCTCTGTGTTCCCTCTACAGGATTATGTTTAGAAATTTTTAGAACTTTATTGTAACCACATATATAGCTGCTACTTAAGAAGGTTTTCAATACTTGAATGTTTTACTACTCCCTGTGTTGTTACAACTTTGAAAATTCAACCACATGCAACACTACAAGGGAGAAGAAAAATACGGACACTAAAAGATAATATGTGATAGGGGTCAATCTTGTGAATAGAGACAAAACCATAAGATCTCAAATGAACTTGACTGTGTATGAGGAAAGCAGTGTGAATAAGACTCTTGTTCATGACGTGCAGAAATGTGATTGAACAAATACTGGCACTAAGATAAATTTTTTTCTTTTCTTTCTTTCCCTTTTTTCCTTCCCTTCTTCCTTCTTTCTTCCTCCTTTTATCCTTCAAAATTTGAAGATCAAAGTTTAAGTTGTAGCCTGGGCATCACTTTTTACACGGTCTCTAACATAATTTTATAAAGATTTACTAGTCTAAAAATAATACTGATCATAAAGACCATTTTATAGAGAACTCACAAATAAACCTCCTTTTGGTAGAGTGTATTAAAGGATGTTAGCAAGTGGGGAAAAACGAAGTCTGTCATTCTTCACAGAACTTCTATGATTTAAAAACTATTGCTTCACATGCCCATTTCTCCAAATTATGACACCATTTTTTATTAAATCAACATAATATCTAGACACCGCTTAAGATATACACAGTTTACCAAAAAAAGAGAACTTCCGTAATAGAACTTCTTCAGCCTCTAAACTCCTACATGATTCCTCTCTTAACCATAGGCAGTAAGTGGGAGTAATAAACAAGTTTCACACACTCATGAAACACAATGTATTTAATCTTGAAAGCTGAGGGTGCAAATCTCACTTTTTAAAAGATGAGAGCCAAGTTATACCCCAATATAAAGACAAAAAAAATCAAGAAACTTGCACACACTCTAATTGTATATTGTCTCATTATCAGTATGCTTTGAGAAACATTTATGAAACAACTATGAAATTTAAGAGGGAGGAAACAAGGATTGGGTTTTGGCCTCATTTAATTTTTGGTTTTATTGAGCTACTAAAAGTCCTATTTTTGTGGAAGTAATTTCATTTAAACTTAACTAATAGATATTAATTAATATTAATGAACAACTAATAGATATTTACTTTTGACTGCCTTGTCTATTTTCCCCCTGAAATTCTCACATGCTCTCTTAAAGAACCCTGTGCATCTAGAGACACCATCACTAAATCAGTAAGCCCATCTCTCTCTGTCACCACAATGATCAATTGCATTGTATTTGCAACTGGTTGCACGGTGTTGTGGAAGAGGGTGCCTGTTGATTCGCTTCTCTCCCAAAGCAACCACGTCAGTAACACAGGTTGCATGACTTTACATTTCTAAATGAAATTTAATCTGGTAACCCTATCTAAATTGGTTTGTTTTCTCTCAAGTAGTGACTAAGGTTACTTTTACCATTTTATTTTCTTACCTTTCAG
The DNA here is from genome assembly GCF_041296235.1 of Equus asinus. Taxonomy (NCBI): domain Eukaryota; kingdom Metazoa; phylum Chordata; class Mammalia; order Perissodactyla; family Equidae; genus Equus; species Equus asinus. Next base: position 51,573,669 of record NC_091794.1, read on the forward strand.
ACATGCCTTGCTCGTGCATAAAGTTCCTCTGGCCTTCAAAAAGCTATTTTTCTGAAGACATTTTTCGTCATGTTCCAGGGAGGGGATAGGAGAGCTGTCCACCAAGAATCTGCAGCCTCTTTTGGGGGTCTTCCATGTATTCACCGTGACCAAGGAAACAAGCTGTTACCTAGCAACCTGGCCCTTTAGGAGGTATTGTTACCAATCTCTTAGAGCTCATCAAAGGAATTGCTGTGCTCCTGGAGCAGCGTAACAATGAACATTGTTTCCAAGGAATTGTCTAAACTGGTATAACTGAACCTTGACTATAGAAACACAAATGATAGCAGAGGGCCCAGACGTCTGCAGCATCCCTGAAGTTTGCTGTGTTCAGTTCCATTATTTCTTGAATCGCTTACATTTGGCTTAGGTTTAGTTGAAGTGGTATTTGTGCGATTTATCCCTCTGTATTTGGTTGCTTGCTCCTCTTCTATAGTTTCTGAACTAGCAGAAGGAGCAAAAGGGAAGTTATCTAATTCCTGCTTGAACTTTGCTCAAATAAAACTCCTTTGAATTGAAGACAGGGAATTCTGCCTTGTTCAGCACAAGAAAGAAATAATAGATTTTTATTTCAAAGCAGATTTCTATAACTTTTCAAAGAAAAGGGAGAGAATGTCATATTATGTTGTATACTCATTCCAAGTCTGCTCGGGGTGCCTACTATGTACACAGGTAACACTGTCAATTTTTGATTTCACGAGCTGATAACACAAAAGGTCCTTAAACCTGTGACTTGCACATCACCTTTCTCCAAAATAGAAAAATGTTAGTTGTGTTTTTGAGGACTGAGAATTTGTTGTTTGCCAAAAGCACATAAACACTTCCATAGTCTTTACTGCTTCAGAGAACAAGACAATTGGGAAACCATTTTATTCAAACCCTCATTTCAAAATGAGATCTTTGGCATGTCTTGGACAAAGCATCATGCTTACCTCTTCATTCCTTTTTTCCAAGCAGTCCATAGACTGACAAAGTTTCATTAACCTGATGAATGTGTTTCATATCAAAGGATTGAAAATGTGTCCTCCTCCACATTAAGTTTCTGTTAGAACTTCAATTTCACCTACAAAATACTTCACGTTGGAACTTAGCATAAAAACTTTCCATACCAAAAAACCATAATTTAATATATTTGATAAAGATCCACAAATGGATTTGTTTCTATCCAAGTTAGTATAATTTTAAAAAAACTATAACTACCTAAAAATATTACGTCTCAATTTTCTGGATATTTTCCCCATGAAAGAGGCAAAGATGCCTCATGTCAGACGTTTCTTTTACTCTTGTCTTTTCGAAGCATTCTCAGAATTTCCCCACGTCCAAAATTGTAGACTAACATTACCAAAAATGAATGAGATAAGATAAATATAGCACAACAGATCTTAATTCCTCTTTTTAGCTTATAGCCCATGACAACTACTTTACACCTCCACTGCCTCCGCCGAAAGCTGTGTAATCCTCCAGCAGTTCCATTCTGACTTTGCCAGGATCCTCACATCCAGTTTTTCCTCCAGTCTCCCAGGCAATTCTCATACCTTCTTCTCTCTTTTGTAACTTCCGTGGTCTCTGTGCCTGTCCTTACTCTCACCTGAGCAATCAGAAAAGAATTTCCACAGGGTACCATCATCCATTTATCCACCTACTCACATCTACCTGTCCATTTGCTCTGCTTTTCCTTCATTAACAGGTATGACTTATCAATGACTCCATCTTCATTTGTGGACTGGATCCTCTCCCTTCATCTCTACTCAAGGCCATTGATCCAGAAATTCTTCTGTGTCATTAATTTCTCCTCGTTGCTGAATCATTCCCACAAAGATATAAACATGCTGTAATTTTCCCCATTAAAAACAAAGACCAAAAATTGTTCTTTGGTCCCCTTCTCCCTTCAGGTTCCATCCCATTGCTTTACAGCCATTACAGTGTGTGAGAAAAGCATTAAAAGGGTTGTCTATGCCTCCAGTTCTCTTCTCAGTCTCTCTTAAACTGATTCGAGTAATGTTTTCACTCTAGCATTCCACTGAAACTGCATTTGGCAAGGTTACTAATGACTTTCAAGTTACTAAATTCAATTGTCGGTTCTGGGCCCTCATTTCCTTGATCTGTCCGCTGCATTTGAAACACTAAGCTCCTCTCTCCTTCCTGAAGCACTCTCTTCATTTGGCTTCTAGGACTCCACACTCCACCAGTTTTCCTTCTACTTTATAATCTGTTTTGCTATTCCCTACTCATCACTCAATCTCCCAACAGTGGTGCGCCCAGAGCTCAGTCTTTAGACCTTTCTTTCTTAACTCACTCCATCAATGATCTCATCCAGTCTCATGGCTTTAAAAACCATCTATATGCTAATGACTCCAGGATTTATAACTCCATGCTACACCCCTCTCTGTCTCTTAAATCCCAGACTCATATATTCACCTGCCTGCTTGAAATTCCTCTAGGATGTTTTATAGTCATCTCAATCTTGATATTCCAAAAATCAACTTCTAAATCTTTTATCCTAACCAGGCCCTTTCATAGCCTCCATTTATTCCACCCAAAAATCACCAAATCATCCTCAATGACTCTCTTTTTCTCAAACGTCACATTCAATCCCAGATGAAATCCCTATAAGCTCTACTTCCAAAATATATTTAGAATCCAGCCACTTCTCACCCACTCCCCAGCTACTGGCCAGGTAGAAGACCCCATATTTCTTAATACTATCATCATAACAGATGCTTTACTGGTCTCCTGCTTCACACCGTATCTCCCACATTCTGTCCTCAAACACAGCAACCAGAGTGATTCTGTTAATAAACAAGTCATTCTTCTGATCAAAACATTTCAGCGGTTACCCATCTCACAAAGGAAGGATCAGCATCCTTACAATGAACCACAAGGCACTGATGTATCTGAAGGCAAAAAGAAGGTAATATCTCAAAATTGAAAGAACTTCTGAAATGTCCTCAATACAGTCAAGATTTCAATGACTAAAGTTCTTTGACTAAAATCAGTTAAGGATAGCTAAGCAGTTGGTAAATGCTGTTAGCAAATTCACTAAAATAATTCCTTCTACTTCTCTCTTAAGCTTCAGGATCAAGTTAAAATATGAAGTATCCAAAATTTGGAACATGAGCTATTAAAAAAATAAAAAGGCTACCATTTTCAAGTACTTCTCTGTGTGGTGGAGAATTTTCTCAATGTTGTGATAAAATCTAAAATTTATGGGTAGCTGAAGACAATGGCAGCAGCCTAGCTACCAGATCCTTAATACTTTCCCTAAAAACAATACAAAAGAAAAAGAAGGAAAAAGTATATCTGTACAAAAACCACATACTCCGCAGATCTTGAGAACAGAGACTAGCAAAATTTCAAAACAGCTCTGAATAAAAATAAGTTGAGCATATCTCTCAGGTGCCAGCCCCAGCCTCACCCCACAGCAGCACTTGAGGGCAGGCAAAGGCAGACCAAGAAAAATTGTGGGAAGGACAGAAGAGGGATGGAGCCTAAAGCTGATCTAAAAGTATCCCCAGAAAGATTAAATCTAGTCTAAATCGAAAATACCGTGAAAGCGTTCAGGCAAATCAGAGCAGGGACTACAGGGAAAAGATTTCAAAGTATGCCAGATGTAAAAGCACAAGCGTGATGCAAAGGGGACATCTTTGAAACAGCTTCTGGGAGAGAAAAATGCAGAAAGGAAGTGAGAACTGCCCTTTGGCAGTTGGAACATGAAGAGGAAAAGGAGAGAAGGGAAATCTTAAGGTCTTGTAAAACAAAGTAGAACCACTAAATGGAAGGACTCACCAACCCTCCTGTGTTAGGTAGAACAGCGGCCCTCCAAAGATGTCCACATCCTAAAACCTGGAACCTGTAAACCTGTTATCTTACATGGCAAAGGGGAGGCGAGGCAGCTCATGGAATTAAGGCTGCTAGTCAGCGGACCTCAAGACAGGGAGGTTTTTCTGGATTATGCAGGTGGACCCAGTGTAATCACAAGCATACTTAAACACATAAGAGAGAAGAAGCAGAGTCAGTGTCGGACTCGACCAGCCATTGCTGGCTCTGTAGGTGGAAAGAGGCCACCAGCCAAGAAGTGCAGGCAGCCTCTCGAAACTAGAAAAGGCAAGAAAACGGGTTCTCCCTTAGAGCTTCTAGAAGGCAGCCCTGCAGACACCTTGATTTTAGCCCAGTGAGACCTATTTCTGACTTCTGAGCTCCAAATCTGCAAGAGAATCAACGTGTTGTTTGAATCACTAAGTTTATGGCACTTTGTTAAAGCAGCAGTAGGAAACTGCCACACCTCCCCACACCCCTCTGTTCACCCTTAAACCAACAAAACAAAATCCACTCAAGTGCCTAGACTTTACCAGGCTGACAGAAGCAGGTCATTAATCTAAGAATCTTGACTAACAACCCAATTCCACAAAAATGAACAAGAGTAAGCTCAACAAGTCCATACAATTCTATTGCAAAAAATAACTAAGTGAAATATCACACATATCTAAACAGAAACTCTGCTCCCGGGAAACAACCGTGGAGGAGAAGACAACTGAAATTAAACACTCCAAACCTAGTGAAATATACTCAAAACTGCATTTGAGGATATGTAGAACCACCTTGAATCAGAAATTCAAAAACTGAAAAGGGAAATGGATAAAAAACATGGAGAAATGTAAAAAGAACTGATTGACTTCAGGAAAGAAATGGAATGAAAAGACAAAATTATCTTTTAAATGAAGAACATATTGTGAAGAACTTAAGGGAGAATAGCCTCAAATGAAAATTAGCAAGTGAAAAATTAGAACCTTACGGTAGAGAATAATAAATTATTAAAAATGGTAAATTTACAGTATCTGTCAGACCACACCTTAACCACGTGATCCAGGTTCACATCACTAATAATATGGCATGTTGACATTATGTACCCTGATATAATGTGCTGAGACAGGTACACTTTCACTCCTATTGGATTCATACCAAAATTGCCTAATCTTGCTCTGATCATGAGTAAATATCAGACACACTCAAAACTGAGGTACAGTCTACAAGTAACTCACCAGTATTCTTCAAAAGCCAAAAAGTCATAAAGGACAAGAGAAGACTGAAGAACTGCCACAGATTGGAGAACAACTGAACGCAGCAAGGGATCCTGGAAAGAAAAAAGGATATTATTGAAAATTTGTTGAAATTCCAATAAGTCTGTCGTTTATCTAATTATATTGTACCATTTATTTCTTGGCTTTGATCATTGTACTATGGTTACGGAAGATGTTGACAGTGGGGAAGGTGGTGAGGGAAATGCAGGAACTCTGTACTATTTTTGCAACTTTCCCATAAGTCTAAAGTTATTTTATAATGGAACATAACACAGAGTTGAAAAAATTGTCTTACACATATGTGGTCAATTGGTTTTCCATGTAGGTCCAAAGGTCTTTTGGTGGGAAAAGGTAGACTTTTCAACAATTGGCTAGCCACATCCCCTACTCTTTCTCCCTGCTCAATGAACTTTGATTCATAGCATGCGCTATATACAAAAATTAAATCAAAAGGATCATAGACCTAAATGTAAAATTTAAAACCATAAAATTTCCAGGATAAAATATGAGTATCTTTTGTAGCCTTGGAGTATGCAAAAATTTCTTACATGTAACACCAAAAAATTATCCATAAAAGAAAAAATTGATAAGCTGGACTTCATTAAAATTAAGAACTTATGCTCTTCAGAAGACCCTTGTATGAAAATGAAAAGATAAGCCACAGATGTAGAGAAAATATTTGCAAATAATATATATGATATGTCCAGAACGTATAAAGAACTTTCTACCTCAGTAATAACAAGGGGAAAAAAGCAACTCAATTTAAAAATGGGCAAAATATTTCAACAGACATTTGACCTAAGAAAATGCAGTCTTGTGCCACATACCAACATTTTGGTCAAAGACAGACCACATACACAACATGTGGTGGTTGCATAAGATTAGCATCATGCAGCCTAGGTGTGTAATAGGCTATACCATCTAGATTTGCGTAAGTGTACTCTATGATGTTCGCACAATGACAAAATTGCCTAACAATGCATTATCAGGACATCACAAGGAGATACCATTATAAACATATTAGAATACCTAAAATTAAAAATACTGAGCAAACTAAGAGTTGGTGAAAATGTGTAGAAATTGGACCTCTCATATACTTCAAATGGGAGCGTAAAATGACACAACAACTATGGGAAACAGTTTGGTAGTTTCTTTAAAAGTTAAACATACATCTATGATTTGACCAGGTCATTCCACTCCTGGCTATTTATCCGAGAGAAATAAAACATATATCCGTGCAAATGCTTACACATCAATGTCCATATCGGCTTTATTTGTAATAGTCATAAACTGAAAAAAACCAAATGTCTATCAAGAAATGAATGGATGAAAAATTATGGTATATCCATACAATAAAATAAAAAGGAATTACTGATGAAAATGAAATCTAATCTATAGTGACAGAAGACAGATCAATGTTTGCTTGGGGTTGAGGGAGAACGTGGAAAGGGGCAAGAGTGGGATTACAAAGGCGGACAAGGAAACTTCTGTGGGTGATGGACATGTATATTATCTTGATTGTGACGATGGTTTCACAGGTGTTTACATATGGCAAAACTTAAATTATATACTTCAAATGTGTTCAGTTTATGATGTCAACATACATAAACACATATGCATACATATATAGAGACAAAGAAAGAGAGAGTGTATGTGAAGGAGAGATAGAGAGAGAAAGGAAGAAGAAAAAGAAGAGCGAGGAGGAGGTGGAGGAGGAGGAGCAGGAGCAGAAACAGGAAGTGGAGCAGGGGGACGAGGAGCAGTACTGATGGTCTCAGGTTGTTTTTATAAGTCATGTGTGTTTGAATTTAAAAGAAGCTTGAATGAATGGACTACTGCTTTGATGTGTTTTATAGATGAGAATTTCACATAAGTTGTTATTTCTTTAGAGGGATGCATTGCTTACAAACATTGAAAAGCCACTGGGTATTTGACTTCCTCAGAAAACTGTGCTGAAATGAACCTGTGCATTTACTAGAGGTCATGCTGATGCATTTTGACTTATCAAGCTTCATCGTGGAGTGCTGATTTTCAAACTGTCCTCCTTAGAGCCCTAGACAGGCAGAGTGATCCATGTGGGCCCCTCATCCCCTTCAACACTTCAGGCAGAGTTGTGCTTTTATCTGTTTTATAAACGGGTTTCCGCATAATGTTTAGATTGAGAAAAGCTTGTTAGTCATGGGCAATGCCCATGGAAATGGAAACCAAGGGATGGTGGGGAAAATGGAAAGACTCAGAACTTGGTACCAGGAAAGGCCGAACAATTTGCAAAACTGCAGCAGGGGAAGCAGAGGGGCAGTGGGGAAGTGAAGCATGAGGTGAAGAGGATAGATTTGGAGATGGCGCCCAATAATGAGAACCTACTAAACAAGGTTACTTGGGGGTAGCCTTAAATACCTCTACCAAAATTTTGACATCTAGTCTTCCTCTACTCTTTTCCCACATTGATCATTACTTACCACTGGGTAACTGACAGCTATAGTAGGTTCCCTGTCTATATGGTTCACCACTTGATATCTCTTATGCCAAACACAGTGCCTAGAATATCGTAGCTGTGAAATAAGTATTGGTTAAATGAATGAGCAAAAGTATAAGGGTCTGAAGTCATCCCGCTGAGGTAGAAGACAGAGACTGTTCGTAACTGAGAGGTGGTCATTAAGCTGGAGAATACAGTAGTCCTCCCTTATCCATGGTTTCGCTTTCCATGGTTTCAGGTACCCACAGTCAAACATAATTGGAAAATATTAAATGGAAAATTCCAGAAATAAACGATTCATGAGTTTTAAATTGCATGCAATTCTGAGTAGAGTCATGAAATCTCTTGCCTTCCCTCTCAGCCCTGCCAGGGATGTGAATCATCCCTTTGTCCAGCAGATCCACACTGCATATGCTACCCTCACATTAGTCTCTTAGTAGCTAACTCAACCAGTCATCAGACCAACTGTGGCAGTATCGCAATACTTGTGTTCAAGTAACCCTTATTTTACTTAATAATGTCCTCAAAGCTCAAGAGTAGTGATGCTGGCAATTCGGATATGCCAAAGAGAAGCTATAAAGTGCTTCTTTTAAGTGAAAAGGTGAAAGTTCTTGACTTAATAAGGAAAGAAAAAAATTATGTGATGAGGTTGCTAAGATGTGGTGAAAATGAATCTTCTACTCATGAAATTGTGAAGAAAGAAAAAGAAATCTGTGTTAGTTTTGCTATTGCACCTCAACTAGACGTATATAGGGCAAAATAGTACTTATAGGATTCGGTACTATCCATGGTTTCAGGCATCCAGTGGGGTTCTTGGAAGACATACCCCGTGGATAAGGGGGAACGACAGTATTTACACTGTAACTATTGGGAGGTGGTTATGTGTTGACATAGCCACTGCTTATGGAAAACATTTAAAGAGGCTTCTGTCAGTACAAATTCACTATATTTCTCAATAAATTGATCTGATAACTTGGGAAAAAGAAGCATATATTTTCCTATAATAGTATGAAGAATAACTGATCAGGAAATAAAGCAAAAGCTAAGAAAAATTCCATGGCACGTCTGTAACTTACACGTATGGATCCTGCCGCTTATTCTGTTCTTTGGGGAGAAAATAATCATGAAATCATCTTCTTCCTGTAAATTAAATTGGAGACAAATTAAGATTTTGCTCTTTCTTTTTCCTGTGGTGTGAACAGTTATGTGCTTGGTCTAACAGAGTCTCGAGTACCTGGCCCAGGCCTGGCATATAATAGATACTCACCAGGGGAGGGAAACCAATGAAATGGAAGTGCTTCCAGAGATTGACTTTCCTAGGAGAGAACAAGGTCTTATATTGGAAGGAAACTAGGCAAACCAAGAACTTTATCACCACCCATTAAAAAGCAGACAAAGAGAGCTCGAAACTTAAAGTGGAAGAAATTATTAGGCAATACGATTGATAGAAAGTATGAGATGGGTCAAGTTCTTGTCATTTTTAGATCTTTTTTTAATGTCCTTACTTCGTATGGAATTGTCTAATACAGTTATACAAACGTATATATATTTGCATGTGTATGTTTGTATATGTATATAAAAATACAAAATTTTTTAATCTAAAATTTAATTTACTAAAAAGAAGCTCATATTACAAAGTCATATTGTAAAATAGTGGTTTCCAGTTTGAGCATTTTATAAATATGCAAAAAATTTTAAATTAATTGATATTGAATTGGCATTTTTAAATTTTTCAAATAAGGTAACTAAAAACAATAACAAAAATACTGTATACTCACATCATCATTTCTAAAATGAAAAAGCTTATTAGGTAATCCAAATAGGAAGAACACTATCTTAAAGTAAAGAACATTCCTTTATATTAATAAAGTATTTCTTCATAAAACTCTACTATGTTTTCTTCATTTTCCTTGTTGGCCCTTGGCTTTGTTGACACTATCTCATGGGCCAGTCTTTGGGTCTTTGGGAAACACTGCTCTGGAGTCCATTCTAGAGAAAGAAATAGAAACGTGCATAAAGGAGTGGGAACCTTTTATTTATTCAGCAGATTTATCATTCTGAAACTCACAGAAGGCATAGGGCATGTCGTGCTAACATAACTCACATATTGTTGTATGATAACATCCTGTGTAGACAAGGGACTTATGAGAAATATGAAGAAAGCCTTTCTTCCTTCCACATAAATAATGGGATGAGTTAACTGCTCAACTCTGGAGACCTCAAACATGAGTACAGGATGGTTCTGATTGGGGGTTGCTCCAAATCTGATGTCACAGCACTGCTGATTCTTGGAATACTAAAATTTTTCTCTTATATATATCATCTTGTTTAGCCTAACACAAGCTAACTAATAAGTTCTAAAAATTTTTCCCTCTACAGTGGAAATAGCAGCTAGCCAAATGCCAATGGAACTCATTTTTAAAAATTTTCACTTGCAACAAATATGATATAATACTTGGTTTCGCCAAAGTCTCTTAATAGTACTGCTGTTTCCAGTCATAATGCGTTGCTTGTTTAAGGGAAAGGAGATTAATAAATGTTCAACATTTAATGAAGCCACTGTATACTCTGTAGTTCTTCTATTGCACGTTAGCTTTTATCTCCAAATTTTGGTTAATATGCTGATGTTGGCATTTATCACATCAACTTTCAAAAAACAGCTTATTCCCAAAAACTGATAATGTTTTTGTTACTTTCCTTTTTGAAGTCAGTTAACCTATCATTACCAGTATAATCACCGTTAAATGCTTATTGACGATCCCTAACAATAAGACTCCATTTCTGACTTTATTGTGTTAGACATCATTTAAACTACCACCTTGTTTTGTGTTTTAACATGAGCTAGTCTGGTAGAAATGAGACTAAACACAATGAGTAATTTCATCAAATCTGAAATCATTTTAATTAACTGAAACCATGTAGCCTGGAAGCTCTGACAGAAGTGATTAAAAAGAATTATGATAAATACCATACAAAAATCAAATTATATTGACATTTTAAATCATTTATTTTTGCTTTCTTCAGTGAACAGTATTCATTGTTCACTACATTTTCCAATGGCAGAATTTGACAGCAAAATATGGTGAACAAGGCCAAAATGCTGAATGGCCATTGCTTATTAAATCAACAGATAAATCAATTTTTATAAAGAGGTTTCATCTAAACTTAAATAAACAATTTTTCAGGTTGATTAAAAATTCTATCATAGTTCATTAAAAGACATTTTAGTTCTTACTATGTATGCTCGGCACCATGCTAGGTGACAGAAATACAATAGTAAATAAGTCAGATTTCTTTAAGGAAGAAATTTAAACTATGAAGGTAAAAGAAGTAATTGATTAGCATGAAAAGTACTACAATAAAAGTAACCATAGAATACTGTGGAATCACTTAGAGGGGACAGTTAATGCATTGGGGTGGAGGAATGTTAGAGAAGGTTTTCTGGAAGAACTGGCATGTAGGCTAACACATGGGATTAAGCAAGAGTCATGTGGACAAAGAAAAGGAGAGGCGTGTTTCCAGAGAAAGAACAGCAGAGGCAAAAGTGTGAAGGTGAGAGAGCATTGTGGTCTGGGCATCTCTGGTAGTTTAGTGTAACTAGGATTTAGAATGGAAAAAAGAGGAACAAGTGAAAAGATGAAGCTGAAGGCACTGTCAGAAATGGGCAGAACCAGTAAGCAAATCAGTAAGGACAGAGTTGAACTCAACAACACCATCAATCAACTGGTAGAAGGGACATCTATAGATTGCTTCATCCAACAATAGCAGAACATACATTCTCCTCAAGCTCACAGGGAACAGTAACCAAGACAGACCAAATTCTGGGCCATAAACCACACCCTAACAAGTTTAAAAGAATAAAAATTATACAATGTCTGCTTTCAGACTACAGTAGAATTAAACAAGAAATCAATAACAGAAGGACAACTGGAAAAATCCCCAAATACTTGGAGAGTAAACAACACAGTTCTGAATAACACATGGGTCAAAGAAGAAATCTCAAGAGAAACAAAAATATTTTGAAATAAGTGAAAAAGAAAACTCAATTTATCAAGATTTGTGGGAAGCAGCAAAAGCAGTGCTTACAGGGAAATTTGTGGCATTGAATGCATGTATTAGAAGAGAAGACAGACCTAAAATCAATCATCTAAGCCTCCACTTTAGGAAAGTAGAAAAAGGACAGCAAAATAATCCACAGTAAGTAGAAAAATAACAATAAATATTAGAGCAGAAATCAATTAAGATGAAAACAGGAAATCAATAGAGAAAGTCAATTAATCCAAAAGCTAGTTCTTTGAAAAGATCAATACAATCAATAAATCTCTATCCAGGCTAACTAAGAAAAAAAGAGAGAGGACACGAATTACCAACATCAGAAATTAAAGAAGGGACATCTCCACAGATCTCACGGACATTAAAAGGATAATAAAGGAATAGTATGATCAACTCTATGCCCACAAATTTGATAACCTAGATGAAATGCACCAATTCCTTGAAAGACACAATCTGCCAAAAGTCACACAAGAAGAAACAGACCATCTAAATAGGCTTAAATCTATTTAAAAAATTTAGTCAGTAATTAATGACCTACTAAAACAGAAAGCACCAGGCCCAGATGGGTTCACTTGTGAATTCCACCAAACATTTAAGGAAAATTCTCTACAATCTCTTTCAGAAGATAGAGACAGAGGGAATATTTTCAACTCATTGGACGAGGACAGCATTACCCTAAGACCAAAACCAGACACAGACATTACAAGAAAACTACAGACCAATATCTCTCATGAACATAGTTTCAAAAATTTTCCACAAAATATTAGCAAACCTAATGCAACAAAGAAATGTATAAAAAGAATTATACACCACAACCAAGTGGAATTTGCCCCAAGTAGGCAAAGCTAGCTCGACATTCAAAAATCAATGAATGTAATCCATTACATCGACAGGGTGAGGAAGAAAAATCACATGGTCAAATCAACAGATGCAGAAAAGGCATTTGACAAAATCCAGCACCATTCAGGACAAAAATCTCTCAGTAAACTAGGAAAAAGACAGTGAAGTATATTTCTTTTGGCTATCATTTAAATCTTTAAATCTGTTTAAATAGTATACTTTTATGGCAGATTGTGTATTTAGATATTATTTTCCAACTTAAAAAATTAGATCTTCAGAGTTTTCAGCAAAATAAATATATAGGCAATGACAGATAGATGAGAGATTTTGAAAAACACATACAGTCATGTAACCACTATCACAAACAAGAGCAAAGCTGTTCTATTACTCCCCAAATTTCCCTTAGGTTCCATTCTAGTCAATGCCTTCCCCTCACTTCCATTGGTTGCCAACTGCTTATCTGTTTTCTGTCCCTATTGTTTTCCATTTTCCAGAATGTCATGCAAATATAACCATACAGTATGTAGCTTTTTGAACATGGGTTCTTTCTCTTATTATAATTCATTTGAGGTTCACTGATATTGTTACAGGTGCCAGCAGTTGTTCCTTTTCATTTCTGAGTGATAGTCCATAAGCATGTAGACATTTAAGTCATTACATAGGCCCAGGGGTGGGATCACTTCCCAGGTCAAAGTGGGCCTTAGGTTCAGTTTTGTTTGATTGCCAGGATTTTTGAAAATTGTCTCAATAATCTTTACCTTCTCAAAGTTGAAGTTTATGCGTAAGATTATGCATGTGTACAAAAGAAAAGACCCCGTTAAACTGAAGGTCAGAGGGGGATGGTTTTTCAGACAAATAATTTGGACTGAGAAAGGATGCGCAGGCGGGTGGCCAGGTATCAGTCACGGAGGAAGACATCACGGCATGGATGGGGTTGTAGAAGTCAGATTTAAGGTACCTGGGAGAATCCACTCTACTACTGAGGTCTCTAGTGGAAGCCTGCGAGGCATTATGGGAAATTAGGTTTATGCCAGTGTTCAAAGGATAATTTTCAAGAAAAGGTAAAATCATGATTCTCCTACAGAGTTAAAAATGAACGTGTTAAAAATTTTTAAACTCATTAATGATGAAGCTGGTAAGATGTTATAATAGTTCAAATGGAAATCTAAATAACAAATATATTTATAAATTAGGAATTTTAAAACGAATGTTTAAGTAGAGTCAAAACCAGCTTCTTCCACAGCGAGTGAGGGAAGTCAGGTGGGTGTCTATGGAACAGACTTTGCATCTCATGTCTACAGACAAACATTCATCTGCATTCTCTCAGTTATTTACAATTTACAGGTTGCAAAATACTTCCCCTCACAGTGGAATCAGATAACACAGAAAGGCATGCTCTAGGCTGGAGGCGAGGCAAACTCCTGCCCACCAGCCAGATCCCCCTCACAGTTCGTTTTTGTAGAGCCTCTAGCTAAGAATGGCTTTTATATTTTTCAAGGGTTGTAAACACGAAACAAACAACAATGACAAAGAAGAATAAGCGACAGACATACACGTGGCCCTTACAGAAGAAGGTGGAGGTCCCCATTTGTTGACCCTTCCTCGAATGCACGGGTCAGCAAAACATGCCAGTGGACCAATCCAGATGGCTGCCAGATTTTTGTAAGGTTTTACTGAAACGTAGCCACACGCATTTTCTTCCGTACTGTCTATGTTTGCTTTTGTGTTACAACAGCAGAATTGAGTAGTTGCAACAGAGCAAAGGCAAAAATACTATCTGGCCCTTCATAAGAAAAAATTGGGGGCCAGCCCTGATGACCTAGGGGTTCAAGTTCCATGCTGTCTTCACTTTGGCGGCCTGATCTTGTCTAGCGGTTTTGGAACCATATCACCCACCTGCAGTTGCTATGCTGTGGGGCAGCTCACGTGGAGGAACTAGAAGGATTTACAACTAGGATATACAACCATGTCCTGGGGCTTCTGGAGAGAAAAAAAAAAAAGAGGAAGATTGGCCACAGATGTTAGCTCAGAGCAAATCTTTCCCAGCCAAAAAAAAAGAAAAAGTTTGGCTACATCTCTCTACAAAATACACAATTCTCCAATGAGACACAAATACATTCCTCTTGTGAAGATCTTTATTTTTTCCTGTTTCTGTTTTTTTCCTTCTTGTTCTTTTGCTTGATTTACCCCATTTTTTCCTTCCTGTCATCCATGACTCTTTTCAGATGTTTCCCCTCTTTAACTCTTTCTTTCTCCTTTAAATAGCCATAATGTGGAACTAAAATATAATATTTAAAAAATAATTTATTGGGGTTGGCCCTGTGGCATGGTGGTTGAGTTTGGTGCATTGTGCTTCAGCAGCCTGGGTTCGTGCGTTCAGATCCTGGGGGTGGGCATGCACCACTTGTCATCCATGCTGTCGCAGTGACCCACACATAAAGTGGAGGAACACTGGCACAGATGTCAGCTCAGGGCTAATCTTCCTCAGCAATAATAATAATAATAATAATAATAATAATAATTTATTGAATGAACTTTTAGGTTCTTTCCTGAGTCCAAAGTAAAAATATATCTTCTTTATTCTCACCACCTCCAACGCCCTAAGAGTCTGAAGTTAATTGGAAGTTACTTTCCACTACGTTGTAACCCTATGTCTGTGGGTCTATGACCCTCACGAGAAAAGTGCTCCTCCCCTGAGAAGGAGGATGAGGGGCCAGTTTGTTGCCATCCCTGCTCAGGGCCAAAGAAGGAACAGTTCTTTACATTTCAGTAAGTGAGGATTGAGAAAGTGACTCAGTATAACCTTCTTTGAATAGCTCTTTCCTCCCACTGGTGTGTAGATAAAGCAGTTTGAAGTTGGGATTGACTACTCAAACTGTAACGTCAGCATTTTAAAATATAAGTGTACAAACATAATATGCTGTATAGTATATTATATCATAAACACAAAGTGTCAGCATTTTTAAACCATGACATTCCCATGCAGTGAAGAGATTTATAGGGAAATGTTTCCTGTCCCCTCTGCTGATTCTCCTTTGCCTCCCTAATTCCTTCCTACTCTCCTTTATTTTATCTTTTCACCCCTGTATATGTCTTAAATGTCATTTTTCTCAGAAGAGTGTCCTTGATCCTCTTTTCTCATTCTACATTCTCTGTCTGAACACTCTCATCTACTCCTCTCATTGTAACTACCAGCTGATGATTCCCAGTCTATACCTCTAACTGTGAAATCTAACTAAAGCCATAGATGTTACATGCATATATGCATAATTCATATATTAAATTGTTATTTCTATGTTATTGGGTCAAACTCAAATTCACTATTATTGGGCCAAACTCAAGACAACGTCTCCCAGTCCACCCCATTTTCCTTTCTACATTTTTTCTTAGCAAGCACAAACTTGAGAAACAACCCCCACTCCTTTACCCCCATTTTCAATCAATCTTAAATTCTTTTCATTGCAGAGAAGTGTAATAATATCCACAACATCCATTAAAATGCATTTTAAATGATGGATAGATGAATGTATTGAGGGATGAGTAGATGGATAGGTATGTGATAAGGCAAATATAGTAAAACATTAATTATAGAATTAGGTGGTGAGTACATGGGTTTTCGTTGCAAAAGACTTTAAACTTTTTTGTATGTTTCAAATTCTTTTCATTAAAAGTGTTAGAAAAGAAACTCTTTCAGTTTGCCCTCAAAATATCTTTAATGACTGTCACTGCTTTGGCCTTGGCCCCTATTGTCTCTCCCCTAAACTGCCTCAATAGTCTCCTTGGTGTTCTTGTCATCATGTTTGTCCTTATTAGATACCCCCAAAGGAAAGTTCCCTAAAATGTTGCTACTCAAAGTGTGGTCCATAGGCCAGTAATCAGCCAGCATATCACCGGGTAGCCTGTTGGAAATGCAGGTCCACACTAGACATACTGAATCAGAATTCACAGTTAAGAAGATCTCCAAGTAATGTGTGTAGGAGAAGCACAGCTCCATGTAATATCTCTATCCTGTATTGTTCTCTTGCCTCAAATCCTTCAGTGGCTCCCCATTGCTTACAGGGTGAGTCTAACGTCTTTAACATGGTACACAAAGCTTCCTGTGGCTTGACTGCTGTCTACCTCAAGTCTCATTCTTACCACCACCCCTATCCCTCATCCACCCCCAGGGATGTACCTAACTATCTTGCTTGCCTATGTTGAACATTTTGAATATTTCCAAGGCGCCTATGTCTTTTCTCATTCTGTTTCCCCTTTCCGCAACACTCTTCCCATACCTTAACCCTTTGCCTAACTCTGTCCTTAAGATAACTTAGTCCATGTGGCTCCCTTATTATTATGTGCACATTTTTATGGTATCCCTATATTGTAATTTTTTTTGAAATAAGGATGTATTTGTTAGTTTTCCTACTAGGCTATGAGCCTCAGAAATCAGGAAATATGTTTTATTCATGATTATATTCCCAAATCTTAGCATGGTTCTTGTCACAGATGTGAGCTATTTAATAAATCTTCATTGAACGTAACCAAGAAGGAAGTGACCATTGCTGAAGGTGTATAACTCAACGTGCCGTGGTGGTTCAAAAGGAGATTGCTACAAGAGAAGCAAGCAAGTAAAAGCAAATTTTATTATAGCTATACCCATTTAGTTGGATCTACCAATTTACTCATCCACCTTCAGTTCTTACATCTACTTTCCAGCTCTCTGAATTTATGCATAATGAAACAGCTATTTCGTGAAATGTATTCTGAATTACAAAATATTAAAGACATGCAAATTCACTAAGCATAGGTATTTACGGAGCACTATTAGAACAAGGCTTATTGAGATGTAACTGCTTTTGTTGCACTTAAACAGACCTTCTAAGAGCTTGTGTTCCAAAAGCTATAGCAATTATATTGTATCAATTTTCATGCATGATAGATGAAAGTACGATGTCATATTTATCAACAAAGGTAATGAATTGTCATTTAGATATGCATCGGGCAATCAGTCATCCATCAACAAAGCATAATTCAAATCTCCTGTTGATTTTTGCCTGTGAGATTATTACAACAAATAGAGAATTAAATATTTTGTCTATGTACCTGTTTAGTAGCGGAAGTCAGAGTTGAAAGCAAAAGAATAAAAAGATAAAATATTCTTGCCATTTAAGCCCTAATCCCATTTGCTTCCAGTAAAAAGCAATTTTTGGCCATATCAGTAGAATAATAAGATGTATTTTTAAAAATTTAATTGTAAGTATGTTGGCAGAATTCATCTAACTTTAAAATGACATTTTAAATGCCAATCACATAGAACTAAATAAACTATTATTTAATATAGAACTAATAAACTAAAAAATAGAGATTCTTCCTTCCAACTTCCTTCCTTTCTTCCTTCCTTCCACAATATTATTGAGCAGCTATATTGTTTGAAACATCATGCTATGCTAATTTCCAGGGATACATAGATATCCCACAAATATTCAGCACCTTCTGCTTGACCTTCACTGTTTTAAGCCTTGGAGGCACAGCAGCTAACGGACAAAGCTCCCGAGCCCTTGGAGTTTATATTCTAGTGGGTGAGACAGACCACAAGTAAACAAATGGGCAAAGTATACAATTACAGACAGATGTTCTGAAAAATGTAAATTAGGGCAATGGTATAGAGAATATAAAGTGGGGAGCAGAGCAGGATGCTGTTTTAGGTAAAGGAGCCAGGAAAATTGTCTCTGAGAAGACAGTATTTGCACAGAGAACTGAAAAAGTGAACAATTTAAAGATTGGGAGGGGGGAGAGGTATTCCAGGCAGAGGGAACAGCAAGTATAGAGACTCTTAGATGAGATTTAGCTTGAGGTGTTGTCAGCAAAGAAAAAGGCAAAGCTTGTTGGAATGCAGGGAACCAGGGAGTGTGGAGGACGTAACGTCTGGGGGGTAGGCATGTTCAGGTCATTTGTGATTTGTATTTTATTCAAAACGTGCTGGGAAGTCATTAAACAGATTTAAGCAGGAAATATTTGTGAACTGATCCTCATCTTAGAAACACCACTCCGACTCCTGTGAAGTGAAAAAGCCATAGAGAAACCAATGGAAGCGAAGAGTTTGGTTAGGAGGCCATTACAGCAGTTCAGGAAATAAGCAGTAGTGTCTTAGGTTTCTCCCCATTTAGGTTGAGGGAGCTGGTTGAATTGGAGATATATTGTAAAGGCAAAGCTGGTAGAATTTGTGTTTGGGTTAAATTTAGGAAAATTGAAGAAGAATAATCAGAGAAGATGTCTGTTTTTAAGTGAGAAAGTGAACAGTGAGTTAAGTTGGTTGGAGAAGGCAGAAGATTGAGGGGGAACTTGAGCATTAGATATCAGATACTGATTACACATCAGCGTGGAAAGGCCGGGCAGGCAGTTTGATGTGTCCAACTGGAGCTCAGAGAACAGGTCAGGGCTGGAAGTAGAAATTGGGGAGGAATCACACATAGATGATGTTTGAAGCCCAGAGACTGGATGACATCACCTCAGGAAGAAACAGACAAGAGAAGAAGGCTTGGGAGTCAGCCAAGTCATACAATATCTAGAGCCAATGAGGAGGATTGAGAGGGTGCAGCTAGTGACACAGAGGGAAACCCAGGAAGCAGATCAGGCCTCATGGGATTGTGACCTGTGCAGTCACACAGTGCCTCACACTTAGAGGGCCCCATACTTGGTTACTCATCCATCACCAATTCTTTTTTTTTTTTTTAAGATTTTATTTTTTTCCTTTTTCTCCCCAAAGCCCCCCGGTACATAGTTGTATATTCTTTGTTGTGGGTCCTTCTAGCTGTGGCATGTGGGATGCTGCCTCAGCGTGATTTGATGAGCAGTGCCATGTCTGTGCCCAGGATTCGAACCAACGAAACACTGGGCCGCCTGCAGAGCAGCACGCGAACTTAACCACTAGGCCACGGGTCCAGCCCCCCATCACCAATTCTTAACAATTTTATCTTTGAACTTGTGTTTTGTACATGAGGTTTGATGGGACAATTGAGCACGCAAGTGAGAAGAAATGATACATGTGATACATGTGTCCACCGTTCCTTGACAACCCACTCACATTTGAGACATCCCATGAGGGCAGAATTCCAGTGGACCCATGATGCATGGATGCTCGGTGAGACTCAGAGCAAGTACAGGTAAGCATATTACACCTACAACAGAGCAAGTGGTGGTGGTGGTACTGACAGCCTTGATCGGCCACACTTTCTGTTCAAGAATTTGCTTTCAGAGCAGAAAGAAGTCAATGGTGATCTAAGAAACATGAACAACCAAGGAACCCTGTCATATCCTTTCTTATTTATGTTACCTCCCTGTGTTAGCAAACCACTCACACTGAAAACGATAATGTAGGAGGAAAGGAAAAGAGGGGGCAAGCCATACATCCTTTTCCTTTCAGTCCTTCCTTATTCATCCATAGGCCAAAGGGAGAGTATTGATAGAATGTGTGTGTATCAAGAAGTGAAATAAAAATGGTTGAGTTAGTTTTGTGCAGCATTTCCACTGTTCTGAGAAGAATGAAATATTTATGCATGTATTGTGCAATTTGTATGAGTTAAATGCTCTTATATTTTAGTTTAAATCTGGCATTGCACAATATAAAGATGAGTGGTAAAATTCATGCTGGTAATTTAAATTTTAAATTTTCTTTCCTTATGAACAGCATTGAAAGCAAATAAAAAACACCGTGACAGTGAGAGAGAGAGACAGTGGAAGAAAAGAAAAGGCTTTATGATTTAGTACTTTAAGCACATTTCTTTTCTTGCTTTTTGAACCAGGGAGTCCATATTTTCATCTTTCTCTGGGCCCACAAATTGTGTAGCTGGCCCTGCCAGAAGAATATGGTGTCCTAGAAGTCAAGTGAATAAAGTGCTTCCAGAGGAAGGAGTGGTCTGTCAACTGTGTCAAATGCTGCTGAGAACTGAATAAGAGAAGGAAAGAAAACTGATCATTGCCTTTAGCACGGAGACTATCTAATTGAAGTTAATTCTGTCAGTTTAGATAGGTTAGATGGTGAAGTGTACGTGCAAATAGTTTAGCAATAGTAAAAATAAGGGGGGAGGTTTATACACTCCTTTTTATCTGTGATGTTTCCATTTAAATATATTGATATTTCTATTTCCATATAAATAAATATTATTTCAAGAACAAATCAGTATTTGTTCAATGATAAAATGAAATAGTCTTAAAATTGAAATAATTAAATAAATATAATTAAATTATATACTATTAATATCTTCTGTTTTGTCAGGTGAAAAAGTGCTGTTTTATTTTTCTTTCTCTTCTTTTTCCTTTCTTTCTGTTTTTAGTTTTTCCCCTTTACTTTGAAGATGCCTACACTAAAGGGAGTGAATTATTATTAGACAAATTCGGCACTAAAAATAGTTTGTTAAATAAAAATCTATAGGTTTCCAACTTTGTTAGCAACAGAAAAAAAAATTGCCGATGAAATACAATGACCAAAACTTATTTACATAAAAATAAAATTTTCTAGTTCATTACATAGGTGCTTAAGTCAGCCACTAGATGGCAGATGGTACCGTATTCAACAAATCCCTTCACGAAAGCAAACTGGTTATAAGATCATTTAGAATTATGAGTTGTAGGAACATAAAATTCTGTTGATTCATCCTCTCCATCCTTCCCACTCTTGCAGAATTCATTTTGGGCATCTGATTTCTATGACACTTTTCCTCGCATAGAGATGGAGGCATTAAAGCTTCCCCCTGTATACAAGATGGATGATTCTGAAAGCAATTCTGGAATCTTATCAACTCCATAAAATATAAAGTAGAATCACAAAACTAGGTAACAAATTGCATTTAAATGACTATGAAGATGAATGGCAATGTTGCACTGGAATTTTTTCAACCAAGGCCAAATGGATAACCTCATTGATCTTGCATCTTATAGTTTACAAAGAAGGAAATGACATAAAGATCACAAAGCAAAGCTAATATATCTACTGCTGTGTTCAGCTAGTTATTTCGCGTTAAAAGAAACCCTTTGATATATTATTTGTTTGTTTGATCACTGTGTCAGTTATTTATTCCTCATATGGCAGTTCCAGTTGAAAAGTACAGTGAGGAAGAAGAAACCTGAGCTGGCAGAATAATATTCTACCAACGGTGTTTAATGTTGTCCCGCAATTATAAAAATTGAACTTCAGAATCTGCCAGAGATTATAATTCTGATTAACCAAAATCCTTTCGTGGAGTTGTACAATGTTTGTTTTTTTGTTTTGAGGAAGATTAGCCCTGAGCTAACATCTGCCACTAATCCTCTTTTTGCTGGGGAAGATTGGCCCTGAGCTAACATCTGCCCATCTTCCTCTATTTTGTATGTTGGATGCCTGTCACAGCATGGCCTGATAAGCAGTGCGTAGGTCTGTGCCCGGGATCCAAAGTGGCCAAACCCAGGCCACCAAAGCAGAGCATGAGAACTTAACCGCTATGCCACTGGGCCAGCCAGCACATTGCTTGTATTTTGCCTGACTTGAAATATATTTAAGCAACGTAGGCTTACAAAATATAAACCTTTGTAAGTTTATAATTTTTCCAAGATGCTGATCTTTCCTTATGATAAAGAGAATCTTTTCTATTTGATAATTTTGTTAATATTTCATTTCATTAAGATAGCTGTGGATATCCTGCAATATTTCACACCAGGTATCTTTTTTTGTTTTCTTGGTAAATGTTAAAAAACAGGAATTGATTGACATGGGAAATTTTGGAACTTAAAGAATCAGGGTCAGAAAATAACAAAATTTCCTACTGGAACTCTCCATCTGTCCTGAGACTCTCTCCTCCCTGGTTCCATGATGCATGCTGCACTCTCTCCTTGGTTTTCCTCTCATCTGTCTGCCTCCCCTCCTCAGTCTCTTCCCTGGGTTCCTCTTCTGCCTACCTCTTTAATTCTTTTGCTTGCAGCTTTTTTCTTACCGCTCTTCACTGTTGATCTGCAGATGCCTGAACATTAATTCATTCCCGATGGTTCAACGGCAATGAACACATGGGTAGCTCTCCAAACCTTGGGAGTTAGCAACACATAGCGGGTATACTTTGGCTCTGGCATTAGGCTGCCTGGGTTCAGATGCTGGTTTGACTGCTCAATGGTTAAGTGATCCTGATAAATTACTTAACCTCATTGCCTTAGGTTTCTATCCTGTAATTTGAGAATGATAGTAATCCTAATATCTTATCATCAGGTTAGAATGAAGCAATTCTTTTAATGCACTTAGCACAGTATCTGGCAAAAAGTAAGGAAGTAATAAATATTCCATCTAGGGCTGTTTCTTAAAAAATAGAGCCATCTCTACAGGACGTATCCACTCAGATGTCTTATAGAAACCTTAAGATGATATATCCAAGTCTCACACATCAATATCTTACCCGTCCCCAATCAGTTCTTCTTCTTAAATTCCCTACCTAAGTTAACTGCAACAACATCACCTCATTTTCTCTCTCTAACCTCTCACATTTATTCCATCCCAATATTCTGTTGACTTTATCTGGTAAATATTACTTGAGTTTATTCCCTCCAATAATCCCTATTTACTCATTTATTTTTTTTTTTATTCTTTCATTCATTGAGGAAATATATTGTCAACTGTACTGGGACCTGGAGCCATAGCTATGAAGAAGACAGATAGTATACACTGCTGGGAAGGCTACACGAAACAAAGGAATTACAAGTAACTCCTGTTTAGTTTGCCCCACGAGGAATTTCCCACCTAAATTGCTACACTTCTCCT
Source organism: Equus asinus (assembly GCF_041296235.1). Taxonomy (NCBI): domain Eukaryota; kingdom Metazoa; phylum Chordata; class Mammalia; order Perissodactyla; family Equidae; genus Equus; species Equus asinus. Next base: position 51,596,914 of record NC_091794.1, read on the forward strand.
CCAATCTCTCCTCCTTCCACAACATCTGTCAAAATCTGCCAGAAGTTTCTCTTTAAAACACAAACTTAAATCTTAAAATATTAGCCAGGATAATCCAACAGTACAATTTTGAAAAACTAAATATGACCAAGTTGATTTTATTTGAAGATTGTAAGGGCGGCCCAATATTAGGAAATGCATTATTGTAATTTATTATATTAAGGAACTAAGAAGAAAAAAATCACGTGATTATCTCCATAGGGGCACTAACACCCATTCATATTAAAAATACAAAACAAAACATGTCAAAATAAAAACATATAAAATATAAAATTTTTATAAATATATAAAAAATATAAAATTTTATATAAAAAAAGTAGCCAGCCCTGCTGGTCTAGTGGGTAAGATTCAGTGCTCTCACTGTTGCTACCCGGGTTTGTTTCCTGGTCAAGGAACCGCACCACCCATCTATCTGTTGGTTACCACACCGTGGTGGCTGTGTGTTGCTGTGATGCTGAAAGCTCTGCCACCGGTGTTTCAAATACCAGCAGGGTCACCCGTGGTGGACCGTTTCAGCAGAGCTCCCAGACTAACGCAGATCAGGAAGAAGGACCTGGCCACCCACTGGTGAAAAAATAGCCCACGAAAACCTTACGAATAGCAGTGGAGCATTGTCTGATAGAGCGCTGGAAGGTGAGAGGATGGCGCAAAAAGACTGGGCAGGATTCTGCTCTGCTGTCCACAGGGTCACCAGGAGTTGAAATCTACTTGACAGCACTAATAATAATTGTTAAAAATGCTCAGTAAACTTCTTTGGCAGGTTACAATATATTTACCTCATCCCAGAAGCCTGGGGAAACTTTAATATTTACTGCTGTAATGTTTTTCCTCTAAAGTCAGGAACAAGTTACCTACTATCTACACAACATTGAGCATTATGTTGCAGATACTCACCAATGCAATCTGGCAGGAGAAGGCAGCTAGTGAAAATGAATAGGAAACAACGCAGTGAAACTATATTTATTAAGAGAAGATGTGATTATACATCTGGAAAACACAAAAGAGTATGTGAGAAAATATAATAATGTGTGAAAGAATTTGGTACCATAACAGGTTATAAACTGAGGATACAAAATTCAATAGTGTGTATATGTATGTGTCTGTGTATATACATACATGCATACATACTTATATATGTATACATATACATACTTATGTATATGCATATGTATGAACATTTGAAGACCCCTTTTATCTTAGAAAATAGAGAACAGGGAAGAAATACCTTGACATAAACTTAATAAAAAAGTCCAATACTTATGAGAGCAAAACTATAAACTGCTTTTGAAAGAACTAGATCTTAATGAATGAAAAGACATACAAATTCTGGGAGAGAAGGAGAGAGACCAACATCTTGTCAGTTCTCCCTAACTTTGGAGCTGGAGGGAAAGCCATATCAGATTTTTTTTTGTGTGTGTGTGTGTGTGAGGAAGACTGTTGCTGAGCTAACATCTGTGCCAATCTTCCTCTGTTTTATGTGGGATGCCACCACAGCATGGCTTAACAAGTGGTGTTAGGTCTGCACCTGTGTGATCTGTGTGCACCTGTGGGATCTGAACCTGTGAACTCCAGGCCACAGAAGCTGAGTGCACAAATTTAACCACTATGCCACGAGACTGGCCTGAGATTTTTTTTTAAAGAAAGCCTCTATAATTCAAACAGTTTAATATTAGCACATAAATAGGCAGGCAAACCAATGGAAAAAATAGAAAATCTCGAAATAGAAGCAATTGCATATGGATATTTAGTATGCAATATAGGTGGCATCTCAAATTACTGGGTAAAAGATGGACTTTTAAATAAATGTTGTGATTACTGGATAGCCATATGGAGAAAAATAAAATTGGATCCATTTCTTACACCATGAGCCAGGATAAATTCCTAACAGATCAGATATTTAAATCAAGGGTAAAAAAAAGAACCAAGCATGATTTCAAAAAAGCACTTGTGAATTCTTTTATACTCTGGAATGAGAAAAGTTTCCTAAATACGGCTCAAAATCTAGAAGCAATGTGAGAAAAGACTGATAAATTTTATTATATAAAAATTTAAAAATGTTTTCGTGGTAAAAATGTATCATGAGCAAAGTAAAAATACAAATGATAGCCTGGGAAAAAATATTCGCAAAGTATACCATGAAAGATATCCTAATACATGATAAAGATAGCCTTAATACACAAAGAGCTTCTGAAAACTGAGATAAAAAAGGCCAAGGACTCTATAGTAACATAGACTAATCTGCAGAAAATTCATAGAAAAAGAAATGCAAATTGCTCTTAACTGTATGAAAATTGGCCCAACCCGCTCATGAGATGATAAGTGTTGACTAGGTGACCAGTACACTGGTGTTCGTTACATGCACACATATACAAATCTAATCGTCACTCATCTGGTTGAGAGCTTCAGACGGCTCCTCATAGCCTATAGGATGAAGTCCTACCTCCTTAGCGTGACATTTAAGATTTTTTAGAATCAGAGTTCCGCCTGATCGTCTATCCTCATCCCTCACCATAACCCAATTCCACAACATTATGCGGTGATCACATCGAAGGTTTTGTTATTCCCCAAACACGGCATGCATTGTTTCATTTGTCCACGCCCTTCCAACACGCTGTTTCCTCCGTCCATAGTACACTTTGCTCTGTTCTTTCCTTGGCAAAATTGTTTCATTCTTCAAGATATGCTTGGAGAGTTTCAGTTTCAGACTCAACTTTCCCTTCGAGCACTTTGCTTGCTCCTGAACTCCCCACAACACTTTCTACAGGCTTCTACTAAAGCCCTTCTTACACAGTTCTGTGGGAACTGGCTTTTAGGTATGCCTCCGCCGTGGGAGTCGGGCTCTTTCTTGCTCCAGTCTCCCTAGTGTTTCCAGCACTCAGCATGATGCCTGGCCCAGAGTAGCATGTAATATATTTGTTGAATAATATAATTTTTATGCACTTGCCAAAGAGACTGCAGCATTTCCTATTTAAATCTTGCTTCAGGACAGATGTCAAGGGGAATAGAAGCTGGAAAATAGATGTCTCACAGACTTTGTTTACTTAGCACCCTAAGTTTTGACTATTAGTCAGGACTCTTTCAGTTAAATGACGAAGATTCAACTTGAACTGGCTCAGCAAACGGGCAGTTTATTTGCTCCTAAAATCAAACCTTAGAAAGTAGATTTGGCCTCAGTGACAGAGGATTTCTCTCTGTCTGTCTGTCTGTCTCTCTGCCTGACTCTCTCTCTCACTGTCACACATGTACACACACACACGCACACGCTTCTGCCTATTTCTGATTGCTGCCTTCTTCGTCTTAAGGCTGTGATCTCCATCATGAGGCAGGAGCTGGTAGCATTAGCTCTGGGTTTATATTCTTACAGCCTTGTAACTAGCAAGGAACAGAGCTATTTCCCACCAGCTCCAGTTAGAAATATTCCAGAAAAGTCTTCCGATTGGCCTGAGTCCCACATCTTTCCTTAGGCTCATTTCCATGACTAGGAAGGAGGAATATGTGATTGACCCCAGTCTGGCACCATGCCCCATCCTAGGGCGGGGGATAACGTGATTGGCAGCCCCCATCAGGATGACATTTTGGAATGTGAGAGGAGCAACTCCCCAAGACACCAGAGATCTTGTCAGGCCATGAGAAGGAATAACTCTCCATCATACATGTGAAGGAAACAACAAGATCAACTTTTAGAAGGAGCGTTATGCAATTTTTATGATTAAAACTTTCTTATTCCTGACACATAAATATTGTAGCTTCAATACATGGTAAAAATATATCAATCAAAAGAAACAATTGAGGGCCACCCAGTGGCATAGTGGTTAAATTAAGCTCACATGCTCTGCTTTGGGGGCCCAGGGTTCACCAGTGCAGATCCTGGGTGCAGACCTACACACTGCTCATCAAGCCATGCTGGGGAAGCATCCCACATACAAGAACTAGAAGGACTTACAACTACTATATACAACTATGAACTGGGGCTTTGAGGAGAAAAAAAGAGGAAGATTGCCAACAGATGTTACCTTAGGGTCAATCTTCCTCATCAAAAAAAAAAAAAGCGTAAATGAAAAGAAGCAACTGATCAGTAATCTTATTTGGACAATTTCATCTTTTCTTTTCCTTCTCCTTTCTAAGTATTTTTTTTTAAAAAAGATCCACCTAAAGAGTAAAATTCCCTAACCTTAACTCTAAGTTTTATAAATTTTATCCTTTGTTGACCATAATCTCTTTGTTCTTTCTTTCACCAAGACTGTTTTTCCCAAAACCAAGCACAATATTCAAAAAGAAAAGAAAAAAACAGGAGAAAAAATTTTTCTTATCTGTGAATAAGTTACTGCTCAAAGGCGTTTTGAAAGTAGAAACAAATGGAGCAAGTACTTCCACGATATTCACTCTCATCTGAATTTTCTGACGGCACTTGTAATGCTGTTATAGCATCAAGATGTTCTGTATCCAGTAATCGAGCTGGGTGGGTGACTATTACTACCCAACTCTGGGGACAACTCTGGGAACTGGAGTTAGGAAGAGTGACTCTGAGTTGTTATCGTGCTGTCTGGGCAGCACCAACAAGCAGCTTTTTCTTGGGTTTATTGGGTCCACATATATTTGAGTGCCCATATGTGCAAAGAACTCTGCTAGGAACAGCCGTGGACAAGAGAGAGTGCTCAAGAGGTTAACTCACCAGAGGGAGAGGAGTGTGCAAAACTGCTGAGTAGGATTCTAAACTAAATAACTTTTCTTAAGCAAATTAAACCCTTTAACGTAAAGATATATTTATTTTGCTTATGGATTTTCTGCTTTGTTTCTTACAATGAATGGGCTCGTAATGTTTCCTCCACACAATGAAGAATTTAGTTGCTGGCTTTCCTCCTACTCAGCTGTCCCAAAGTTTGCTGCCTGCCAAACTGGGCTTTCTTTTAAGAGGAATCTCTTCATTTCTTTCTCTTCACCAAAATTGTTTTTTAAAAAAATTCATTTAGTTTATCCACCTTAGAGGTTCTCAGCCAGTTCAGACAGCCAACTCTTGACTTAAGTTTATTTTCCCCAACTCACTGTTCGAATAGTTTTAAACATGGGAGTTACATCTTTGTATATAGCAATGCAACTGGAAAAGAAAACCCAGCATAATTCTAACAGAATTCTTGCAAAACATAATTAATGGCCCCCTAAATGTGGTAGCTACTACCACTGGTCTTTCTATTAATGAAGATTTAATCAGCACTTACTACGTGTCACACAGGAACAGGCATCATTGATTTAATCCTTTTAAAGACCCTGTGAATTATCACTATTTTCTGTCACATTTTACGGTTGAGGAAACTGTGGCTGAGAGTAGTGAACTAATTGAACCGAGAGCATCCAGCTAGTGAGCAGTGGATTTGGGGACATGCGAATTAAATTGTTAAACTTAACAGATTCTATGATTTACTCATATCAGGCAGGAATAGAACCATTGAAGTCCATTCCCAAAATCATGTATTTGGCTCTGAAATTGGTTTGCTTTATATGAACAACAAAAAGCAGGTTATCAGTGAACCAAAGTGTGTTGCTATTTAAGCATAGTCTGTGTTACCTTCTGTTCCAAGTTCCTGGGCTTCTCAGACCTCTACAGCATTTTGTCACTGAAAAAGAATTTAGAATGTGTCTACTTGAATGTTTTTCCAACAATGTTCCGAGGCTGTCCAGTCCCTCAGGGACTGTCTTGGAGGAAGGTGGAGTTATCCGGCGCTCCTGGGGTTGTCTGGCTGCATAATTACTTGATCCTCCCCGTAATAATGATGCATAGATCCTTATTGACTGTCCTGTAACTGGTTGGTAAGTAACCAGTTCGGCAAATTTGGTGAAGCATCCACCAAACCGATTGTCTGAATGTTTGAAATTTTCAGCCAGTTTTGGTGGCAGTGTGACTTTGGTGGTGTGACTTGACAAGAAAGGAAAATACCTTAGTCTTCATGAGATTTATGTCCAAGGATGTCCAAATATCATGGATTTTCTCAGGCACTCCCAATTTCAAATATTCAGTTTTTTCTGTAGTCCATTGAAATGTCTCCCAAATCCTAGTTTACACAAAATAATAACTGACTGAATTGTCAGGAAACATTACAAAATGAACTAGTCACAAAAGATGATGCAACACAAAAGATGTGCGATCACAAGGCGGGTGCTATCTGGCTGCATAAAAAAATTATAATTATCCATAAAAAGGCCTAAATGTTTAGCACACATGAGGCACAACTCTTTATGAGTGTGATACTTTTCCATCATAAAGTTTTGTAAAACCTTGACAATAAGAAAGCTGTGTAACTGAGGTTGCAAAGAAGACTGATGCAATCAGAGGTGAATGATGGGATAATCATGATGTCTGTGACGGGTCATTACTTTGTCTGTGGTCAGAAGAAGTTTGAAGAATATTCAAAAGGATTTAGTTGTGATTTAAGATACTATGCACCCAGGTAGAATTAAGCTTTCATTTATTTATGCAACAAATATCTGCCCGTATGAACAGATACATAACCACTGGACGTGGTAGTTGGAGTGTGAGTGGTAGGGACTGGCTGCCTGGGTTCAAATCCTGATTCTGCCACTTACCAGCGCCTGAACTTGGGTAAGTTACTTCACTTTTCTATTCCTTAATTTGCTCATCTGTAAAATAGGGATAATAATAGACCCTAAATCATATAGTCGGTGTGAGGATTAAAGGACTTAGAACAGTACCTGGTACATACTATAGTATGAATACTGAGTGCCTGCCTTGTGGCAGGCAGTTCTTCATTCTGGGGATGTCAAGGTGAACAGACAGAGAAAACCCATGGCTGAGGCTGTAATTACATTCTAGTGCAGGAGAAGGACAATCAGGAAGCATTCATTATAAATAAATCAGATCATTGAAGATTATGATTAAGTGCTCAGAAGACACAAAAGCTTTTTTTTGAGAATGACTGAACTCACGATATAGCTTGAGAACGATTCTTTTGTTTTAATGCAAGTAACATAAAAATGCATACATGTAAGTATCTAGGATTGACAGTTGGTTTTTGGCGCCCCTTCACAAGAGAACTAGCGAAAATACGTTGCTAGGTATATCTAATTAATATATTGACCTCTGTGCAGCTCTGGCTGGTCTCCTCCTCCATGTGCTCTCCAAGTTCTGATGTGCCTTCTCTTCTGTGGACACCCCCTTTGTTTCCAGGGCTGTGGCTTTCCTACCCCTTGGCCTCTCTGTGAGTTACTGCACACTAAGTGCTGGGAAGGCTGCAAGGTACTGCTGAGGAAGCTCTGCTATGATCCCAAGCTCCTCATAAAAATGGTTTAGGGTTAAGAGTTTCTATGAACAGGGCATAGTTTGTCTCTGGTTTGCAAGATGCTGCAGCTCCCACAGTCTCTCTGCTGGTAGCACTGCTGTTCTCTTGCTGGCTTCCTCTGGGTCTTTGCCCATTGTCTTCTGTGCTGTCATGATGGGTTATTTAGCCTAGTTTGTCTGGAAGAGTAGCTTTCTTATTGGGGTTTGAATTGGAAGCAGATTCCCCTCATTGAACAGAAATGAAAATGCCGCCACACTTCCTACGTAACATCATTAGCCTCTCCTTGGCTGGCGTGGCTCAGGAGGTTTACTATGTAAGCCTTTTGCGCCCAATATAGGCAACAATAAAACACAGTGACTTTGCTGGTGTAATGTGGGGGCAACTGATCAGACCATAATGTCTACTGTTGGAAAAATAATTCTTTGTTAGATCATTTATGCTGGATTTTGGGTTGAAAATATTTGCTCATGGGGTAGAAATCTCTGATGTTGAAATATTGTTATTCATGTAGCACTTTATAAGAACCGTCTGCCAAAACACTTTCTAAGTATTTTTCTAGAATCTATGGTAAATTGTAAAGACTAGGTCAGTGAAAATGGAAGTAAATTTGCTAGCCTTATTAAAATGTCAGCAGTGTTGAGGCATCAGGCAAGCAGAGGAAACATTTTGGAATTTGCTCTTTCTGGACAATCCCTCTCAAGAAGACAGCTTATTATCACAGCTTCCTCTTCAATGTAAGCTGGACCTTCAGTGAGAAGTAGTTCTTAAAGTTTGTTTTTTCCTTTGTTTTGCAACTTTAATACATTTTTATAAAGACCACTGTCTGTGAAATTGCAGCATGGGAACTCTATCTCAAAAGGCAGGACTAAGTACCTAGTTCTTTATGCAGAAATCTTAAACACTCAAGGTTAGTTTCATAGAAAATAAAATATTTTGTAATTATTTCTAATAAAGTAACACAAATTGTACCTTAAAATTAAGATAAAAAATTTAGCTAGCATTTATGTTGCCACTCTCTGTTGTAAGCATGTTAGCCATATTCTTTTATTCTCACAATCTCTAAGAACTAAATATTCTCATCTTATCAGTTCTTATGATGGTTAAACTGAAGCATGGAAAGACTTCACCAACAACATTCTTAACTATCATTCATCATTAGCATCCTATGGATTTCTAAATGGGTAAAATTCAGGAAAAAAAGCAAATTGAATTAATAATTGTGTAAATAAGAGTGTCATTGTAATTAGAATTATCTTCAATGTCAAGTAATTCAAAATTTCATGCAGTGCCTCCTACCTTGGACATGGTTTAGTGGGAAAGGTATTTGTCATTTGATAAGAGAATCCTGCAGCTGTTTATTGTGTTTGGGATGAATAGCTGCTGTGAAAACATCTTTATTGACAACCACCACAGTCTGTCGTAATGTATTCTTTTTCATTTTGGATCTGTTGTGTTAGTAAAGGATGTTTGTTCCTTCAAAGAGATGATGTATTGTAGTTCCCAGCCTGCAATGACAGGGAAGCTCTGGCCGGCAGGTGAGAAACCACTGATTGACAAGACCAACAACAAGACGGAGACAAAAATCACGGTTGGAACTTTAAAAAGTATTTGTTTTGAATCCAGTCTCAGTAATGTCTTTATTTCACATTAGGAACTCAGCTCTTAAGGTAGAGTTGTCCTATTTTTCCCTCATGGCTCATTGTATGCATCCTTGCTGAAATAATGGCCAAGGGATGCTGGAAGCATGTCAAAAAGACTAAGAAGCTTCAGGAGTCATTGATTGCAACATTTTCCAAAGAAAATAATAACAAAATGTGGACTTAGGGAAAAAAGGTATTTGAAAAGTTTAAATAAATCTTTTTAACCTAGAGTAAGCAATTACTTTTAATTGCCTTTATTAAAAGTTTTTTTTATTAATTCAAGATTTCCTAAATTCCAATTTTCTAAAACTTTACCATACTTGAGCATAATGTTTTACACTAGCTATTTTCAAGAATAACTTAGGAAGGCATTATCTAGAGGTTTGTTAAAGTTTAACATGGGTAGATGCATTCAATATCTAGTCCCTGTGGGCACCAGAAAGATTTCTGTCCTCTAATGACAAGGAGTCCTATATCAAATTGACTTGTCCCATTGATAAAATAATGTGTTTGAATAATTCTGTGCTGCACAATCACCACAGAGTACAACTCAAAACACAGCTTGGTCATTTACTGAATATCTGCTTTTGGGAACAGAATAAAGGGTGAGAGCCTTACCCCTGGAAGCTGGGCTACCTCCACACCGCCATTCCTTCAAACACCTAAATGACCAACAATTGTCTCCTGACCTCTGGGAAGAGGTGGGTGTTGCAAGACTCAGGGAAAATGTAATTCTCAGGGAGGGGAGAGGAGACTTTGCTGTGAAGCAGGAAGGGAGAGGCAGACTCTAAATTCATAAAAATAGCAACCTTGGGAAATGCTATTTGAAATGTATGCTGAGAGTGAGCATTTGAATGAGGCTCCATTTTTGTTTTTGTCTGGTGAAATATCAAGGATCTATCATTTTATTGAGAGTCTGACACTTTTTCTCTAACCAGCAGATTATATGAAGCATTTTTCCATCTAATGTTTGTTGCCTTCTTAATCATTAACCTGTTCTAAAGCTTAAGAGTTCATGTTTACTCAATAAACCTGAAAGAAAAGTTTGTCACTAATTTTAATTTATTAATAGTCTCAAAAATAAAACTTGATCTTACATCCTGAATGTTAGTTTAGTAGAAAGGAAGATATATGTAAAATGAATGATTTACATATGAATGAATAAGAACAAATGTGGACAAAGAGATGGGAAAGTACTAGAAGTTTTGCTGTGAGAACTACATCTTACTTATTAGTGTCTGCCTGCATCGTATATGTAACTATAAAAGTGAAGGAAGGGAGATTATGCTTAAAATGTCAAAAAATATTTACAATAAGTTTAATGCTGCTTTCTGGAAGCGTCCCCCCCACCATCCCCTCATTACTGAAAAGAGTTAAATGTTCCTACTAGGTAGTAGAACAGCATTTCATAATTTGTCATTTATATTATTTTACTTTTTGAGGATTTTAGCAAATAAATGCATTTAAAATTTTGACCACTTTAATATAAAATCTAGGTTTGATCATAATATGTTGGCTTTAAAAACTTATTGGATTTTATTTTTAATTACAAAAACAATATGTAATTTTACTAGAAAATGTTGCATAATAGTAGTGATAGTAGACACCTCTGGCTTGTTGCTACCTCAAATGGGAACGAATTTAAAACTTTAGCACTCAGTATAGCCAGTGACGTTTTTCTTTTCTTCTTTGTTTTAAAAAATTAAGGTACCAGTATCCACATTTTTGTAAGCCATAAGATGCCTCTCCCATCTTTTTCATGTTTGTCTTATTTTAATACTTTCTTTCTTTTGTTGGAATATGAATGTCCGACTCATTTCAAATGTGTCAATAGACCAACCTCAGTAAAGGGGTGAAAATGAGGAGGTGGAGGTAATGAAGAAGAAAAGAAGCAGAAGGAGGAGGAAGTGCTACTGGCAGCCATCATAAAAAAACACTCACAGCGTAATTAATATGGTTGATGTGTTTCCCACCAGGGCAAATCAACACCAGCAATAAGGTTTTAGACCATGACCTTCCAGATATTTTGCAACATATTCACAAGTAGACATGCAGTTATTCTCTATTTAGATATAGGCGTATTTCTCTATGTGTTTATGCTTTTTCAATCAATGTATTGTGGCCATTTTTAGTTAATAAATGTATAGATGCACAGTAAATTATTTAGCCAGGTCCTTCTTAATAGACATTTATGGAATTAAAACTTTTTTTCTATTGAGAACAATGAGTGAACCTACTTTTATATACATCTTTCCACAATTGCCTAAATATTTCCTTAAGACAAATTTTAAAAAGAAATTAGGTTTTAAAAAGTGCACATACTTTAAAAGAAAGGAACGTACATTCAAAATGTCTTCCTCAAAGTCTATACCAATTTATACCTTTACCATTAGTGAAGAGAATTTGTTTACACATCTTCAGCATCACTAAATCTATCTGTCTTCTTCTTCCTCCTGGCAAATCTCTTTGTAGAAGTCTAGGAAAGTCTGAAAAGAGGAAAGGAGAAATGTCCACAAAACAGCTGTGATCCTTCAGTCTATCTAGGGCTGAACTCATAACTTATATCAATTTTCAGTTTATATATCCAATATATCCTGGGGAAGTTCTTCAACCTCTTCTGCAAAATTCAACTTTAATTTATATTTGTCCACATTCTTTCATATGTGATTCGGGCAGAGGCAGTTTACTGAATATAAAGGAAGCAAATTTCTCAGTGCTTCCCTTGAGCTATTTCCTGGTTCTTTCTTTAACAAGCAAGAAATAGTCAAGAAATAATGATTCAGCTATTTCTTAAAGATTTCACAATTCTACATTCAATAAAGAAAATATGAATCCCTGAAAGATATGGTATTTGTGAAGCATTTAATGTCAGCTCCCATAGGTCTTGGACACATCCATACCCCAAATCTCCTGGGATTTCATGTTGCAGAATCTGTTAGTTTGCTGAATTCCCAAATGGAACTGGAGCATCACCAAGTGACTTGCAGGTTACTTTAGCATAAAAGGGCATCAAAATATCTTGTAGTAAAGTTTACCTGTTTGACTAAGAAGGCAGCAATGTTTTTTCAGTTTGGAAGAGCAAGGAAGGCGAGCCTGAGTAGATAAAATCTTGCCTATCTCACGCTTTGGATTCTGAACGTGAAAGGATATTACTAAAACCAGAAGCATAAAAAGGCAATATCATGTTCCACCTTTAATTTGTTTACTTAATGAATCATCGTGATGGATTTCCTACTGTTAAACTATGAGATGCCATGGATTTTAAAATACAGAGATAAAATAAATGGATGATATGACTGGAATATATTTAAATTTTAAGTACTTATTCCTAAACAGAAGAAAATGCTGTCTCAGAAAAGTTAGCCAGTATACGAAAAATTAAAAATGTAAAATTGTTGCTGCCAACCCCAAGTATTGGCTGTTGGCCAAAGTGGGGAGTTTGCTTGGGCTGGGGGCACAGAGGCAGGTGAAAGTGTCCTCTCTTCAAGGGGGTGGGAGGGGACGGGAGGAGACAGGTGGTGATGGGCAAATAAAATATTTTCGTGGGTAAAGTTGCTAATTTTTATGTGTTAATAGAGACACATAGATTATAATATTATTCTTAGAATAATAAGGTCATATTTAGGGGCATCAAGAATCATAAAATAACACTAATTTGAAAGTGAGAGAGAGAGGATAGAAGAGAAACTTCACAGGACTGGCAAAAAGCCTAATGTGATAAGCAAGAACATAGGGAGAGGTAAAAGCAGAAAAAAATAATAAATGGAAATATTAAGTAAGATGAGAATAAAACCAAAAAAATTAATCTTCACAATAAATTCAAATGAACCAAATATCCCTATCATGAAACAAGGAATATCAGACTGGGTTTAAAATATATATGCAGATATGTGCTTTCTGTAAGAAAAACGTATGAAAGAAAATGAAGACAAAGGTTGACAGGAAAAGGATGTGCAGAATTATAAAGGCCAACACAAATAAAAAAGTATGAAGGACTGACAATACCAATATATCAGGTAAAGCAAAATCTACAACACGTGTGGTAAGTGAGACAAAGGGATTATGATATTGTCCCAAAAGCTGTGGTCCAAAAAGTTTATATCTTCATTTACCAGGCACACAGCATCAAAAATATATAATACAAAAGCCTCCAGAAATACAAAGATAATTTAATCAAGTAAAGACGCCATGCATTAAAAATAAGATCAGCAAGACTCTTTTTCAAATATTTACGAACATATATATTTTTTAAATGTTTGTATTCTCCTGAGAGAGAATACACATTATACTCTTACACTGTCGGAGCATATACAATCGTGAATCACATACTTCATCCCACTGAGAGCTGCAGACGCCATTGCTCTAGTCAATCCAATGAAACTAGGAACCAACAAGAAAATCATGAATAAATAACCACAAGTACTCTTCTAAACAACCAGAGAGCAGAGTGGAAATCAGATGACTACTAATGGTAAATTAATTAATTTTATGAGCACTTCACTTTAAAATGTGTGGAATTGTGGCCTTGAACATTTTTTTATATCAATGAAGAAAGAAAGCCTAAAATTTAACAATTAAGAATTCAGCCTAAGGAAGGAGAATAAGACCAAATTCTATTATTCTAAGAGTTAAACTACTTTAGGCTTCTGGCTTGCTGGTTTGTTTAAGGTCATCCTACACAGAATTCATGAGGAGGCTTGGCAAGGATTCAGGCCTATTTGTGACAATTCCCCTCTCACAGGCAGAAGCGTGAGTCAGGCTGCTTGGGTCCCACGAGGCCCAGGGGCAGATTCCCAGCCAGGAATGCAGAAGAGGCATCTCAGTGCAGTGTGAGGACCGATTGAGCCTCATCCCACATTGGCTGCTCCTGAACGCCCAGCAGCCGTGGCTCCTTCCAGGTTGTCCTTAAGGTTTCTTGCAAAGATCTGGGACAAGCAGCCTTACCGACAGGTGGAGCCCCAGTGAGCCAAGAAAGGCCAGATGCTGCCAGGGTTTGGGGATCAGGTCATTTTGGAGGTGCTCCAAGCACTTTTGTTCTGGGCATCATCTACTCACTGGCAACTGGGCACACTCAGGGGTCTGCGTGGTTCTCAGCAGGCTGATGGTGCCGGGGCTGGGGGGCAGCTGCAGGGAAGGTGCGGGGTGCATGTTGTGACTTGCCCAAGTGCCCACCAGGGGCCCAGCTGGACCTTCTATCCAACCCAGCTCCACTGGCCAAGTCGTGCCTTGGTTTGCCCACATCTCCATCCCCACGTGAACAGTCACCTTCTTCTGATTTGCCCAAAGGTGTTGCCAGGCCAACAATGGCATTGGTGGTGGTGGTAGTCAAAGACTGTAGTACAGGTCAGAGGTTGCCACGTTTCTGGGCCCAGAGAGGAGTTGAGAAGCCATGTTAGATGATGCAATGATGAACTGAGGCAACCGTCTGGCTCAATCTTCCACAAGGGTGGGGTGAAATTGATTTAAAGCCGAGATCTTTGAGTGGTGTGTGGTTGCCAGGTTCTACCGTTCTCTTTGGTTTAAGTTCCTGAGAAAGTCTTTAACACTGGATCTGCATGCGTGCCTGAGAAGGGCTGCTGGCACGCCTGCCTGCAGCCCTGAACCTGATTCTAACGTCAGTTGTTCTCAAGGTTCTCTGGGGCTCTGCTGTTTGAAGCATGCAATGTAAGTGCCACTCAGCTGCACAACAAAGGACTTGCTCCTGATGAGTTTATCCTTTTCAGAACCCTGAACTAGATACTTCTCGTCTTTGAACATGTCATGGCATCATATTTCAAATTCATTAGGAAACGCCACCTTACAATCGGTAGTTCTGTTTCTACAAGACAGTGACCTGTCAGATATGTGATGTCTTCATCTCCCTTCTTCAAAAGGAAATGATCCTTTGTAAGCAAGCCAAGATTTACCAAAAATGCTGAAATTAACAGCTGAGGAGGGAGCGATTTTGTTTGTTTTCTTATGTTCCCATGTTTGATTTAGACACAGCCTATTATATTTCTGTGGCATGAGTTCAACAATAACAGGATACACTTCAATCATCATTTTGTCTACAATGAAGTATAGTTTGATAAATAGTGCATTCACCATGAGGAAGATTTCAAATACCTATTATATGTATGTGCTTTGTGAGGCCATTTTCAAAAAGAACCTGAGGGGCCACCCCCGTGGCCGAGTGGTTAAGTTCAAGCATCCCGCTTTGGCAGCCCAGGGTTTTGCCAGTTCAGATCCTGAGCGCGGACATGGCACCGATCATCAGGCCATGCTGCGGTGGCGTCCCACATGCCACAACCAGAAGGACCTACAGCTAGAATATACAACTTTGTACTTGGGGGCTTTGGAAAGAAGAAGGAGAGGCAGAGGGAGAAGGAGAAAAAGAAGATTGGCAACACATGTTAGCTCAGGTGCCAATCTTTAAAAAATAAATAAATAACCTGAAAAATGTCTTTTTCAGTGTGGTGTTTTCAAATTGCCCAGGGTGCTCAGCTGTCTTTCTCACCATGATCCTGATGAAGTGAGTCGGGTGTTCTGTTTAACCACTGCAGTCTAATCTCTCTGGAGGTACCAAAAGAGAAAAGTGGCCTCACTCAGAGTTTACAGTCCAGAGTAACATCCTCAAAATACAGAAAATTGAATATTATACTATGGTTGTACTCCCTAACTTGGAGGTCAAAGAAGAGAGACCTCATTGCTTGCTGTAGGAATCTGGGAAGCCTGCATACAAAATGTGTGACTGGAACATTCTGGGTAAACAAAGTCAGGCTTTTCAGTCAACGAGGGCGTGGAAATAAAAAATTAGATGTCAGCCAGCATTTGTGTGCAGATAAACTACAAAGTGCCTTTCCCAGGCTTTCTAATTTCAATTATCCTCTTTCTCTTCTAGCTTAAAATTGTCATGAGGATGAGCTACTCGTGACAAATATACTGGTTAGAGGCCAGGGTCCAAGTAATGCAACTGGCGACGGAGAGAAACTTGCAGACCATACCAGGACACACATGACATACACAGAGCATGAACAAAGCTGGGATTAGAATTTTAATAATATGATAGATCCTCTGATTACCAATGTAATGCATATCCATTGCAAAAGAAAAGTAGAAAATACAGAAAATTAGTAAAGCAGCTATTTGATTCTAACATATTAATCAAAGATAATTGCTGTGAGCATTTAGGACTATATTTTGCTAGCATTTTTTGTGTGTACATTTGTACTCCAACATAACCACATGTGTTGATATGCTGTTGTGAATTCTTGGGACTGACTACGGAGGCAAGAGGGGAGAGATAAAGGAAGCCACAGTCCAATCAGTCTCTTTCAGTTGAAATTGCTTTACCCTGCGTCGATTTTCAATGCTATAATTTTGATGGATGGTATGAAAAGTTGCCCTCTTTAGCACCATTCAGTATTCACTTGTATCGTCTACACAGTTCTGTGTGAAGTCTGACAAATGCATAGGCTGAACGAAATGGAAATGATTCCCTTAGCGTTCTCTCATGGCCTTTGATTTAGTAAGCAAATGAAAATTGAGAGTTACTCAGCTATTCGTTAAAAGGTTTCAAATGTCTATATATGCTTCAATATAAGAAAAATGTCAAGTCCTGCAAGATGTATTTCTGATGTAATTAATGTAAATCTTTTCACTGGGCTTGTACATCTCTTAATCCCAAATCACCTGTGTATTGCAGAATGGGATTGCTTGACCGAGAGTTTATGTTTTAAAGACATTATTCTGGGCTCTGTGCAAGAGAGAAATGTGTGCCAAATATGGCCTTGACTTATAGAACTCACTATCTAGAATGAGAGCTATAAAGCATATGGAATATACTAGTGATGGGCTTCACGATGGGTATAAATTTCCAGAAAAAAGCAGAAGTGACTCTCCTTCACGCCCCTCTGAGGAATCCAGATCACCCTTTCAGATTCTCGGGGGTACCATGTTCACCAGGAAACCTCTGAGTCAACAGTATAGGCTCTAGACTATTTTGTGGTACTTTTATTAGACTGTGCGTGTCTCCATCACTACACTTAACTCCATTTTTTCTTGTATCTTGCTTTTTTTCTAGACTGTGAGTAAATTGAGAGCAGGTAGCATGACACTCATTTTTGCATCCCTGGGAAATAGCATCTGGTGCATAAAATTACTTAATAAACACTATTGGAATTTATGAAATCGAGAGAAGTTCTGGAAGGTATCATTTTAATTTTGAGGTACCAGAAGCTTCTTTAAGAAGCCAAAATTTTGGAAAGCAGTTATAATCTAAAGTGGAACTAAGAGGATAGTCCAGGGGCTCTGAGTGTTGTGGCATCCTCTCATCTGCAAGTGGGCTGCCGGACTGGCCTCCGTAGATGGTGAAACTTGATTAGCAGTTCAAGTGACAACAGATTTACTTCAATTTTTTTTTCAGGAAGATTAGCCCTGAGCTAACATCTGCTGCCAATCCTCCTCTTTTTGCTGAGGAAGACTGGCCCTGAGTTAACATCGTGCCCATCTTCCTCTACTTTATATGTAGGACGCCTACCACAGCATGGCTTGCCAAGCTATGCCATCTCCGCACCCGGGATCCAAACCAGTGAACCCTGGGCTGCCGAAGCGCAACATGTACATTTAACCGCTGCGCCTCCAGGTGGGCCCCAGATTTATTTAATTTTTTAAAATTTGTGATACAAAATTCAAAGACAAGTGAATTTTAAAAACTAGCCTATATTTAAATAAGGCAGTGAAGCTGAAACACTAAAATTTCTTTCAGAATTTTTAAAACCAGTGATTTTTAGAAAATTGAATGGTCTCCAATTATATGAGATTGTCTCTCTCACCCTCTTCTTTGTCTCCCACATTTCCTTCCCTTTCTACCACCTTTTGAGTCACCCTTTTAAAACACAAATATATTTGTAATAGGCATTCAAGAGCAGTGTGAAGCAGCTGGGCTCTGGGAGTCTCTCAGGGAGAGGGAGAAGGTCATATTATTTGAGGAGTTTGAAAGGCATTCATAATATGCACGTATGTGATTTATAGGGAAATAATCAAATCTTAATCAGTCTGAGAAACGCATTTCAGAACAATTCTGGAAGAGTAGAAGAGGTCGATATAGTTGAATATAAAATGGAATGATTCAAGTTTACCATATAATTTCTGTCATTTTCATCAAATCTATAAGGCTATGATTTACTGAATTTTTTTTCTTGGTGAGGAAGATTGGCCCTGAGCTAACATCTGTTGCCAATCTTCCTCTTTTTTGCTTGAGGAAGATTGTTGCTGAGCTAACATCTGTGCCAGTGTTCCTCTATTTTTTATACAGGATGCCACCACTGCATGGCTTGATGAGCTGTTTGTTGGTCCTCACCTGGGATCCGAACCTGAGAACCCTGGGCTGCTGAAGCGGAGCATACGAACTAAACCACTATACCACTGGGTCGGCCCCTGATTATACTGCATTTTCATGCTCAAGTTTTTCATAAGCCTTCCTTGCAAAAACCCTTTAGGAAAGGGTTGCTTTCTCTGTATTATCTTTAGCCTTATTATCTTTATTTTCAACTTGAAACTCAAAGTTCTTGAGATTGTACAGCTACACCTTGGAGATATTGCGGGTTCTGTTCCAGACCACTGCAATGAAGTGAATATCACAATAAAGCAAGTCACACAAATTTTTTGGTTTCCCAGTACATATAAAAATTATGTTTATACTATACCTTAATCTATTAAGTTTGCAGTAGTATTTTGTCTAAAAAAATGTATATACCTTAACTTAAAAATGCTTTATTGCTAAAAAACGCTAACCATCATCTGAGCCTTCAGTGAGTTGTAATCTTTTTGCTGGTGGACGGTCTTGCTTCAGTGTTGATGGCTGCTAACTGATCAGAATGGTGGCTGATGAAGGTTGTGGTGGCTGTGGCGATTTTCTAAATTAAGACAACAACAAAGTGTGTCACTTCGACTCTTCCTTTTAAGAATGATTTCTCTGTAATATGTGATGCTGTTTGGTAGCATTTTACTCACAGAAGAACTTCTTTCAAAACGGGAGTCAATCCTTTCAAACTCTGCCATTGCTTTATCAACTAAGTTTATGTAATATTCTAAATCCTTTGTTGTCATTTCAACAATCTTCACATGATCTTCACCAGAAGTAGGTTCCATCTCAAGAAACCACTTTCTTTGCTCATGTCTAAGCAGCAATTCATCATTCATTAGTTTTATCACAAGATTGCAGCAGTTCAGTCACACCTTTAGGCTCCACTTCTAATTCGAGGTCTCTTGTTGTTTCTTGCACATCTGCCGTTGCTTCCTCCACTGAAGTCTTGAACCCCATGAAGACTGGAATTGACTTCTTCCAAACCTTTGCTAATGTTGATATTTTGACCTCTTCCCATGAATCATGAGTGTTCTTAACGGCATCTAGAATGGTGAATTCTTTTCAGAAGGTTTTCAATTTACTTTGCCCAGATCCATCAGAGGAGTCCCTGTCTATGGCAGCTATAGCCTTATGAAATGTATTTCTTAAACAGTAAGACTTGAAAGTCAAAATGATTCATGGACTGTAGAATGGACGCTGTGTTAGCAGGTGTGAAAACACCATTAACCTCACGGTACATCCCCACCAGAGCTCTCGGGTGACCAGGTGCATTGTCAACGAGCAGTCATATTTTGAAAGGAACTTTTTTCTGAGCAGATCTCAACACTGGGCTTAAAAATATTCAGTAGACCTTGTTGTAAACAGATGTGCTGTCATCCAGGCTTTGTCGTTCCATTGACAGAGCACAGGCAGAACAGATTTAGCAAAATTCTTAAGGCCTCTAGGATTTTCAGAATGCTAAATAACCATTGGCTCCAACTTAAAATCAACAGCTGCATTAGCCCCTAACAACAGTCAACCTGTCCTTTGAAGCTTTGAAGATGGACATTGACTTGTCGTCTCTACCTATGAAAGTCCTACATGGAGTCTTCTTCCAGTATCAGGCTGTTTCATTTACATAGAAAATATATTGTTTACAGTGCAGCCACCTTTACTGATGATCTTATCTGGATCTTCTGGATAACTTGCCGCAGCTTCTACATCAGCACCTGCTGCTTCACCCGCACTTTTATGTTCTGATGACGGCTTCTTTCCTTAAACCCCATGAACCAACCTCTGCTACCTTCAAACTTTTCTTCTGCAGCTTCCTCACCTCCCTCAGCCTTCAGAGAATTGAAGAGAGTCAGGGCCTTGCTCTGGATTAGGCTTTGGCTTAAAGGGCATGTTGTAGCTGGTTTGATCTTCTATCCAGACCACTAAAACTTTCTCCACATCAGCAATAAGGCTGTTTTACTTTCTTAGCATTCGTGTGTTCACTGGAGCAGCACTTTTAATTTCCTTCAAGAACTTTTCCTTTGCATTCACAACCCAGCTAACTGTTTGGCGAAGAGGCCTAGCTTTTGGCCTATCTCGGCTTTTGACATGCCTGCCTCAGTAAGCTTAATCATTTCTAGCTTTTGGTTTAAAGTGAGAGACATGCGACTCTTCCTTCACTTGAACACTTAAGAGGCGATTGTAGGGTTAGTAATTGGCCTAATTTCAATATTGTTGCATCTTAAGGAATAGGGAGGCCCAGAGGGGAGAGAGAGACAGGAAATGGCAGGTCAGTGAGCAGTCAGAACATAGAATTATCAATTAAGTTTCTCGTCCTATATGGTCACGGTTCCTGGCGCCACCAAACAATAACAGTAGCGACATCAAAGATCACTGATTATAGATCACCATGACAAATATATTAATAATGAAAAAGCTTGAAATATTGCAAGAATTACCAACATGTGACACAGAGACATGATGTGAGCAAACACTGTTGGAAAAATGGCACCGGTAGACTTGCTCAATGCAGGGTTGCCAAAAACCTTCAATTCATAAAAAATGCAAAGTGGGGCACAATAAAAAGAGGTACGCCCGTATTTGGATTACAATATTCTATTACAGAGCTAGAAGAAAAAAGTCTTAGACTTGGAAGGGATCTTGTAACTTTCCTAACCTGAAGTTGAACAAGATGAATAGAAAGACAAGTATTTGTCACAGTGCTGTGAAAAAACATGAATTTTGTAATCAAATGATCTTGGCTATCACCCTAGTTCTACCACCTACCTTGTGGGTTTTCTATTAAGTAAGAATGAATTAAAATCATGAAACAATTAAATTAAAATAGTTGATTAGATTAAATGTTTAGAATATTTTGATTATCTATTGAATTAAATATTCCAATAGAATGCGAGCTTCAAGAAAGCAGGAATTATTATGTTTTCCAGAGCCTAGAAGTGAAGCCTGGAACCTAAGAGGTGCTCTATAAAATCTTTTAAATCACTGAGTTTAATAAATTGATAGCTTTGAAGAAATAAAACATATTTAGCATTAAAACTGTACTGAATATAATCCAATTTTGAATAATTCAGAGTCAATATTATGACTTTCACATATCCTGATATCATTAAACTGTTTTGACTTTGAGGTACCAAAAGGTTATTTTGGGGGTTCTGCTTTTCTGGGTTGATAGAAATGAAGTTTATTGAGGTTTGACATCTGCTTTCAATTTTTCAGACACAGGGAGCTTACTAAGTATTTGTTCAAACCTAAGCTTTCTATTCTTGTCATTGAAACTGTTCTTGTGATTCATGGGAGAACACCAAGAAATACGATTTAATTATAGGTAGCAAAATTTTGGAAGCAAACTATCAAATAAATTCACGCATTAATCTATCCAGCCACCCATCTATTTGTAACGGTTCTGCTCTGGAAGCTGGCACAATGGATGAACCAGGAAGTGTATGGTGTAGTATGGTTCAATAAAGTTTCCCTGTTTAATATTTATTGGGCATCCTCAGTGTGAAGTAATCTGTAGAATACAGATTAAATCACGGTTCTCACCTTCAGAAAGTAAGACCTAAAGTCTCTGTGGGTTGAGGCAACTTGCCAAACCAAAAAAAAAAAAAATTGAAAAATAATGGCTGCAATTTTACTCTTGATTCTTGATTCTTTCTTGCTCAGTCTGAAGGAAAAAACCTGAAACAGAGTAGATGGGGCATATCCAGCCTGTGTTCAATTGCCAGGCTATTGAAAGTAGACCCATCCACCTGCAAAGGGCTAGATGGAGCTGCCTTTGCGGAAGAAAAGCTTGATTTGTGTTTTAAGAGATCATAAATTTCACCAATTTTTAAAAAGTTGTGATACAAAGTTCAAAGAAAAGTTATTCTAGAAATTTGCCTCCATTTAATTAGGTAGTAACCTGAGTTAGGAAAAATATTCCTTTCAGGTGTTTTTAAACAACTGAGTTTCTAAATAATTGATTAGCAAGTAAGCTCATATGAAGAGGGTGGTATCTCCAAGCCTGTGGGGAGAGAAGGAGCCTGCATTACGTGTCCTCCCCTCCACCCCTCAGGACAACCTTTTCAAACAAATATATTTGTAACAGGAAATTGGACTTATCCTATGAGCAATATGGAACCATTGCTGGCTTTGGTGACAAGATAATTTATAACACCATTGTCCAAAGTGGCTACTGGGCACTTGAAAGGAGTCCAGTGCAAACTGAGATGTACTGTAATAGTAAAATACATACTAGATTTTGAAGATGGCATGAAAAAAGGAGTAAAAATGATCTCATTGATAAGTTTTTATATTGATCACGTGTTGAATATATTTTGGATGCATTGGGTTGAAGTATGTTATAAAATTAATTCCAGCTGTTTCATTTTACCTTTTTTAATGTGGCTACAAGAAGAATTTAGAGTTGCCTATGTGGCTTGCATTATATTTCTTTTGGAAACTGGTGCTGAATGTTGATTGAAACTTTTCCTGTTGCCCTCATTTTGGCTTCTAGGACCTACAGATAAGGACGAGAAGTGCTAATTAGCCCCACATTCCAAAGTGAGCAGCCAGAAATTGGGCTGAAAGGTGGCAGAAATATTCCTCCTACAATCCCAACTTCAGTCAAACAATACATTCCCAAGGGCAATGACTGGGGAGAGACGCTTTCCCCTTCTCCTCCCTGGGTTGACATTCCATCCCCTCTCAAGTCAACTGATGAAGTTTGGAGGTTAGGCATTGTCAGTAAGAGCTTGAGAGTCCCTGCAAGAGGTGGGACATTTTGCTTCCATCCCTGGCTGGATGCTCAATCAGTTGCAGGATCTGGGGACCACACTGGTGGAGCATCAGAGTGCAGTGGAGAGCATGGCGAGAGAATCATTGGGAAAGCCTGATGGGTATACTCTGAAGGTGGCTCTTGAACTGCAACAGGGAGACTGGTCCCTTCTTTAGTCTAAAAATGTATGAAGCCAGGAGGCTTGCTGTAATTATTTGCCTAGCAAAAAGGACTGCTCTGTAATTTGCCTGTGAAGAAAAGTCAAAGGGAGGAAGAGGATCATCACCCCAAATCCTGAGACCCTCAGAGAGAACAGAAGAAGACCACTGCGATTCCCATAGCTTGCTGTGAGGGGCATGGAGACTAGAGGAGAGAGTAGAGGCTATAGGGTTACCCAGGCATCCTGGCCAAGTGAAGGGACTGTCCACCTCACCAAGAATACTCCATGCCCTCTTTTTGTTTTCCCCAGTGCTGCTTGTGTGTGCGTGTTTTGAGAGGGGGATTTGGGGGTCAGGGGTGGTCAAGGTAAAGCCCGTTACTTGAATAATTGACTATTCTATTTATAACATGAGGTAGTTAGCACTAGTCCTCACCTATAAGCCCTAGTCCCAAAATCCTACTGCATACTCACCTGTGTCATTGCCCTATTCAATTGCTATTAATGGCTTCCCATGGTCTGTAAGACAAAATCTTAATTCCTTAGAAGATCATAGTTACACATAGCATTTGGTCTTTACCTAACTTTCTAGCCTCTCTCATCTGTTAACACCAATCTATCTGTGTTTTAACCAGATAGAACAACCTGGAACTATTCACCTTTTCCTGAAATTATGCTTTCAGTCATTCAACAAATACATATTGATTCTCTCTTATGCATCAGGCACCCTTCCAGGCTTTATGGATATACTAGGTAAATTAGACATTTTTCTTTCCAATGTGGAGCTTATAGTCTAATGAATAGGATATTTTTGTCTTGGTAAATTCCGTCCCTGATTCTTGAATATGCTTCCTTCCTTCTACCACAGATTAAATGTTACCTCAACTGTGATGCCTTTCTTCAGATAGGATACATGCTATCCGGCTCTGTACTTTATATTCATTATCTGATAGAACTTTGTCGCTATTTCTTGCTTGTCTCACCACCTAGTCTGAGACAGGAGCTGTGTTTCTACAACATCTGGCACGTGATGGGTACTTAAAAAAATGCATGCTGAAATCCTCAACCTTTTTGTCTCTTATTTAACTCTATCTTTAATTCTTACTTTCGTTTATCAGAGGTTATATAACATCCAGAGACTCGGCAAGCCAAGTTTAGTTCAGAACAGTTACACAATCAGAATATGCTTTAGAGAAGTCTATTCCAAGCAACCTCGGTTGAATGATTTAACATATTTCTTTCTGTATCTAAACAGTGAAGTCATTCCTGACTTTTGGGCAAAAAGTAAAGAACATAGCTCCCCAAATTATTCTCAAAATAAGGATAAACAGCTGCTATCATTTTGAAAATATAAAACTATTTTGACCATCAGAGGCTCATTTCAATGCATACAAAAATAGATCTAAATTTAGTTAACACAGACTTGCACGTTGCTAAGTTATAATCACTGAGTCACTGATTAGGGAGTGGCTTACATCTGGGACTCGTCTTGGCAACAAGATTTTTCACCATCAAAATGGTTGTTTGCCTTTCTTCAGTATTTGATAAAAACTCAAGTGATACAAGATTTCAAATGGTAATCTGTGACACTTTCAAAACTGTCAAACCATTGATCTACTCTAGTAGCAGGACTAAAATAATAGGTACTGTATATAGTTGATTAGAGCCCTAGACAACTCAGAATTGACAAGACACAGAAACAGCAGAACAATCCCAAGCATCTTAAAATGGCATCAAAGGAGTGAGGGATTCAGCCTCTCATAGTGTCTGGCAGCCCAGCATGGTATGGGGTAGTAGTAGACGCAGCAGGCAGCAGGGGGCCACAAGGAGGAAATCATGTGGTGGGGTAGGAGCAATCTGTATATAAAATCTATCAAGTACCAACAGCATGATGGCCGAGTCTGGAGATGACAGCATGGATGGATTATGGCACACAGCCAACCATCCACAGGCACCCCCAACACCTCTGCTCTGTGCATACCTCTTGGTTCTCAGATGCAACTCCAGAAAAATGTCAGGGAATGAATCCTGAAGTGAATGAGATTTTCTTTTTAACCAGCTGGTGCAATGGTCTCAAAGTATAAGCCAAGTTGACTTATAGGAAGAAAATTACATTTCTTGCATACTTAATTTTAGGAGCTGCAATGCAAATATGCTGCACTAGATCCCCTGCATTTGTGCGTACTTCTGAAGGACATATTTCTAGAAGTGAAATTTCTGGGTCAAAATGTATGTATCTTTTACATTTTGGTAGGTACTACCAAATTGCCTCCTAAAATTATATTTATTTCTATTTCTCTACTAATGATGTATCAGGGTGCTTTTTATCTGATACCTTTGCCAATATTCATCAACAGCTCCCAAAATTTGTTTACCTAAAGTATCTCCTTTAATTTATTTCCATAGAAATATCTCTTTTGGTTTGCCTCCAGAAAGACCTTGTCCAAAGATAATTGCATATAGCTCTATTCCATTCAAATCCAATGTCATTAATTCATTTTATCATCTATTTCCTTTGCTTTGAGGAAATGTGGAATGGAAGTGAAGGAGGAGAGACTAACATTCATTATGGTGGTTACTTTGAATCAGGCACTTTAAAAATAGTGTTTCTTATCCTAATAGCATTTTTTCAGTGGTTCTCAAAGAGAGGTGTCCGGACCAGCAGCATTAGCTTCACCTGGGACCTTCTTAGAAATGCAAGTTCTCAGGCCCTGCCCTAGACCTAATGACTCAGTAACTCTGTTTTCTCTTTTTACGAGCCCTCCAGCTAATTCTAATGCACCCTAGAACTGGAGAACCACTGCGTTATGCCCATTTCATAGGTGAGGAACTGAAATCAAGAAGTAAGCAGCTTGTTCAAGGTCATCAGCTACATAAGGTTGGGCTGACATTAAGGTCAGCGCAGCGCTTCCTCCCTGTGTGGAGGTGAATTCTGATAGGATACAAGTGTAAGATGTGCTGTTGGCGGAGGACAATATGGTGAAGTAAGACAGTATAGAACTCTGAGAAAAACCTGGAGCTGAGGAAGTGGACCCTGGCAGCCATTTGAGAATTGCCAGTCAAATAACGGGGGAAAAAAAGCAACAAAAGTCTGTGGATAACCTGTGCTCAGGTGGTTACTGAGAGAACACCAGGGCCCCAAAACTGGGAGAGAGACAGGCTTTGCCAATACATCACGGGGCCTGAAACAGACCCTGAGTCTATGATTCCTTTTATTCTCACAAATATGCCAGAAATGTGGAAAATAGTAGGCAGGGCATAGGCCCATGATTTATGGGATAGAATTATTGTAGTGCTGATTCTGTAGCAAAAGACAGGGGCAAAGTTTGGAAGAAGAAAAATTTATCCTGTGCTGGAACTAGGGCATCTTTGTCAGAGATGATTATTAGTCACTGAAATGTTTTTGCATTTTAAGAAGGAGAAAATACTGTAGGTTTTGTGGTGCAAAGGTTGGGTCACAGAAGTATCTGGGAAATAGAGGGCAAAAGGCTTTCATTTTGGCAGAGAAGAGAGTTCAGTGTAGCTCATTGTTAAGCAAAAGAAAATAAGTTCTATGAGATGCAGACTTTCCCTAGCTCGCTTTGCCTGCTCACAAAGAAATATAACTCAGGCTATATATAGGGAGTAACTTTCCACTACTCATTTGGTTCTAGAATGTATCTGTGGAAATGGGGCCCAATGGGTGGATCTCTAAATTCAAGAGTCCTTTGAATGTGGATGTAAAGACAACTTTGACTTCTTATGATGCACCTGAGTGCCCGTAAAGGATCTCCTGAGATGATCTTCAGGAAATGGAAGTATTTCCCTTTTTCTGCCAAACCATAAGACAATGAGAAAAAACTTTGATCAACTTAGGAGAAAGTAGTGTGGGTAGTAGGGTTGTGGTGCAGTGGTTCTTGAACTTCAGTAGCATCAGAGTCACCTGGAGGGCTTGTTAAACACAGGTTACCGGGCTGGGCTCCCTGGGTTTCTGATTCATTAGGTCTGGAGCAGGGCCCAAGAATTTGCTTTTCTAACAAGTTCCCAGATAAGGCTGATGCTGAAAACCTGGTATAAGGAAAAGCATTTGGGTTTGGGAATAAGAACACCTATGTTCCTCTCCAAGTCATAACATCTAATTTCCGAGTGCCCTTGGACAAATCACTTAACCTTTCTGATTTGCGATTTCTCCTTTGTAAGTTATGCATCATAGTAATAAAACCAACTTAATGAGGTTGTCCAGAATTGTTGGGAGGACCAAATGCGGTGATGCAGGAAAATGTTTGTCAACATTGGTTAATAATGTGTGTGTGATGGTTAACTATATGTGTCAATTTCACTGGCCTAAGGGATGACCAAATAGCTGGTAAAATATTATTTCTGGGTGCATCTGTGAAGGTGTTTCCAAAAGATATTAGCATTTGAATCAGTGGACTGAATGAAGAAACCTGCAAGCCAGCCTTGATGACCTGGTGATTAAAGTTTGGCGTTTATTCCTTTGGTGGCCCAGGTTCACTTCCGGTTGTGGAACCACACCACCCATCTGTCATTTGCCATGCTGTGGCGATGGCTCACATAGAAGAACTAGAAGGACTTACAGCTAGGATATACAGCCATGTACTGGGGCTTTGGGGAGAAAAAAGAGAAATGTGCCCTCACCAATGTGAGTGAGCGTCAAAAATCCATTGAGGGCCCTAACAGAACAAAAAGGCAGAGATAGGGCAAATTCTCTCTCTCTCTTCTTGAGCTGGATGTCTGTCTTCTCCTGTCCTTGGACACTGCAGCTCCTGGTTCTTAGACCTTTGGAGTCGAACTGAATTATGTCATCAGCTTTCTCCAACTTGCAAGTGGCAGATCATGGGACTTCTCAGCATCCATAACATGAGCCAACTCCTATAATAAATCTCCTCATAGATATATACATATATCTCCTATTCGTTCTGTTTCTCCGGAGAACCCTGACTAATACAGTGTGTTCCTTTCCCTTTATTTTTACAATTAAAAACAAAGCAAAACTCCTCCATCCATGAATTTATCTCCAGATGGCTCTGCTTTTCTTGGGGCTGAAATAAGGCAAAGTAGGTGAGCAGTCTATCACAACGACAAATTTGAAATTCTGGTAGATAATGTTGGTGACCGACCAAATAGCCACCTCTTCCCCTTTTTTCTTGTTAACAGAACATTAGTTTTCTTCAAGGATGAGGTAGCTTTGTGCTCAAGGAAGAAGACCCCTCCTCTACTCAAGGGATATGAATCATGATTGGTCTGAGCCCATCTTGTTAACCTCAACTTTTTCTCACCTGAATACTACTAAAAGGGTCAAATTCATATATTCAACATATATTTACTCAGTGCTAAGCACTGTTTTTGGTGCAAGGGTGTAAAGATGAAATGACTAATATAGTCCCAAATGGGAAGCCTAAGTTGAACAAGTAAGAACATGAATAATTTCTGCCCTGAAGTAATCATGCTATGAACAGTAAGACTATGTAATTGGAATCCTAACCTGTTCTGGAGGAAGAAAGAGCAAAATAGTGTCAAGGAAGATTTCTATAAGTAAGTGTCACTTAAGCTAGGAATCAAGGATAGATAGGAGCAAAAATATTTCAAGCCTGTATAAAGGTCATGAAATGGGAAGAAGGTTTGTACATTAAACAAATTGGAGATATCAATTGGGGTCAGATTATAGAAGGTGTTATGGGTTATATTGGGAGTTTCAGACTTTAGCCAAAGAGAAAAATCAAGGATTTTAGCTTATAGTTGTAAGAGCAGATTTGCACTGAAGAAAACAATTGTTCTAGATGCCCATGAGGAATGAATTGAAAGGGGACCAAGTGGGCCTGTGTGAAGCCCGTTAACAGGTACTGCAATAAGAGACGGTCACAGCTTGGACTACAGCTGCTCTGTCCAGCGTGGGAGGCAGTGGCCACATGTGGCTACTGAGCACTTGAACTGTGGCTTTTCCAAATTACGATGTTCTGTTTAAGTGTAAAACATACACTAGACTTCAAAGACTTAGTAAGAAAAAAAAGAATGTAAATATCTCATTAATAATATTTTATATTGATTACATGTTAAAATAATATTTTGGATATCTTGTATGAAATAATATATCTTATTAAATTTAACTTCACCTGCTCCTTTTTTGCTTTTTTAATGTGGCTACTAGAAATTTTAAAATTATACGTGTGCCTTGAATGTGTGGATCATATATTTCGTCAGACAGTGCTGATCATTGTGTTGACGATGGAGATGGAAAGAAGTAGACGTAGATGAAGACTGTTTAGGAGACTAGATTGACTAACTTGATGATTTATTGTGGAAGAGAGGATGAAGGATCATGTCTTTGTTTCTGGTGTGAATAATTGGATGGATGCATCATTTCTTGAGATACCGAAGGAGGAGCTGGGTTGAGGAGATATGAAAGAGAGTGTGTTCACATTCAGTCAGTATTAAGTTTGATGTTCTTCAGAAAAGATATCTGAGCAGGACATATAAATTTAGGAGTTGGTCAAAGATGGTGAATGAAGCCATGGGAGTGGTTGAATTCAAGGGGAAACTGGATGGTTTTAAGATTCAGAAGAAGAGGAGACTGAGAAGGACCCACCACAGGGGTAAGAGGCAAACTAGGAGACTGTTACCAGAAGAAAAGGAGGGAGCTGTCACCATATCAAAGGCTATTGAGACAAAAATAGCAGAATGTTGATAATTACTGAAACTCAGTGATGGACACGTGGTAGTTTGTTATTGCTATTCTCTCTATATTTGCGTGTATTAGCATTTCTATAGTGACCATTGTTGTTGAGTTTTCTAGACCTCCTAGAAAGATAAGGGCTGAAATGTGTTCTTTGGGGAGGATTCAGCCAAATCATTTATAAATTTCTGTCAGAGTTAAATTGTACACATTTATAGCTCAATTAATTAAAAAACACAACAGGTGTAAATCTTAAGGCTCAGGGAGCCTTGTCCAATGAAGAAATATCTTATGTACATTCCCTCTTCCATAGCAATAACAGGGTAATTTCATGTAATTTGAGAAGGGAGAATGTAAGAAATGCAATGACTCATTGTCCACAGGTGAAAAAGAGGATAAGAAGGAGAAAGTTTGAATCATTCCTTTGAATTTTCATCCCTTCCACTGACCCAGGGAGGGAGCAAGACGTAGAGGTGTAAAACTGAGATTTCAATCACTTGGATGATAATACACAGTAGCTTAAATCAAGGATAATATATTCCAGCTTCATGGTTTCCTGTTATTAACATTTTAGCCAATGAAGAGTATTGTCCCAGTTTTTGTGCTTGGTATACTGTAATTATTTTGATTGTAAATTCAAATTCCTGGGATTTTGAGTATAATGATTCTAAATGCCAGGAATCAATAGAGCATAACTCAATACTTTTTTTCTTCTCTAGGCACAAGCAGACTAGAATTCTAAGAGCAGTGAAGATAGGAAAAGCCAATAATTCAAGTTATATAGATTGCATTAAAGATTTCAACACAATGTGAACTATAGGAAAATTTATTCTTAAAGTTCTTTCCAAAATGTACTTGAAATATATATTTTTTGTGCAAAAATAATTTATTTTATTTGAATATGGGAATAGAATAAAAAATTCACAGACAGGATGTATAAGAATTAAGTATTGGAAAAACATTCAAGTTAGCAGGTTAAGTCTGGATTATCCAATGAATGCCTTTGAAACAGTTGATCAACCATTTGTAATAATCTTTAATAAAATAGAATTAGATTCCTAGCACCATATGCCCAAATGTCCTAAAATAAACTCCATATGGATTGAATTTCCAAAAGCAAAATAAAACAGAAATGCTAAAGAATACATAAGTGATTACACATATAAGCAGAAAACATAAAGGGAAATATTGAAAGATTTAATTTTTTAAAATTCAAGACATTTAAAAAACACTCTAAAATGAAAGGCAAAACACAACACAGAGGAAGTATTCACAACATCTGAGAAAAAGTTAATAAATTTAATATAAAAATCTTACAAAACTATAAGAAAAAAGATAAACATCTAGTTAAGATAGAGGCAAAAGTGATGAAAAAGAAATTTCCAGAAGTATGTAAAATTTCATTTCATGTAGCTATTAAAGATTTTTAAAAATAATAAATGCTAGTCTGAGAACATGGCTTCTCTCTTATTCTGTTGATATAACAACATAATCTTTTTGGAGAGCAATTTCAAACTATGCTTTAAACTGTGTATAGTTTTGACCCAGAAATTTTACTTATAAGACTGTAATTCAAGGAAATTACCATGGTTATGAATAAAAAACACATGTACAAAAACATTCATTAAAACATTATTTAAAATTGTGAAAATTAAAACAGCCTACATTTCCAGGAAGAGAGGATTGATTAAATAAAGCATGTTACAGACATACGATGAAATGTCATTCAGGAAAGATATAAGGATAAATATTTAATATTCTTAAAATATGTTTACAATACATATATATATATATTTTAGATGGTAACAAAAAGTATGGTCCCATTTCCCACATATACGACTATAAAATACACACCAGAACATGGAAGTGGTCATTTCTGGATGGTAGAATAATGAAAAATTCTTTTCTCCTTTTGGCTTGTCAGAATTTTAAAAAATGTTCTCTTATTCCTATCTTCAATAATTTACTTTTCAAAATTATGACATAGTTCAAACACACAGAAAAGTGTAGTGTAATATAACAAACATCCCAGAACTGAAAACTCAAAGTGCCAAGTCTTAACATCATTTTACCATGTCAATTTCAGAAGTTTTTCCTTTATCTTTTCCCTTTTTCTTTCTTTCTTGCTTTTTGTTATTTTTCAGAATTAAATAAGATTTGCACATCAAACCATCAGGAAATAAGAGGGTTAGGAGTTACTTTCCTACCTTAAACAACTTTAAAAAATTAAATTATAGGAAACAACCACTTTCTGATATTGGACTAAGGGCGTCAGCCCCAGGACCCTTGAGGAAAGGCAGTTGAGCCCTATGCTTCTGGCCTGGAGCTGACTGCTGGATTGTAGTATAGATAGGCTTGACATCTTCCTCCCTTGGATACCCTCCCTTGATCTCACTTCTAGTCTTTTCTCTCCATTTCCATTATTCCGAATTTGTTTATCAATCCACACGGGTTTTTATACTTTTACTATATACATCCATTTAGTACTATATAGTATTGTTTTGTATGGCTTAAAATTTTATAGAAATGCCGTCATACTATATATATTTTTTTTGCTCAATACTATGTTTTTGAAATTTTTCACGCTAATCCCTGAAACTCTAGTTTATTTTCTTCAACTGAGACATAGTGCTCTATTGTCTGAATCTGTGATAATTTATTCATCCATTCGTGTTTTGATGGATATTTAGTTCATATTTTATTCAACAAATGAAGATTACTTTGACAAAATCACAAAAGTTATTGAACAGGTGTGAAAAATATTACATGTTGGGATTGATATAATATATTTGGCTGCAATATCTTGTAAGAATATCTGATTTTGCCACTAAAATGCAAATATCCATAGATAAATTCTCCTTATGTAGAGATGAACTCTGTTTTAGCTCATGATAACTTAAAATTCTTTCATCTTTAATTTTAAAAACTCTTCACCCTCTGAAATACTGAGAAGAATTTAAAAGAAAAAATCAAAACCTCTTTTAGCCTCTTTGTAATGGAAGTTTCCTAGGCAATCACACATCTAGCAAAAAGAGACAGTTTTAGCCTTTTTTAAAGGTCAACTGAATTTTAATGTACGATTCACCATCAAGTTGACATAGAGCTACCTACTTTCTGAACCCAAAGCTTAGGACAAATGCTCAGTCCTCTATCCTAGGGACCTGGCACATAATGGACGGCCGGGAAATATTTGTTGATTAAATTGATATTGAATATATTGATTTTTGGCTTTGAGAAAAGTCTGGGAGAAAGCATGTTGGTGTCAAAACGTGGAAATTTCAGAAACACTTTGATGTTTTATAATAAGGAGTGTGGGCAGAATATATACTTCAAGTTGGCATTTTCCTAGAAAATCTGAGACATATGCTTATGATAGATTACAATAGATTCTTATCTGCCTTTCTGGCCCTTTTACTCAGTTCCTGCTGGGTGACATTAAAGCTTCAATAAAGGGGTATCAGACAGCAGTATATTGGCATATAAATCAACCCCACCTTTTAGGGAAATATAGATATGTATATATACATATCATTTATACTATATAGATCATCTTTTTATTAGAAATTTCAAAAAGTTGATGTTGCACTAATTCTTTAAGAAATTTTATAGCTTCAGTTTTATCATTGATTATTTCTTTGCTTTTACATTTATTCGTATTTTCTTCAATAGACACATATATCTCAGCCATCTTCTCAGGTCACAACTTCTTTGCAGGTAATGCACACTTTCCCTTTCTGAACTGTCTTGTATTTCATTTTCTGTAAAAATAGTGATTAAATTGTAGAGGTAATTTTGAGAGGAAATGAAACATGCTAACGAACTACACGGATGGAGCTGTTCTTTCAAACGTGTTGGTGAAAATTTGCAGCAGATAAATTTGTGAAGACATAGCATTATGTATTGTGCATCTAATTTTCATTCATTCATTTGCTCAACAATATCTTTGAGAGTCTAAAATAGGACACATTGTTTAATAACTGTACTGACTATGCTTGGTAGTCCCAAGCCCTGGGTCCTAACTATGACGCCACAACCAACAAGCAGTTTGGTGCAGTGATTACGCATGCTGACCCTGAAGAAGGACCCCCCAGGACTCATATTTTAGCTGTGCGACCCCGAGCATGGTATACAATTGCTCTGAGCATCAGTTTTCTCCTTAATAAATGGAGATAAAACTAGCACCTAGGATTTTTAAGAGGACGATGTGTGTGTGAAGCGTGGTGGCCAGCACGTAGAGAGTGCACAGTGTCCACGTGATGGTGAAGTTGATAATGACGGTTACCTCCGGCAATTGCTGCCCCTCTTCGGGTTTGTTTCCTCAACTGTAAAATGCAGGGTTGAACCAGGTTCTCTTTAAGTGCAAATAAATGATTATTTGGGGGCTAAGGGGAGATTCTGGCAGAAAACGTTTGTACTTCCACTGCCTTTGAATAAATTAGACATCCTGGGAGGTCTTTAAGGGCTAGTTGGAAGTGCGAACACACAGAGATAACGATTCTGTTCCTGAGATGTGCGCAGGTTAACTTTCCATAGGGTTTACATTGCCACATTTCTGACTCATGGCAAATCCTATCAACGGTCATACTCTCTTTAACACGGTGAAATAAAAGGTGATCTTGGTCAGGGCTGAAGCTGAAGAGTCAGCACTGAAGGAACTGCTGAATATGTTTCTTCCCCCTTTCAAAACATCTAACGTTGGTCTTGTAGATATACACAGTCATAATATGAGATCCATTACTGCTTTTCATGTTACTTAGTGTTTACCCCATGTGTCAGGATTTCAACACTTAAAAATAAAACAATTTATTTTTGAAAATATACATTTTCCAAATATATATTTCTAAGCTCATATTTGATGACCTATTTTCATATACTATTAATAAAAATTATTCTATTTTTGTTGTTGCCGTTATAGCATTTGGGAACGTATAGTTTGTTTTAAATTATTGCTTTGTTTGTTTTTCCTTGACATTTTAGGTTTTAGGGTTTTATCTGTTCTGTTTTGATTTTGAAATTTATTCTCAGAGCTGAGTTCTTAGATTGATAGCTTGAACTCTGTTCCTTGGGGGGGAAAATACACACAAAACTGCTAACTTGCCTGTAAGTCTGCCCTCCTCTGCTCTGTTATTATTTAGAGCTTCCATAGCATGTTATATTTTCAAAGCATTTTAGCACTGTTTTAATTTGTTATGCCTGTGAAATGAGAATGCCATAAATACCCCAAAAGTAGGTTAGTTTATAAAAGATCAGTAAACATCTTGATTTTCCAGAGAAAATAAAGGCCTAAACTAAAAATCAGAAATAACAGGTAAATGTATTTAAATAAATGCAGTATGAAAATGAGTCTAAAGGAAGTGTTTTTGCACCAGAGGAAGGGGGAGGCTAATAACAAATGCTATTTTCGAAAATGCTCTAATGGGCTCCTTTTTTAACAGTACTTTTAAAATGCATTACATTGCATACAATAAAATGCACAAATCTCAAGTTTGCACAGCTCAATTATTTTGACAGATACCACATGGGCTTCCCTGTGCCACACACCTTGCACAGGATCCTAAGTGCCTCCCTACATATTTGTGTCTCCCCCACCTCTTTCTATAGGAGTGTAAGTTCTCTGAGGATAAGGGCCAAGCCAAGCTCACTTTCTTCTCTGTGCCCTCAGAGAAACTGGTAGGTGCTCAGTCAACGGTGAATGAATTAATAAATGAATAACATTCATTAATAGGATGCCCTATTATATTGCTTGGCTGCTTTTCTTAGTGGCTCAGAGGTGGGAAGAGGTGGTGAGGTCAATGGTGTCAACACCTGCAGCAGCCTCAGCCTGAGGGTGTTGGGGGCTGATCGATCAGTCGAGTCTCTTCTTAAGTGCAGTTCAGAGCTCCTTAGAGAGAGACAATCAGGATGCTGTGTCCTGGGGCAGACTGGTCCAGGAAACAAAAGGCTGTTTCAAGTATTTGGTGCTTGGAGTCAGAAGCAGAGAGGTGGTAAAATTGAATCAATACCTGTTAGTTGACCCACGAGGCCTGTGCAAGGGGGCTGCTTAAGCTGCCAGCCCTTGAAGATCCTTCCTGAAATAATGTCCTGCATTATTCAACAGTTGTTAGTGAGAGCAAGCTCACAAAGATCAAGCATTAATTTAAAATAAAAGTGTCTTGCTGATTGGAGACCACATTGTTATCTGGGATTTGTATGACATAGTGTATCATTTTGGTAAAATGTCAAGGAAAAGAAAAATGGAAAAAAGGAAAAAGGTATACAGCATGTTTATGAGAACGAATCAGTCCTCTGGACACTTGGAAAAGTCACAGGAGGCTAATTGCTGTAATAAACAGACTCAAAGTGAGTGGCTCAGCCACACAAGTTGTAGTGTTTTCTCGTGCACAGGTCAAACGAGTGTTCCTGGTCCCGTGGCCCTTCTGGACATCACTTCTCCAAGTGGCAACTCAGGAAAGCAGACTTCTTCCCTCTTGGGGTTCTTCCAGCTCCTGGGCTCCTCTCCGGACATTCTGTGCCCAACCAGCAGGTGAGGGGAGAGAAGGAGCTGGAGGACGGTGTAATGACAACCTATGTGTGCTCACATACCTTTGGCCAGAATTTATTTACGTGGCTGCACCCAACTGCAGGGCAAGCTGGGATATGCTGTGTGCCCGGGAAAAAAAAGAACCTCTGGTGAAAAGTTAGCCGTCTATTTATTTTTTTGAGGAAGATTATCCCTGAGCTAACATCTTCCACCAATCTTCCTCTTTTTACCTAGGAAGACTAGCCCTCAGCTCACATCCATGCCATCTTTGTCTATTTTATATGTAGCCACGGCATGGCTTGGCAAGTGAGGCATAAGTCCACACCCGGGATCTGAACCGGTGAACCCCAGGCTGCTGAAGTGGAACATGTGAACTTAGCTGCTGCATCACGGGGCCGGCCCCATAAACTGGTCATTTGTTTTACCACAGGGGTAGTACTGTCTTTTCCCTTCCTACGAACTGTTAAGGAGTTTTTGTTGTACCTTTTGACCACTGTCACCCATTTCCCCCACCCCCTACCCCTGGCCTCTTGCAACCACCAATCTGTTCTCTATTCCTATAAGTTCAGTTTTTTTTAAGTTCCTCATATAAGTGAGATCATACAGTATTAGTCTTTCCCTGTCTGACTTATGTCACTTAGCATCGTGCCCTCAGGGTCCACTTTTGTTGTCACAAATGGCCGGATTTCTTTCTTTTTTATGGCTGAGTAATATTCCACTGTGTAGGTACACCACATTTTTTTTACCCATTCATCCATCCATGGACACTTAGGTTGTTTCCATGACTTGGTTGTTGTAAATAATGCTGCAATAAAAATGAAAGTGCAGATACCTCTTCAAGATAGATTTGATTTCCTCTGGATAAATACCTAGAAATGGAATTGCTGGATCATATGGCAGTCTTATTTTTAATGTTTTGAAGAACCTCTGTGCTGTTTTCGATAGTGGATGCACCAATTTACATTCCCATCAACAGTGCACAAAGATTCCCTGTTCTCTACATCCTTGCCAACACTTATTTGTTGTCTTTTTGATGATAGCCATTCTAACAGGTATGAGGTTATATTTTTTCATGGCTTTGATTTGCATTTCCCTGATGATTAGTGATGTTGAGCGCCGTGGGCCATTTGTACATCTTCTTTAGAAAACCGTCTATTCAGTTCTTCTGCCCATTTTGTAATCAGATTGTTTGTTTTTTTGTTACTGAGGCTTTCTTTTGATAATTGTTTTTAAATTAGAAAAAAATCCAATTCTCCAAAGAAAATATCTTCTATTTGACAGTAGCTGGAATTTTTACTTTAAGAGAAGCCACAGCAGGTGCCAGACCAGACCAAAGAAGCTGATAGGGGTTACAGGGTGGGTATGAGAATGATTTGGACCTAGTTTAGGTTGCCAGTACTTGAGTTTATTTCCCAAATAGCAAAGAGGCAGTGCACAGGAAATAAACAACTCCAGATGTGAGTGAGTAGACGCAGTATTCCATGCCTCCCTTACAGAGGTTGCCCAAGAGTCGGTGGTTCTGGTGACATTCGTGGAGGGAGATCTCCCCAAGGTTGGAGGAGCATGAGGACTGACTGTGACCTTGTTCCTGTCTACTCCCAGCCAGGTCATCACCCAGAAACACCTTATATGTCTGTCCACAGCTGTAAATCACCACTTAGGAATTCTGTTGCCTGTAATAATATCCAAGTTCAGGCCATAAAAATTCTTTCCATGCCAGCACTGGAGGAATCACCCTTATCTGAGCCTGACTGTCAGGGTCAAGGAGTTTCCATTTACGCTTACACTGGGGCCTCCCACAGGCAGGTCTAACTGTGCATAACACAGGTGAAAAGTCATTTTCCTAACTCTAGAGACTAGGTTTGGGGGATATAAAAATGCTTTACTAATGGGGAGAGAACTTGTAGGGGACAAGATAAATTCATAAACTTTGCTGCATCCTTATTCTCCATTAAACTGATTTTTCTTTTTTTGCCTTTTCCTTTTTGCCAGACAGGGGATCGATAGGTAAGCACCTTTTGCAGTAAGTTATGTGCAGAAGCAAACAAGTGTAGAATTCAATATGACTGCAGCCACATGAGCATGACTGTAGAGAACATCTCTCTAGAAATGTTTTCTATCTTCAAGTAAACAATTTCTCACATTTCTTTTGTGTTAACAATGTCATGCAAATTAGCAAATGGTTCATTTGATTCGTTCTGTCAATTTATCAAACTGAAAGAAGACTGAAGTCATGCATTTTGGAAGGTTTTCTTTCAATACAGGGGGAAATAAACCATACCAAGTGAAAAAATGATCACTTGAAGATCTTTGTTGCCCCCCAATTTGGGACAACAAACTGGACCTCTTTCTTCCACCTCCTAAGGAACTCACCATCCCATCAATGGCTCAGTTGCACCCCATATGAGCTTCTGTCCTAATGTTATCTGCTGATACAATTGCCTCCTTCAACTAGATTTCAAGAGCCTTAAGAGCCTGTTGGCTGGGTGTCTCAGCTTTGCATCTCTAGTTCATGATAAATTGGTAATTGTTAGGTGGCTAAATACAGAAAAAACTTCAGTGAAAGGAAAAGTGACAACCAAAGGTACTGGTGGCAAAGGCTTTCATATACCTAGTCATAAGGATTTGCTTTTTGAAATGCTTTCACTGAGACAGTCCTTAAAAAGTACGGGATAACTTTAAAAGAGTTTTCTCCAAATACATGTATGCAAAGCCATCAGTCCCTTGTAACTAAAACCTAAGGACTCTGAATATGACACTATTTTACACATTCAAAGACACAGG
This sequence comes from Equus asinus, assembly GCF_041296235.1. Taxonomy (NCBI): domain Eukaryota; kingdom Metazoa; phylum Chordata; class Mammalia; order Perissodactyla; family Equidae; genus Equus; species Equus asinus. The sequence goes on from NC_091794.1 coordinate 51,636,115, forward strand.
AGAGCTTTCTTTAATAAATGATATGTGATTCCCCCTACCAGTAACAGTAAATGAAAAGTGATCTGGAAAGAACCAACCAAACTCACTTTTCCCTGTGAGTTTGTCACCATAATTGAAACAGAGGTTCACGGATTCCCCTCTCACCTGCGTGCTTTGACCATAGGTGAATCAGAAGGCGACTTTAACAGGGAAGTTAACAAGAATGGGTAGTTCACTCACGATTTGTGTCTTGAGTATATTTCCAAGAGAAAATTATTTTTCTTTTCTTTTTTATGGCCCAAGCTGTGTTTTTCTCACAATTTTATCTCCATACTGGCTGGCAATGGAATCTTTCACAGACATCGAAGACATCACAGAATGTGGATAAGAGCTTTTACCGTATCTTTAACCTGGAGTTTTTATTTCCAATGAGTTGAAAGTATTATTCCGCTTCAAATCTGAAGCCGAAATAGGCTAGATGGAATTGTGTCATGAAAATGAAGATGATTTTATCTCAAAAGAGTGAAAGATTCTTATTTTAGTCTATGAAAGTTACCACTGAATGCCAGAGGCTCATTCCAGGGTTATGTATAGATCTGGAGAGAGACTGTAACGTCACCAGCTGCTTTGTGTCTACCGTGAGGGGTTCTATTCACCTAACTTCTTCAAATGTTGAAATGAGAGTGGTTACTACCCTTATCAGTTCATTAAGATTACAGTGACATCTTGTGGCATATCATTTCCCCTTTTAAAACCTGCCCAGGTAAAAGTCTAACACTTTAGTTCTTGCTAAAGAATTTTAGCTTCATTAATCAACATATATTGATGAAAAAACTCAGAAACTACTATTTAAAGCAGAAGTGAGATGAACAAAATGCATTCTACTTTATTTGGTTGAAGTAAAAATTTCAGAATAATTTCAATTAGAAAAATATCTTCTTTAAAAAATATCAAGCATTTATTTAAAATTTTCTTCTGTTGGCATCATTATGACATAGGAAATGGCATAGAAATTGGTTTTAGTTTGATCCACGTAAAGACAATGAAATTAAAAATTGAAAGACTGCTGCTAAGGAAGGATTGTGGGATCAGAGCTTCTATGAATTGTTAAGAGTAGCTACTTGAGACAATCTTATTGGAGGAAAGATTTTCATTGAAAGAAAACAAATTTTTCAGGACAAAATTAAACCTCTGCCGTTTAAATCTGATAATTATCAGCCTCTTCGCGGACTGCCTCTAATTAGAATGTACAGTATGTAAAGTGAGAATGCTATTAAGCTAAATTAGGAGATGTAATTTTTTTTTTTTGAGGAAGATTGGCCCTGAGCTAACATCCAAGCCCATCTTCCTCTACTTTATACATGGGATACCTACCACAGCATGGCTTTTGCCAAACGGTGCCATGTCTGCACCTGGGATCTGAACTGGCAAACTCTGGGCCCCCAAGAAGCAGAACGTGCAAACTTAACCACTGTGCCACCGGGCTGGCCCCATAATTTTTTTTTTTTTTAAGATTTTATTATTTCCTTTTTCTCCCCAAAGCCCCCGGTACATAGTTGTATATTCTTCGTTGTGGGTTCTTCTAGTTGTGGCATGTGGGACGCTGCCTCAGCATGGTCTGATGAGCAGTGCCATGTCCACGCCCAGGATTCGAACCAACGAAACACTGGGCTGCCTGCAGCGGAGCGCGCGAACTTAACCACTCAGCCACGGGGCCAGCCCCCCCATAAATTTTTTTTAAAAAGACAAACTGGATCCAGTATTTCCACATCCCCACTCTACTCTCATCACACACATACATTCCAGTCATTAATGTTCACTTCTATGTGATGGATGTAGAAAAATTCTTCCTTCAGATTTTTTTTTTTTTGCTGAGGAAGATTTGCCCTGAGCTAAGATCTGTGCCAATTGTCCTCTATTTTGTATGTGAGTCACCACCTCAGCATGGCCACTGACAAGGGGTGTAGGTCTGCACCCGGGATCTGAACCTGGGCCAGTGAAGCAGAGCATGCTGAACTCAACTACTAGGCCACAGGGCCCGCCTCCTCAGATACTTTTTAATGGGCAAGTTTAGTCTACTTCAGGTGCTATAGAGTCATTTTGCTGAAAATAATTACCATTTGCAGGTAGCCTATGAATATTTGCTTTTCTACTTCCTTCCTCCTTTCCTCCCTCACCCACTCCCTCCCTCCCCGAGTTTTGAATTCGAACTTCTAAATAAACCTTCCAGCAGCCAATGAAAGCAATGCCTTTTGGAAATTATAGGTGACCACATTTCCACTTGATATGTACTTTAATAAATATGACTCCTTCACAAGTTTTACTGTGAATAATATGCTATTGCATCCAGTTCAAGACATCAATCGTAAGACACTCCTTTGTTTTAAGTACTACTAAGAAACAAAAAATCAGTCAGTTAAATCATGACACCTTGAATAGAATGTTTATTTTAAACTCATTCAAAACATTATGTCTTTTAGACTTATTTAAATAAATTTTATTATATATCATACTTATGTACATTTTTAAAATGAAAATATAGACAAAATACAAAGTTTCTAATACACAGAGTTCAGCTCCAAGTCACTTTCTGTGCAGAGACTGGTTGTCCATGTCTGCCCACATCATTGTCCCCTATGCCTCTGAGAGCACTGGGGACACAGTCATGCCACAGTGAAACTTCTGTCTCTAGGACTTTCTTTTAAGCTATTGACACCTATTCTGCAAGTTTTGAAACTGGCAATTTATCTTACAGAAAAATCAGTGAAAGGTTTTTAGACAATAACCAGGATTTACGATGCTTCCTCAGATAGTCATTATGGTTCTTTCTCAAATGACTTGTTGACTGAGAAGAAAAGGCATTACAGACAATCACCATGCAACAGGATTCTCAGATGCACAGGCCATGCCATGCAGTCACGACTGCTACTTTACCAGCAATTGTAAGACACCACCGATGGCTCCATTTCCACAAATGTTAAAATGAGAAAAGTGATGTGCCTTAGAAGAGCTGAAATATCGTAATGACGCTAATAGCTAGCCTTTCATGAGTGACTGCTATTTGTCAAGTACTTATTATATTCTTCATACACATTCTATCATTTAATCCTTAATATAATCCTATGAAGTAGATGTTATTATTTGACTATATAGGTGAAAATTAAACGACTGGTTCCGAGGACAGACAGCTAGTAAGTGGCAGACCTGGTGTTTAAAGTTGGTTCTCTCATTCCACAGCCCATGTTTTTTCCATAGGTATCTGCTTATAAATATTGAAGCAGAAAATGCCAGAAGAGGGGGTCACTCAATCATATGGAAAAAGATAATCTCTCCATCGGCAGTTTCCTTGAATAACAGAGCAAAGAGCAACTGTGTGAACGAACGTCAGATTTATATGTTTGTGAATTATCACAAAACTTTCAGAAAAGGAGAAGGATAAAACAATGTCTCTTATTTGAGGGAGAGAAAAAAAATGCTGCATCAGCTGGAAGCTGTGTTCCCTGCTGAAGAAACATTTTCTGGAACATGTCATATGTCACAAATAACCACTTTATGTTTCCCCAAATAAAAAAAAACTCCCCAATTTTCAAACAGACAAAAAGTTCATCTATACTTAATATTTGGTAAAGAGTGAATTTGGACAAGGAAAGTATGTGTTTTGTTTGCTTTGGTTTTATTTTCCTTAATGAAATATCCTTTTAAAAAATTTGTGAAACTTTGTCTCACTAAAATCAGAAACCAGTATGAACACGATACACCTTTAACTTTTAGCTCATTAATGTTAAACTATCTTCTTATATTTTGAACCAAAATAGTCAATAAAAAAATTAAATTGATTCTTCTGTGGAATCTCTCTCCTCGTTTTCATAAGACACAATCATTTTTCCATAAGCTATTTTTATGTGCATGTAGAGGTTTCAATGTTCCCTCAAGAATAACTTTGTTGGCAGACATGAAACGAGGTGGCTGGGTGAGGTATCACATTCTCTACATTTGCACTCCTAGAAGAAAGCATATGGAAAAAGCTTCTTGATGTTGGGCTTGGCAATAATTCTTTGGATATGACACCAAAAGCACAGGCAACAAAAGCAAAAATAACACGTGGGACTACATCAAACTAAAAGCTTTGCATAGCAAAGGAAACCGTCAACAAAATGAAAAGGCAACCTACACAATGGGAGGAAATATTTGCAAGTCATATATATGATAAGGAGTTAATATCTAAAATACATATTCAAAGGACAAGAAATCAGCATCTTGAAGAGATCTCTGCAATCCCATGTGTATTGCAGCATTATTCATAATAGCCAAGATATAGGAACAACCTCAGTAGCCATTGATGTAGGAATGGATAAAGAAAATGTAATATACATAATCCAGTGCAATATATGTATATATATGTATACACAAGGAATGTTATTCAACCATAAAAAAAGATGGAAATCTTGCCATTTGTGACAACATCAATGAATCTGGAGCACATTATGCTAAGTGGAATAACCCAGACTGAAAAAGACAAACATTGTATGATCTCACTCATAATTTGGAATCTAAAAAAAGTAGAACTCATTGAAATAGGGAGTAGAATGGTGGTTGCCAGAGGCTGGAGGTGGGGGAAATGAGAGGATGTTGGTCAAACGGTACAAATTTTCAGTTATAAGATGAATAAATTCTGGGGATCTAATGTACAGCATGGTAACTGTAGTTAAGAATACCATATTTTACGCTTAAAATTCACTAAGAGAGTAAATCTTAAGTGTTCTCAGCATAAACCCGAAAAGTAACTATGCGACGTAGTGGATTTGTTAATCAAACTGATTGTGGTAATCATTTCACAATGTATAAGTATATCAAATCATCATATTGTACATTTTAAATATATACAATTTTATTTGTCAATTATACTTCAATAAAGCTGGAAAAAAAAGATTTAAAAGGAAAGCAAAAGATGTATAATTATTGATTTTTTCCCCAAAAATATGTTCAAAGACAAAGAAGTTTCCATAAGCTGTACATATTGTGTGTTGGTGTGTGTAGCAATTTATACATTTTAAAGGAAATAGAACTAAACAAAAAAAAGGTCACTTTTTCAATAGAAAGGAAAATATTGAAGCAATTATAGACAACGTCAAACAATAGGAAAAACTCGATACTATCAAGTATTCTATTTTTAAGCACTCCACAAACATGCTAGTAACAAGGCAGAATCCATTTTCCTTTAAGGGACATCTAAATTGTATTGAAATATTTTAAGGTAAACATTCTGAATGGTAGACTTTAATCTTATACCAGCTAATAAAAATTGCATTCTGGCTTTATAAAACCCATATGGTTGCCTAATGACATTTACTCTTCCTTATAGGTAACCCATTTAGTTGACTGATGGACATACAGATATAGCAATATATGTACTGCTTACCAAGTAGTGATACAGTAATGAAGAATATCGCAAACTCAGAACATTAATACTGAATCCACACCAGTTAGCCTGATCTGTGTACATTATAAATGAAAACTAGTGCACTGTCCTACAATAACCTCAGCTTTATAGAATAAAGTATAAGTCTTCTGAAAATATAACCTGTAAAAGATTCAGTGTTAAGTATTATGTCCTTGGATATTCATAAATTCTTTTGTGATCATGCCTATAAATGTCTCTATATTTTTAAAGAATATATTTCAAGTGTTCTAATATGTAGAGGAAGTCCGCATTTTTTCATAGTACGTAATCAAAACAAAAGCTTTAAAGTAAAATGATTTTTTTCTCTTTCTGTATAAGTGCATTGCATTTTTAAAAAAATCTATTTGCATTTTATTTTATTTTATTTATTTATTTTTTTGCTGAGGAAGATTTGCCCTGAACTAACAACTGTGCCAGTTTTCCTCTGTTTTGTATGTGGGTCGCTGCCACAACATGGCCACCGACAAGTGGTGTAGGTCCATGATGAAGAACCAAACCTGGGCCACCGAAGTGGAGTGTGCTGAACTTAATCCACTAGGATATGGGGCTGGCCCAGTGCATTGCATTTTTAATGTAGCCTACCACTACATCTCCCAAGTCTCTCCAAGTTGTATGAATTATACAGTTTTTCTGTTTCCATGCATAAAAATATCAAACAGGCAAACCTTATGTTAAGTAGAGTTTTGCTATCAACCTGAGTCCATGGACCAACAGCAATGGCATCACCTTGGAGACTGGTAGAGATGCAGAATCTCAGGTCCCACCCAGACCTACTAAATGGGAATCTGCAGTTTCAATAAGATCCCCAGGTGATTACATTACACAGAAAGTTTGAGAAGCACTGATTTAGGATACTTTGTTGATTGATCTAATTTTCTATAAATTAACCATATCTAAACAAGGAGTATACAAGTATTCCACATGTATTCTTTATTTCAGCAATAATCAAGATTAGTGTGTAACAAAATCACCAAGGGAACTTATTAAAAAGTGCAGATTTTCAAGTTTTTCCTCAAAGTTTAGAATGCAGTAGGTCTAGGATCTGGCCTGGTTTCCCCAAACCACTACTCCTTTGAACAGAACTAAAGTTAATGATAATATCAATTCTTGTTAACAGTTCCAAACCATAGCAAAATACCTAACACATAAATAAGACAGTCAGAAGTCACAGTCATGCAAACTGTTTTCGTTAAATTTTGAAACATTTCAAACTTTTTCTGAAACTGTTAAATGTAGAATCAAAAGTTTGGCCTTAAATGGGCCTGATTACATCCATGAAACATAATGAAATCATTCTTCCTTTTTTCCTCCCCCCTCCAAAAGGAATACCATTATTTCAGCCAAAGGATAGCAAGGTAATTTACTGGAGACCTTAAAAAGTTGATCCTGCCCCCATTGGAATCGACTACTTCTTGTGCTAGAAAATAAGAATAATGTATTCTGCAAAGTACTTATTCTGCAAAGTATTCTCCAGAGGTTTCAAATGCAAATGCATCCAGAAGTCATCGGGCATCCAACGGGAGAAACAAGGAAGGTGATACCCCAATTACACACATTTGAGTTCAAAACGTAAAACCCCCCACACAGAACAAACAAGAACACCTCTGTGGGCAGCATTCAGTCCGTGATCTGCCAGTTTCCAATATCTGTATTAGTGTGGTTTTTCTAGTTAATTCTCTGGTGACATACCAAAGGGTATATTTTCATTATTAATTTGCTCATATGGCTTATTTTGGGACTTTTGGGAACTTTGCTGTAGTCTGGATTTTACTTGCAGCAGCAAAACACGGTGATATTCCAGGCTTGCAATCTACATCAAGTTTATGAAGACAAGTGGATTTTTAAAGACACAGTAAACAATTTATTATAGCTATAATCTATGGGTTTGCATAGCCCTATCTTCTTTCTAACAAGTTTTGTCATGGAGCCATACATAAGATGTTCAGTCTGTATTCTTTTTTCTACACTATTCGTCATTTTTAGAGAAATAACAATTATAATTTTTGCGGAATACACAAAATTCTTCACCTCACTTGAGATTTGTCTTCTTCTCGCTTGCTGTTGCTTGTTATATATGTGTATAATGCTAATTCACTTTGGTGTTTTGATTCTGCATGATTATGAAAGATTTGAGATGCTTAGAAACATCACTGTTTCCAAATTTTACCTGGAGATATCTTATACTACAACTTCTAAAATGAAAAACAGAGGTGTTTACATGTTCCATATGTATTTTTATTTTAAATACCAGCACAACAAACACAACGACGTGACAAGACTATTACCTCAATAAATACTGATAACATTCCTTGACAAGTTGGCTTATAATTAACGTACACTGTTTTTATCTGGAGCTATTTTAAATACTATCTTAAGATATACTGTAAAACACAAATCTTAAATATATACCAGTTGCAAACATAATGTGCTTAGTTACTATTTTCCTTGTTGTTCAAATGAAATGACTTAAAGTTCCTCAAAATCATGTCCACTTGTGTTCATTGTTTCAGGATGCATGACTCGTCCCATGAACAGGATTGTACCTACATTGGGTTGGAAGTGAACAAAAGAAGAGGTGAACAAAAGAACAGGATATTTATTTTCCTTCTTGCTTACAATTAGCAATGTTCTAAAAATGAAGATACAAATAAATTATTTTCATTTAAAAATCAATCGAACATTAGAAATTATCTGATAAATAATGTGGAAACAAACGTTCTCAACTTTAAAAAATTGTTGCTTTTTGGCCTATTAAATAAAAGATTCTGTTCTCATAACAGACTTACCTATTCTCCTGTTCCTGATAAGAAAGAAAAATGGATGGTCCACAATAACTTGAGGATACAGCACAGCCATCCTACTAATTGCAATCATTCCTACAGTGCAGAGAGAAAGTAATTACATGTCTGTGAATGTTCAGGGACTAATGAGCAATTTCTCCAAAGCATCTATGCTTAACGCAAAGGCAACGGTTTACAGGAAACGAGATTTTAAAGACTTAAAGAGAGAAAAACCCTAAAGGTGTTAACATTTCTACTTGATCTTTAGAAAAACAAGCATGCGCGCACACACACACAATCACACACACACACACACACACACACAAACACACAGCTTCCTCCCTCCACCCCAACAAAGGGAACAGGACAATTTATTCTGCCTGTTACAAAATTTTTATTCCCAGTCTCAGATCAATACTTATGGCTTTAGTAAAACGACCTTTGAGTTAAGTGAAGGGGGAGGAGAAAAAAATCCCATATGAAAAACTAAGAGAGTTTCTTTATATTCTCAAATCATTATTTCTCTTGTCTGAAATGAGGATTTTTACATAGCAAGTCACCAGGCTCCTAGTAAGTGGTCAGAACAGCAGTGAATAAAGGGCAGACACAGCAGTGAGAGCTGCAATGGTGTTTCCCACTGCTGGGAAACTGAGATTCTCATTAAGGGATCATGGTTTCATACTTGCTGCAGGGTGATTCATTGTCAGGAAAAGGTCAAGATTAAATTAAGTAAGATTTTAAGCTTCCTCGATGCCTGAGACCACTGCGTTTTCTATTTCCTCCTGAAAACAGTTTTAACTGTTGATATGTTTTTAATGGACAAATGTTTGCATAAGTTAAAAATAATGTGTGCAAATATGATATGTTACATTTTACCAGAGGAGCGAAAAAATCCAACTAAAATTTGATGATAGCTGTTGAACATGACATGGGAACAAATCAATGGAAAAAAAGGCAATGGGAAAATTATTCTCACTTAAGGAGGGAAGTCAGAAAGTTCAAAATAATCAAGGACATTTACCATTTTGCTTTGGACACGTGATTTAAGTCAAAATTTTAAAATTATTTATTTAAAATTTTTATTTTATTAATATTATTATGTAGCCAAAATTGTTTATTACCTGCTATCATATACTCTTGTTTATGTATGTGCTTTTAAAAAATCAAAACTTTTCACTGACAAAATTAAGAACTAACTTAGACAATTAATTAGGTAGGAAGAAAAATGTTTAAACGGGCAGCAGGGAAATATTTAAAATATTTAAACAGGCAGCACAGCAGGAAAATCTATTCCACAGAGCTGTCAACGTCCTCCTGCCTCTCATTAGAGATGGGAGTTACTCTGCATAGGTGCACTGGAGCGAGCGGATACTTCATGTCCTATTTAGAAAATTCTAGCTGGTTCAGGATTAGCTTGACTTCTAAGTTAGAGCAGAGGCAGTCTTTTTGGCTTGGTTCTAAAAATGACCCTCACCCCTCACCCAAGATTGCTTCAAAAATACAAATCTAGAAAAGGTTAGAATATTCTAGAAAACAATAACTTGGCACCTGAGGTGGCAGCAGCTTCTGAGCCTTCTTCATTAACCTCTATGAAGGACTTGTGAATTGCTTTGGAAAGGAAAATCTCTTTGTTATCTGCAAAAAAGAGATAACAGAAGCATTTTTTCAGTATTAGAGATACGGAAGCATTTTACCCTTTAAACAGATTTGAGAAATATAAGTGACATAAGATACTGATATCAAAGGAAGAGAGAACACATTGTAAGATTACATTTATGATTTGAGAGAACTGTTGAAGATGTGCTTTCTGATTCTCTTATTTTATATTCTCTTGTTAATTTTGCTTTTCATTTTTATTGGTAATTTTCCCATTGTTTATTTCTTATATTGTCAGAAAAAAAGCAGAAACATGGCTCTGTTTTTAATAGCAACTTCAAATTAGTTCATAACTCAAGACAAAAACATCTTACATGTTGTGCTCTAATTTGAAATTTAAAAACACAAAATGAAAACAAGTAGAAATTCAGATATAACTAGAGTAAGAAATTTTTAGAAATCTAATCTCTAATTACCGTGATAATATAAATATCCTTGGCAAAGAAAAACAAAATTGACTTCTAGGTTGTATAAATGTGAATATATATAAAAAAGTTACTTCTCATTCTAGTTAACTGGTTTTTCTGAGGATTCACAAACATGGTTTACCCTAAGGTCAGAAGAAATCACACATTTTCAGTACAGGAGGACTGTTTCCCTTTGAATTGTCTTTCTATTTCTGCTTACTTTTAAATTAATGTGTGCTACGGGCTGAACTGTGTTCTCTCAAATGTCATATGTTCAAGTCTTAACCCCCAAGACCTCAGAATGTGACTGTATTTGGCCCTGATCCATTATGCTTGGTGTCCTTATAAGAGGAAATTTGCACACAAACAGGTATGGAGGGAAGACCACACATGATGGTTAATTTTATGTGTCAATTTGGCTGGGCCATGGTGCCGAGATATTTGATCAAACATCATTCTGGATATTTCTGCAAAGATGATCTTTGGATGAGATTAACATTGAGATTTATGGACTTCGAGTAAGGCAGATCACCCTCATGGTGTGAGTGGGCCTCAGCCAATCAGCTGAAGGCCTTAATAGAACAAAGACTGACCTCCGAGAGAGAAGGAATTCCGCCAGGAGACTGCCTTTGGACTCTTCCCTGAGTCTCCAGCCTGCGCCTACCCAGCAGATTCTAGATTTCCAAAGTCTCCATAAATGTGCAAGCCAATTCCTTAAAATAAATCTCTCAATCTCTCTCTCAGTGGTTCAGTTTATCTGGAGAACCCTGACTAATACAACACAGGAAGACAAAGGGAGAAGATGACCATCTATAAGGCAGAGAGAGAGGCCTCGGAAGAAATAACCATGAAGGCATCTTGCTCTTGGACTTCCAGCCTCCAGAACTGAGAAAATAAACGCCTGTTGTTTAAGTCACTCAGTGTGTGGGACTTTGTTATGGCAGTTTTGGCAAACTATACAATAGCTTTCAGTCTTGGGTTTCTAAATTTTCCCCAAGATTAAAACAAAACACACCTCAAACACACAAAAAAGAAAAATAGCACAAAGAAGCAAGATAAAGGATTACTCAAGTTTGCACCTTTTTTTCTTTTTCAATTCCAGGGGGTCTAATTCAAATTTAAGATAAATAATTGTTGCTGATGCCCTGCACTGTCCAGTAAAAACACAACTGATTTCCCATCAGGCTATTTAGTAAGACTGTAAGTAACCAAGTCCTACCCGCAAGGTAAGTTTTCCTCTCAAGTTTTCAAAAACACAGAACTATCTTATACGGATACAGAATGATATTCGACGACACTTTCGGTACAGCTGTCGCACGGCACCTGATTATTTTGAATAAGCCCCTAGACAACTGAGTAGCATCTCTGAATATACTTTTAATAGGGATATTACTTCCTCAGCTCATATTTAGTATTAAGATATAAGCACTGCATTATAAAATAGTCCATTTCAGATATTATATTTTCTTCTAGAATGCACTTGATGACTAGAAGAAAAATCAAAAGCAATAAAGTTTTTACATTAAACAATTATGTATAATTAGCTCCCTCAGATCCAGAAAACTACTTTTTTTAACAAATAAAAAGAAAAATTAAAATTGCATTAAGTAACTAGTCAAATATATTTAGTTGGCAAAACAAATATATGAATTCCAAGATAGTAAAATATATGAACTATTTTAGTAGTTAACGGAAACTATATTATTTTCAGATTCTGCTGTCCATTTTCATCAGTCTGCCAGTTCGGCAAGGGTCATGAATCAAGAGCCAATATATGACCCTGAATACAAAAGTGACAGAACCTAGTTCCTAAAGGGTGGTGAGTGTCCACATTGGCAGCTAAGCCCTCTTCACATTCTCTGAGGGGAGTTCTCAAAGACACCAAATGATATTTCGGCCACATCAATTCACACAGAGGAAACTGCCTCCACAGCCCCTGAGGCTGATCTGCTGGCACCTTCAAAGAAGAAATCTCATCCTGTCAACTCTGACTTCTGCCCCCGGTGTCCCCTCCTCTGGTCACCTAACCTCTCAGATGCTCTCACTTACCCACACAAAACGGCGGGGTATATGTGGGGTGACACTGCACAGCCCTGTGGCAGAACAATCAAGAAAGCAAGGATGCTGAGGGTTCTTCCCAGAGAGCTCATTATTTAAAAGATAAGGAAATGGACAAACTTTTAACAAGATTCATGAAGAAGAAAGAGAGATTACCCAAATAAACAATATTAAAGACAAAAAAGGGAGAAAATATCTAAAGATACAGCAGAGAATTTTTAAAGATCACAAAAAAACACCATGTATAATTTTCTGCAGATAAATGTTAATCAACTTTATGAGGTATAATTTATTTACTATGAACTGTGTTGGTTTACAATACACAATCTGGTAAATTTTGAGGCATGTGTAATCTGTCTATCCCCCTCTACAAATAAGATACAGAATATTTCTATCTCCCCCAAAAGATTCTTGCTCTTCTTTATGCAGGCAACTTTGAATATGAACAAGGTTGCTATTAACTGGACAATTTTACAAAAATGCATAAATTATAAAATTATATCAAGGAAAAGATAGAATACTGGAATAATCCAGTATCCATTAAAGTAGTAGAATTAGTAGACAAAAACTTTCCCCATCCTCAAAATTAAAGACTCTGAGCCTCGATGGTTTTCTAAGTGAGTTTAACCAAACCTTCAAGGAACAGACAGAATTTTCTGCTACACAACCGTCCTAGACTCTAGAAAGAGAATAAAATCAATCTAAGTCATCGACAGGTAGTCTTACCTTGCTATTAAAACTGAACAAGAGCAATCTAAGAAAAGAAAATCATAGACCAAACTCAGCTATTAACATGGACGTAAAAGTTCTTTTAAAACCAGGAAATTAAACCCAGCAACATATGCAAATTATCTTTTAAAATGAGTTTCAAGGGATGTCACAATGTGTTATGACACAGCAGATGACAGCTGCTCTAATGGCCTCCAGTTCACAGAAACGCTTCCTGTGGGATGATCTGATCAAATACAAATCAATTTATGCCAACACCCTACTTAAAACCCTTCACCCTCTTTCCTGCTTGCTCGGCTTCCCGCCTTGCCTTCAGTATATCAGATACCTGCATAGCTGCTCAGGATGCAATATGAGGACCTCCATGAGGCTGCCTCCGCTTCAATCATTGAGCATCCTTCACTCCATACACTGTGCTCCAGATTATTTGAACTGCAATAGCCTGAACATACCACACTTTATCACTTCTGTGTCTCTGCTTCCCCAGAAACTCCCTTAACCCTTGGACAGTCAGACACCTAATCTACTTTTCAGGCTCAGCTTTGAGCCCTATCAGGCCTTTTCTGCTCTCCTTTGATTCCTACCCCTCACTAAAATAGAACTGACCATTCTTTCTCATTGAATTCAGGATCTGCATCTATTAAAGCCTTTATAATATATCATACTTGCATTGAGATATCTCCCTTCCTGGACTGTGAACTTCCTTAAGGCAAGGATTGTGTCCTTCCCCTTAGCATCCCTGGCTTCTGGCATTTAGTAGGCCTAATGAATGAACTCACCTAAGTAGAGGGAGTTTCCTGGTAATGTGTAATTTTCCAGTATTTAACCCAGAATAAACAGGAATTCAGTAATTTTTGAATGAAAAGGGATAGCTGCTTCATATTGCAAGACTTTGGGTACTGTTAATCTATGGACACCATGACCACAATTCTGTTCACAATTATGGCTATAAAGTTTATTCTTGTAATAAATAAAACATGTGACACTAATCCAGAGTAGATGCTCTAGGAAAATTGATGGAGAATAGCATGAGAGAGGGAAAGAATACAGAAGACCACACACACTAAAAAACTTAAAAAATCTAATCAAGCAGAAAAGCAAAGGGAGTGGAATAAGACAGACCAGTGTCATCACTTATATTTCAAAGATAGCAAAATAAAGATCGAATCCAGTGTTCCGACTCCCAGGGGTGGTTAACTGCTACACGATGGAGAGTGAATGTGTGCAGATGTGAACAAGACCTCAGGATAGTGAACATTCAGAAAAACACCATCCCTTTGGATATACAAGTAGGAGAAAATGTAACAAATAAGAAATTGCATCACAGATACCGAGGGGAAAAAAGAAAATGAAACTTTTTTCTCTTGGGACAAACTTCAAGCAGTCACCTTAAAATAAAATGAAAGCTGAGAGTGGTTTAAGCAAGAACGTGTCTGCGGACACCAAAACTGAGAAGGAGAGCAGGTCATTCAGGAATGCAGGCAAGTTCATAGCTTCCTACACTTGCCCTCCAACATTGCTCATCCCTGTGTATCTATGTGGCAATCAAGGCCATCTTTCCTGCTAGGCCATACACTTACTCCTCGAGGGCCTGGATCTTGCCTGTCCTATTCATCTCTTTCACGCAATTCCTTGCACACAGCCAGGCACCAAGTACGCATTAGGATAGCTGATGAATCAGAGTGTGAGGGGAATTAAGGAAATTTACACTGATGAGCTCCTCTTACTGGCTAGAGAAAAGTTAACTAATTTCTGAAAAAGAAAATAAATAAATCAAAGGCAAACAGAGCTACAAAAAAAAAAAAAAAAATCTATACTCTGGCGCCAACTACCCTTCTCCTTCTGGCTACAGCAGACATTGCTGCCAAATGACTGGTCCTACTTTCCTCCGGGCAGCGTGAAGCCAGGCTTTTCACAATGGATAGGATGGGAACAGGGCCAACAAACCCTAGGGTCCCCAGAGAAGAGCTGGGCAAGAATTCAAGCTCTTCTGAAGAAAGCAGGGAAAAATACTAAGGCATTCATTCAGTCACTGAGCAAATATTTATGAAGGAACCTGTTCATACGAGCTATTGTGCAGAGCACCAAAGGCTCTAAGTATCTGTGATTAACACAGTGCTGGCAGGATGGCCTTCACGCAAGTAGATGCTATTACTTCCTTTGTGGCACTGTTCCTAAACACAGCCAATTTAAATAGATTTCTGCGTCACCAAAGACATGTTTAAAATAACTAAATGAAGAGAGTTCCATAACAGGCCTCTAGAATACCAGAAGCATCTCTGTATGTTAGTTGCTAAAATATTTTCAGCTTCAGCCCCACCTATGAACTTTAGAAAGGTTTTTTGAATCTGAATGCCTTCAAGGTAGGAATAGTGTTTGTTTATTTGTTTTTCTGGATAGATTTTGTTATAGATCAGGAAATATTCATTCATTCATTCATTCATTCATTCATTCATGTACTAAGCACTTCCTATGTGCCAGACATTGCTGATGCACTGGGTATACTGTGGTGAACTGAACAGTTCCTTCCTAAGAGGGAGAAAGTAGACATTAAATAACAAGGACAATAAAAAAGGAAATCAATACATGACCACAATTTCAGGGTGTGGTAAGTGTAACTAAGACATAAGATAAGGTGACGTGTTGGTGGGTGACACGAGCAGGGGAGAGGAGGAGCTGCTTGGCACAGGGCATTAGGAAAGGCATGTCTGAGAAGGTCAACTTGAGCTGAGACCTAAAGAACACCAAGGAGCCAGCCACGGAAGACCTGAAGGTAGAGTTTTGGGTGGAGGGAAAAGCTAGTGCAGAGGCAGGAAGCCAGGTGTGTTCAAGGACCCAAAAGAAGGCCTGTGTGGCGGAAGCATGGCCGGCGAGGAGGGCCAGAGGTCTGAGAGAAGCCCCCATGCTTGAATCGAGGTGGGGCCCAGCACCATTTCCTCAAGGCATACACCCACCCAGCATCCATCCCATTCCCCACACCATGCTTGGCTCTGAGGACAGACAGACGGCTATGACACAGTCTCTGCTTCTCCGGAGCTCCATGCTCAGAGACAGGTATGTGAACACACAATCTAAGGGAAAGATAAGGTGAGACAGCACTGTGCACTATGAGAGTCCAGATGAGGACTCTCATGTTTACCATGGTTATTTTTCATCTCAGTTTGACGTCCATTGCTTTTGATGCTAAATTTGAGGAAGGGAGAGATATCAGGGGAAGCTGCTCAGAGGCAGTGACATCAGGGCTGGTTCTTGAAGAATAAACAGAAGAGTGAAAGTCAGAAAAGGGGGCAAGGGCATTCCAAGCAGAGGATTTTATTTGCAAAGTGAGAGAAGCAGCGGCGATGACCTGAAGGTCCATTTGGAGCCTGGGCTTCAAGGAGGTGGAGAGTGGCAGGGGATGCGCCTGATTTTAAGAACCTGGACCAGGATTCTAGAGAGCCTGAGCTTTGTCCAGAGATAACGAGGGCATGGCTGCTTTGATTTTAGAAGATACCTGTGGCAGCAACTGCAAAAGGTGAATCGGATGAACAACCAGCTAGGGGCAGGAAGATCAAATTTGCTAGCTGTTAGAATAGTCCAGGCAAGAACGAAGGCGGAGAACTGGAATTAAGGCTCTGGAAGAGAAATACAGCCCTTTGGCTTACAGGTGCAAGGAGAAAGAGAACAAACAAGAGCAGGATGTAAGAGTCAGTCCAGCGGAAATCTAAGCACTTGAGTCTGACCTGAATATGGCTTTTGCTGTATCGTCTTAATTCCTTTATTTTATTGGCTCCTTTATTAAAGCTCAGACTTTGTGCTGAAGGATTTAGTACTCTCTTTCTCCTTCCCCTTCCACTTTCCAAGAGGATTATCTATTAATCCGAATGGGGACGGTCATTCATTTCCATTACAAAAATAGCCTTACTCTATAACAGGATCCTCATTGCAGCTAGATGAGCATTTTAAAGCGAGCCTGAGAAGAGAATGATTCTCAGCACTCTCTAGATTCCATGTTTATCGTAAGAGTTTATGTTAATGGAATTTAGCATCAAAAGCAATGGACATCAAATTGAGATGAAAAATAATCATGATAAACACAGAGCATCTCATCTTATTCATTCCTTCATCTGGTGAGTACTAAGCAGACAGCACAATTCTGGGTGCTTCCTAAATACACATAAGGATCAATCTTTGGGAGGTTTAAATCCTGGCAGGGGATACCCAATGCATAAATAATGACAATATGAGATCAAACGTGATGTGTGGCATAAGGAAAAGTACAGAATATTGTATAATTTGAGGAGGAGTGATCACTTCTGGTTGGTGTAATCTGGTTGGTGGCTTGATGAAGTTGGGGATATCTGAGCTGAGGCTCAGTCAAGAGGTATTTTGGGTGGGAGAGATTTCACAAAGATGGGGAGCTGGGGGGATGTGAGATGCAGAGCGAGTGTTCAGTTTGGCTGGAGCACAAGCTGTGTGTGAGGAATCAGGAAGAGTTAAGGCTGGACGGAGCTGAGGTCTCAATGCCCTGCCGAGCAGTAGATGGTGCACAGCAGACTGTAGGGGGCTTTGAACAGGAACTGGAATGACCGAGAGTGAGTTTTAAGGCAATTAATCTTGGCAGTGGTAGATAAGACAGATTCGATGGAAGAGATATTGGAAACCGCTTAGGAGGCTGTTGAAATAGTCTAGGACAGCAGTAATGAGAGTCTGAAATGAAGGTGGATGCCATGGAATAGACAACGAAAGAGTGGATTCAAGAGATCTTAGCAAAGGACTCTCAATGCACTCAGTTTTTCTAGAAGCGAGAGAACATGAAGCAGAGTTTTTTGTACACTGTTAAATCATATTTGCCAGTTTTGAAGAAAGATAAAAATTTGATTACATAATTTAATAAAGCAGGAGTGCCGCAATAGTACTGAATTATTTCTGGGAGCTTTTGAATTTGTGAATTCTAATAATGTTATTTTTAGCAGTTTTTCCCAGTTTATTTTTTCTGTGAAGAAGATTGGCCCTGAACTAACATCTGTTTTCAATCTTCCCTTTTTTTTTTTCTTGAGGAAGATTGTCCCTGAGCTGACATCTGTGCCAACCTTCCTCTATTTTTTGTATGTGGGACGCCACCACAGCATGGCTTGATAGGCAGTGTGTAGGTCCACACCTGGGATCCAAACCTGCGAACCCCAGGCTGCCAAAGCAGAACACGTGAACTTTAGCCACTACACTACCAGGCCAGCCCTGAAAGTTTCTCCCAGTTTTTAAGTAAGAATTTTAATTGGAGAAGTAATACATACAGAAGGTAAAATTCCAAACAGTACACAGTGGTATATGAAACACAAACTCCTCTCTTATCTAAGAGCCTCTGTCCCATATTCCAGAGGCAACTGCTGCTATCATTTTCAAAGATGTTATTCAAAACATTCTATGCATTTAAAAGCTTAAATACGTACCTATCTTCTCCTCCATCTTTTGACCCAATATGCTCCCAATCTGCCCATTGACATTTTTCCCCTCTCTGCTTCCATGATGCTTTCTCTAGTATAGGGTTTCTCAACTCATCACTGTTGACATTCTGGACTGGATAATTCTTTGTTGCAGGGGGGCTGTCCTGTGCAGTGTAGCTCACAGGGATGTAGGAGCATCCTGACCTCTACCCACTAGATGCCAGTGGCATTCCCCAGTTGGGACAGTCAAAAAGGTCTCCAGCTGTGGCCAAATGTCCCCTGGAGGGCAAAATTGTCCTCGTTGAGAACCACTGCTCCAATCAAACATTTCTATCACTCTTCCTTTTATTAAATCCAGCTGTTTATGTCTTTCTCTCTACAAGTTTGTACGCTTCGTTAGAGCAGGTATGATATCTTAATCATTTCTTCGTTTTTATGACAGTACTTTGCTCACACTATCTGCCTCACAAAGAGTTGTTAAATAAAAGGAACAGATACGATACCGAATATAATTAATGTTGCATATCTTAAACATCATGAACGTCTCATTAAAGTAGGACGTAATAACCAAATGCATGCTAATAATTTTCCTGGGTACTTGCGGGAGTTACTAAGTGTTACGGACACTTCAATCATCAAGGTTTCCACGTATTTGGACAGGCAAAAATCTAGACATGAGAAAAGGATCCCAACCACACAAGGCAGAGCATATGGTGCCCAAATAAATGACGCAGGGAATAAATGCTATGAAATTTAGAGGAAGCAGGGAGGCAAGTTTCATACTCTTGTCGCTAGATAGTTTTGGAATAAATGATTCATATATTAATGTGTATGCTTTGTGTGTGAGAGAGAGAGAGAACGAAGGATGTATTTGCTGGGGTGGCTGGCATGCTGGGGCCACCAAGACTGGCAACACTAGGAATTTAAGAATCAATCACTGAAAGCTTGAGAAGTTAGATCTTTCTAATCTCTTTCTTTTGGCCTTAGATCCTTTATCAATTTATCCCAAAGACTTGAGTTGGGTGCTGTTTGAGGATGGCCAAGCCTGGATTTCTTACTGATGTTTTAAGAAGTTAAATGTTTCAAGAAATGTAATATATAAGGTGACCTTGAGGAAACCTCTTCTCTACCTTCCCTCTCTTGTTTTATTCTTTAGTGACATCTATTGTATGCCAACTACGTGTCAGCCCTGTGCCAGACACTGCGAATGCAGCTGTGAGCAGGATGCTGAGGATTCGCTTCTGATGGAGGTTTGATCAAATGCACTGAGATTTCGCATATAGACTATGTGAACTCCGAAAGAACCTAGTGTTATTTCAAGTATTCAAACCATCTGCATTCATTATGTATATTTATGCTCTATTGTCTCTGTACATAGTAAAGGCAATTAAATATTACCTTATAAACCTTCCAGATATGTCAAAAATTTGAAGCTACACTGACCACAATAATTGATTTGCCACTGCAGTGCTGCTCCCGCAGGACTAAAAAGCAGCCAACGCTGTGTGTGTGACATAACTGCCTAGATGTTTGGGTGAGACAGGGGGGAATCGCAAATCAAACTGAAAATAGAGCCATGGTAAGAAAGCAGAATGTAATTATCCAGTTGGAATTTGGCCAGTGTGGGAGAGAGATTCGCTCAATTCCTAAGGAAAGGAGTATAAGAACTTTAAATTACCTTATGCATGAACCACGAATATATTTCTGACTCAAGTACAAAGGTCCCCATTACCTTTTGAATCTCCACCAGTCCTACCTTCTTGACAATCCCACTGAAGAGTTCAGAGCCCTAGGAGCTTGGATGCGAGCCAAGAAAACCCTCACTCGGGGAAATTCATTTCTCTTGCTTGGACAGGAACATTTATACAGTAGATGTTTAGAAAAGCTCTATTAGTGTTTTTGGATGTAAGCTCTCTAAATGAGGGATAGAGGTCGTGGTAGCAAATACATTAGTATCATCTCATTGCTAGAAGCTGAGTGCTGCTTAGAAAACAGCCTGCCCACTCCTAAATCCGAGAGAGCAAGGCCTCTTTTGATTATAGACTCCTTGAGAACCTCCTGAAATCTATGAACCTGCTATTCCACCCCGTCTCTCTCTCTCTCTTTCTCCTGTGCATGAGAGTGCACACGCAAGCACACACACACACACACACACTCACATCGCTCTATGCAATTTCGGGAATGGAGGCATCCACCTCTCTGAATTCAGCCCATGGGCCCTTACACTCCAGGTTCAGAAGCTATTATTCAGTCAGCTTGATTTTCCATAAGCTGCTACATCGGGAGAGGGAAACTAAATTCTCTCCTGTGACACATGACCTGCTAAGGAAACTTCTATCACCTCTTCTCGCTAGCTGGAGTACTGGGTTCAATAATTGCATAGAAAGAGGCCTTACACATGGAGTTTCTTTTATGTTGATATATATTTGTATGTATCTTATCAGAAAATGAATTGTTTTATTTTTTTGTGTTCTATAGAAATAATAGAAAATAATGATTATATAAGCTGTCTTAAACTCACAGGTACTTTATTTCAATGATAAATGTCTTGGGATTAGCTGCTAAAAAATATTTCCAAAAGGTTTTACAAGTCCTAAGTACTTTAATGTTACTGATATGTTATGATGTTTACCCTGAACAAATTAGGGCATCTGAATCAAATAATTCAACTGTATTTCTTTTCTTGGGTTATTTAAAACAAATTACTCAACACTCAACATGCCAGGTATATTTTAAAGCTACTTCCTCAAAACCAATTTTTCTTATTGGACACTTAGGATAATATTTACCTCGTCTCTCTAGGTATCCTCTGAAAAAGTGTCTAGTTCTCACAGCAGGCACTCATTTATCCTCTCGTCCTTCTCTGTTTCCTATATGACATTATAACTGGACATATTGAGATATTCAATCAACACATTTATTGATGATCTACTCTACAAGGCACTGTGTCAGATGAGATGGGGAATTCAAAGATGCATAAGACATTCTTCAGGGGAATATAATGTACTATCAAAGATAAGACATGGACCAGAATAACATAAACTTAATGTTATTATTGTACTTATAGTTTTGCTTGTAGAAGTTAAATATATTTGTTATATTTATCTGGCAAGTGCTATAACTATATTTTACCTCAGAACTCCATGGCAAATAAAGGATTCAACATCATCATTTTAAAAAACTTTTATGGAATAACATTTTTTAAATTGGTGTTTATTTCCTACCAGACAAGGCTGTTAAATTTGCATTTTTGACGAAAACTTCAGTTATTCCAAGAGCCTTCAAAACATCTTTTAAATCAATTTCCTGTTCCACTGTGAACCTAGAGAGCACAGAGCGGGAAAAGTATTTAGTTACAGCATCTTGTTACCCAGGACAAGAATAAAATGTTAGATATGTTGATTTTAAAAGTCTGTTTTATAGAGGGTAAATTACACTAAAACTGGCTTTTAACAGCAAGTAGTATTTGGTTGCGCTTGTAAAAAGAAGGAGCATCAAAGAGAATAACATATCAGAATAGTATTAAATTATTAAGTAGGAAAAATGTACGTTATGGACACAAAACTGTAATATATGGTGGAATAAATGAGTTTTGAGATCAAGAATCATTACCGTCGATTACATAAAACTTGTAAATGAGAAGCTTACAAAATCATTTGAACTAGTAGGTAATACTTTGATTTTTTAAGCTGATAATGACATATCATATATTTATCCAATGTATTTTATTCTCTTCTTAGTATCCTGGTCAACTTCCCAGCATGTGGAAATGGTTACATAAGAGCCAAGTTTTTCTGTATAACACTTCAACTCCATACAACTCAGAGAAAGAAAATATAAAAGTTATCACATTATAAAATATATATCTTCATGGTTATATTAATCTCTAGGACAAAAGCCCGTTTGCATGGTAGCATCACAGAAAAAGTGTTAATCAGTGAAAGGGAGTTAAATATTACATCTTAAAAATTATGCACTTTTAAAATTATAGTACAGATTTTTTAAACAAAGAATAATAAATCTTTATTTTTTGTCCTAATATGAAATTTATCCCAAACAAATGAATTGCATCACCCATCTTTCTAGTGAAAGATATGGACCAAACATGGCTGCACTAACAAACAAATGCATTTTTTTTTAAGGCAAAGGCTTTCATTACTTTTTTATACAAAGTGCAAATGATTGGTTAGAACTAAATGTTTCCTTTTTTCCCAAGATTTTGCCTCCTGATCAATACAGATCATAAATATAAGTTTTTAGGCAATGGGCTGTGTCCTTAAAAGAGGTGTCTGTGATAGTCACTACATGTTAATTAGCATCCTTTCTGGTGTCTGGTTTTAGAAAGAATGATAAGGGAGTGATTACTATCAACAAGACTCAAAACCAAGAGAAATGATGAGAGGAAAATAGTTTTAGCAGGTCCGTGTTTATGGAAAAATATGACCAATAGATGGGTACATGTATGGCAAACATATTAAACTGAGTACTGAATTTTATCTACATCCAACACTTGAACTGGGACTCACAATTGTTTATTTTGTTTTCTACAAAAAACAGATATTGATTATGAAAGTAGAAAAGGGAGATGAATAGGAAAATATGGAATGTCTTGGAGAATACATTCGATGGCTAGATTAAGGTGTTTTGTGTGTGTTCTTTATTATTATTATTTGCTTTTTGATCACTTATCTGGAGCTTACTGTAGACCAGGAACTGTTCCAAGAGTATAAAGAAAACAGATTAATTTAAATATCACCACTGCCCTTTGAGGTAGGTATTATTATTATCCCCAGTTCATAAGAGAAGAAACTAGGGGCAGAAAGACGAAATAACTTGACCCAGGTCACACAGCTAAGTGGCAGAGCAGGGATGCGGATCCAGGCGGTACTGTGTATGTCCCGATCCACCTAACACAGGAGAGTGAAGGACGACAGCAGTAGGGGATTCTTTTTGCTTCTTAAGAGCAGCTTGGTTTGTTTCCCGGTTCTGAGGCTGACTGTTCAAGTGAAGATGGTAATTCAGCCAGTTTGAACTGGGGCAAGTTGCTTAATTTCTGAGCCTCAGTTCTGGGATGTGAAAAATGGCAATAATAATATTTACTTCATAGTATTGTTGAAGGGATTTAATAAGTTTTCTAAAAGTCTTAGATGGTGCTGGCATGTAGGAGGAATGCAAGAAAAGGGCAGATCCCGATAATAGCACTTATTATATTGCAGTTATGTATAACATTCACATTATTATAGACGGTAAGGCACTGGATATTTGCATTTTAGTAGTGGTGGAGTAATTTGATTAAATAGTTGTATTAATCTCTGCTACTTTAACTGTAAATTAGTCAAATCTAGTGTCTCTTTCATTTTAATATTAGTAGTATCTGGCATAGGACAAAATACATAAGATGAAGGCAAATAACATCCAGCTGTCAGTGACTGTTCAAAGTTGAAGACAGGATGTAAACAGTTTCCACTTATCCATTTCTTACCTTTTTTCTATATCAAATTATTGAAAAATAGCTATTATCCACTTACTATCTCTTTCCTCTTAATACAGGCTAATACTAATATAAATATTTATTACTATCTCCCATATACTGAGTGCCTACTATGTCCCAGGCACTATGCAAATCCTTTTATGTATAGTATCTCATTTAATCATCCCTCCAATAATCTCATATGATCCCCTGAGGTAAGTGTTGTTATCTCTATTCCACAGAAGAACAAACTGAAGTTCAAAAAAGCTCAGCAACTTGCCCTAATCACACAGCTAGTGAAGTGAGGGTATGAACTAAGTTCTTTTTGACTGCAAACCCTCCCACCACTAATCACTTTAATTCCTGCAATGGCATATTTAAAAAAGAAACTACAGGCAGACTTTACATTTCACCTGCTGAATTTAAAAATAAAAAGCCACAACGTTGCTTTTTTAAAACCTAAGGCATGCCTGTTTTAATAAAGGCATACAACGTAATTGCGCATTTGCAGTTTTCTATCTGAATAAGGTGAAGAGGGATGGAGAGGGCGGAAGCATTGGGGACTGAGCAGCTGGGCCGAGCGAGTGTTAGAAAAGGACAAATAGATGTTTCATATAAGGAGGTTCATAAAATTTATAAGCAATTAAACGAATCAAACCCTCGGTAGAAAAACCTAATAAAAAGCACTCATATTAAAGAACAAAATCAGATGGCTTCTGTGTTGGTTTTCTTTTACGACATGAAAGTGAAGTGCTTTATTAGGAGACAATCATTTTTAAATAATAGGATGGCTTCTGGTTACAAAATAGAGAATCACTTTATATCCTTTGATTTCTAGCACTCTGATCACAAATGACAAATCTGAGACTACAAAAGTCAGAGTGGCAAGGTACTACCATCAGGTACATCTGCATTCCAAGTATTAAGAAATTTGATTTTGATTTTAGAAAAATCTTTTTATACCTAAGCTATATCAGTAAAGATTGAAAATCAAGGCTATACAATGAACAGGGTAATGCTCATTAGAACCAAGTTTAATAAAAAATCCTACTTACAGAAAACTACATAGAAAGCTATCCATACATTGACATAAGATAAATACTGGGACTCAAAAGGTACACTGAAAATTAAACAATAACAGTAATAATAAATAAAAAATAATCATATGATGCTTACTCTCTGCCAGGCATTATTCTAAAGTGCTTTTAATATATATATTTTATATATTAGCCAAGCTACTTTTGCTGCCATGGATAAGCTGGAAGAACATCTGGCAACCTCACGTAAATCTTAGAGATGTAAGGCTGTGCATAAACCTTGTGGTATTTCACTGGATTTGGTGATAACACACAGGTACAGCAATCTTACCATCTCCTGAACAGATTCTTGTATTTTGGATAAAAATACAATTTTAAATTCATGGGATTTATTGTTCAGGGGAGAAAATAACAAAAATACAAAGGTAATTGTCCTTTCTCCCTATCCAAAATACCCTATACCTCTTAAGGAAGCATTTTAAAGCTATTTGTATAAAATCTAGTATAATAGAAAGTAAAAGTACCTGCCAAGCAGGACAAGAATGGGGTCAAATTACAGAAATGCAAAGTTGCATCTTCAGAGTAATATCTCCATATGAATAAAACTACACAAACCATTGAAGATAGACACTTGAGTAAACCTAGAACACACCTATTAGAAAACTTTCCCTTTGCTAAAATTGGGTCACATAAATCATTACCCTCATTGAGCACTTATTGGGTCCTAATGCTGTAAAATGAGGGGAGTGGATACTTATCCACTGATTACTACCGACACATAAGTATTTGAAAAGAGTCAATCTCTTAAAAAGGGAAACTCAATTTTTCTTATCTAGCTATTACTCTCCCTCTCTAAGCACTAGCCATGGAGAGGGAGCATTCATAGAACTATGAGAAATGGATACATGGTAATTAACTGTGCCTAGTTTAGTAACAGGCATTAATATGAGCAAGCAAGCTAAACTATTTCATAATTGAAGAGTATCTCTTAGGAAATGAAAATTTAATTTTCTTCTGCTGCCACATTCAACTTCTCAGTGGACAGGACCTGGAGGCCACATTTTCCAGTTAATCAGAATATGTGATGCTTATTAAGAATTCATTT
Source organism: Equus asinus (assembly GCF_041296235.1). Taxonomy (NCBI): domain Eukaryota; kingdom Metazoa; phylum Chordata; class Mammalia; order Perissodactyla; family Equidae; genus Equus; species Equus asinus. Next base: position 51,662,220 of record NC_091794.1, read on the forward strand.
ACAATTCTGTTAAAATACTCCTAAATAACTTTGCATCCTCACAGAATTGAAGCAGTTGGAGATGCTGAGCTTAATTCATGAAATTTTAATAAGGGAAGCTTTAATGCTGTACTCAATTTCTCATATGATCAAAAGGAATTCCTTATAAAATGCAAAAAAAATACAAAATCAATGATAAAAGGTCACTAGACGAGATTTTAGATCTGATTTAGATAGTTATTTAAACTTAATTATTAATGCTTAAAAGTAAATTGTTCTTTTAGAGTTAAGATACATTGTTTATAAATTAAGTATGTAGATGGCAACTATCATATACAAAAAGACTTTCGCTTTATTTGTCAGACATTCATCAGCTACCTCTCCTTGAGAAAAGACAATCTTTCTACATAAATGTATTGTCATGGGAAATTATGCAAGCTAAATATCTTAGCCAAAAAGAATAAAAGTAAACCATTTGGGTTATGGCTACCTTAATTTTTACATGTAGACTAAGAAATGTATGGCTATATATTATGTATGGTTCCATATTATGAATATATAACACTAACATAATGTGTATATAGACTTCTAGCCAAATGTCTACAGTTCCAAATAGATCTCCTTCATTAACATAACTAAACATCAGCTAAGTTTTTGGAAAAATGACAATTTATGTAAGATGTAACTTTTAAATGACAATTCCTAAAATTAGAATGAATATGAATGAGTTAATGAGTTTTTAGTAATTCAGTTTTAATACTAACATCTTATCACCTTTCAATGTTCATATTAATTAATCATATTTGTATAATTTTCCTAATACGGAATTAGTGTTAGAAGTATACATCCACATACACACATATATGTGTCTATCTGTTGTTTATTTGCGTCTTCTTTTCTAGCCTAGAATTTACACATTATGTTTATAAACTTGTTGTTTGTGTTTACTGGCCTAACTCCCCTACTAAATTTTAAGGTACTGAGCGACACAATAAACACCTTCAGTTCGGTTTGGTTTTGCACTTATTGTGTCTCTGTTATGGAGGAGAGAACTGACTCTACCTTAGAAGAAGGTACAGAAGGAAAGCAAGACCTCCAAGAAGGTAATTTCCTTGTGGGGTGGTAACATAAATGTACTGTCATAGTGGGGAGGTGCACAAGTGAGCTGAAAGTGAGGGTCACGTGCTCCATCAGGTGGTTCATGGAAGGCTTCCTAGGAGGTCTGGCGCCAGAGCTGTACCCTGCAGGCTAAGTCAACAATATCTGGCAAAGAAATGTGAGGAGGGCATTTAGGCGAATGCAAAAACATACACAGAGACCTGGAGGCATGAAAAATGCATGTCTGTGGCATAACCACAAGCACATGGGGAGTACATGTTACAAAATGTTTCATGTGGTGAGTGGCAGAGGTAGGGTTGAGGAAGTGGATGGAAGTCAGAACATCAAGAACCCACATGGATTTTATTCTTTCAGCCACAGGGTGAATTTTAAGCTTCTTCCTGCTTATTTATGATTGCATCTTGGCACCTAGCACAGTGACTTGCTTGCATTCTTCCAATAATGTTGAAGATTATTTTCTCTCCAGCTATAATCAACTTTAAATATTGTTGAAATACAGAAGACTGTCAATGCAAATGATATTCAGAGACAATCTACAAAAAATCTTCTAAAATGAAGCTAAGAATATTGACTGATATCTGAAACTAGGTCCTGGTACACAGTACTGAATGAAACAAAAAGTGAGGCTGTGTCTCTGGACAGGACTGCATTAGCATGGAAGAATACTTTTAAAAAAAGAAGGAGAGAAGGAGAGGAGGAGGAGAGTAGCGCAAGACTTAAAATTCAAAAGCAGTGACAAGAGTTTTCCTGAGTCAGGACCTTCATTGACATCCCTCCCTCTGTGCTATCAGAGGGAGTCACACAGCAGCCTCTCACCTGGGCAGGTACACTTCCACTTTTTGCTTTTTCACGGAGTTTGCCCATTCTTCAATCAGCTGTGCTTTGACCAATGGCTCCAGAGTGGCCAGTGGAACTTCCTGTCTGGACAATACCAGCATCATACTTATCTCATCTCCCTCATATGGTATTTCTAGGACTTGGTAGATACCACCAGCTTCATTGGAGCCATCACTAAATTCTCCTAAAAAAACAAAAGAAGGGTGATAAAAGGCCTAGCCCAAAGCTTAAATAAAAGGGTATAAATTTGTTATAATTTTCTTCCAAAATAATGTATAGAATATAAGAAATTCAGGCATCTGAGAAAAAGACGGTTTATTTAAAAATAGGCCCTGAAATTGAAGTAAATCCTCAGCCCTGCAAAATTTGTTTTATTTTAGAATCCCCAGAATTATTTCACACTTGTCATAACACGTTCTCTAGACTTACTTTTTATTTTTAAATGAGATACTTCAAATGAATATATATTTAAAGGATATCTATAAAAACAATGAAAAGTACTGGCTGGAAAAATACAGCCCTGGATCCAAGTTGGATGTAAGTCACATTTACCAATATGCACCTGATTTCTATGAAGGGACAAGTTGACCCATAACACCTGGTACTCCATTATTACCACAGTGAAAAGTTTTGAGGCCAAGGCAGCAGAGCCAAAAGGAAATCTATTGCATTCTACAATACTTACCTAGTGTATTTGTGGTGATTAAGACCTCCAAATTAGGTAACTAGGTAAATTAGGTAATTGGCTTTGTGTTCTATGAACTTAGCCAAATTGACTAGGCTTTCTTAAAAAAATAAGGAAGTCTTTAAAACAAATGGTCCTGCCACTACTTTAAAATTTTCCCCATTTTCAAAAAAAAGGTAATGCTTGTGTTACGAAACTTTTCCTGTAACTGATATAGGTCCCTTAGACATCACATTAAAGATTTTGGTTTTGAAATAAATGCATATTTTTCCTTTCTTATTTTGACTGTTAATTTGATTAACTGTGATTATAATATTTTAATTTTACAGTGTACTTTTAAATAGAATAAACTATTAGTTCTAACATATACTTACAATTACATTTCTGCTTACAACAACAAATTATCGTAGTTTGATGTAGTGTATAGGAAGGAGTAACACCCTAAATTTCTAAAAAGTCCGACAAAACATCTTTGAAAATAATGCCAAGGATATTGAGTTCTATCACAAATTATAGGCTCTCAGTAAATGAATTTATGAATGAGTAATTATGTCTGATCATACACACACAAGTCTGAAAGCAAAATTTTAAAGGAAAGCTTGTAATTCAAAAAGTGGTGAGGAGTCCAAATCAAGAGCTGAGTGGAATATATGGTTCACTAAAAACTACCCCAAAGCCAGTGACTTTTGGAGTAACTCAGAATGTTCTTGAATAAGGTCAGATATTTTCATGTGAATAAAGCTACTCTGAAGGTGTGGTCAATTTTATAAATTAAATAAACATACTGGAAAACTGTCAAGGCATATAATATTCACTCAAGATCCAGGAGCCAAGGAAATTGAATTATAGCCCAAACTAGATCAACAAGAAATTTGAGTAATGAATATTTTATGTTCCTTCTTAGAAATTTGTTGATATACTGCAAGAAGAAAGAAATAAAAGCCAAAATGTGTTACCATAATAAAATTCTCCTTGTTGATACATCATTGGAATCTGGACTTCACTTTCATCATCTTTAGTGAAGGAAAAGGTTCTAGTATTTTCGGGTCTAAACTGTGACTTCCAGTTCCCTTTGAAATAGACAGCATTGATGAGGGCCAGATGAGTGAGAGCATCAAAATCCCTTGGGGATACCAAATCTTTCAACAGACCTAATCATGAAAAAATGAACAGATGAAAATTCACATTAAATTGGAAGGTGAAAGGGGACCAACAGATTATCAAGTGTACCATCTGATAGAATGATCCAGAAAAACTATATACATTATTAAATTTACAATAAAAATTAAAAGCATTTTACTTTCAAAGGAAAAATGTTACATACACACATACATTTGTAGATTAAGGGCATGTAAAACACCCACACTCTCTAAAATAACACCAGGAGCAACTTACACTTGTACAAACTACAGAATCATGTACAAAAGAATCTCAGGCTTCACCACTTTCCAGTTGCAATGATGCATGTAAAACTCTTAACACAGAGCAAGCACCCAATAAATGTTTCTAAGTTTATCCTTGAACAATGTACATGATTAAAATGTCATCCAGTTGAAATTTTCCTGTGTCTATTAGATATCTTTCTACCAAGTATAAAAATTGCTTTTGACTAGGGGAAAACAGATGAATGAAAGTCAATTACACTCATGATGTCTTATTTTCCATCATTTGAAATGTTCCTTTCTAAATCCGTTTTGAAAGACCTTGGCTCTTTGTTGACTGCTAAAAGTGTTTAAAAAGAGTTTGGAAACAAACAGCTTTTAAAAATTAAATCTATTCCAGGTGGACTATTATTCTTTGAATATTAAAAAAAACAAACATAGGTTTCTTTTATTCTGCATTTTAATCTCATAGTTGAAAAAGATAGGACCAAAATTTGCTCTGTATTCTCTTGTTTTACTAATCATAGTACCCCTTTAGGTGCATAAGAAGGTGCTTCAGCATTTTTGGGATTATAGGATATGTGATCAAGATTTTTGTTGTTGTTCCAAAATAAAATTTATTAGATTAACATTATTTTGCAAGTTTTGACAATACAAATTAATTTAATGAACAGCTGTAGTAATCTTTCAATTTTGTGTCATTTTTTAGATTCTAATTTCAATTATTTTGACAGTAAAATTGGAGAATAAAATGGTAAAATATAAAACATTTGGACAGCTTAAATACATTTTAAAAACTATAAATTAGAAATAAAATTTAAAATAAATGCATCTCTTTCTAAATCCTCTCCATTTATTTGGGCTTTAAAGAATCCTATGCAAATTTTTTGATTACTAATCAAGTTCCATGGTTTAAAAGCCAACAAACATCTTTAAACTCTAATTTTTAAGTGTCTCTTATTCTATTTTAATTATATTGCTAAGAGAGCCACCAATTGCCATTCTAGGTAGCATCTAAATTATTAAATGGTCAGCTCAAGCAAAATTCCATGCAATAGTCAAGATTACGATACAGAGGAAACCCATCAATCGGAGAGCACAGATTTCAGATTAATTTATCAGTGCCAAAATTCTATACACGCCAAAAGATTTAACTTCTTTCTTAAACATGTATTCATAAACAAAGCTTCTAAAAAGACTGTAATCTATATGAAATAATTATTAGATACTCAACTAAATGCTATCTATCATTCAAAATGCAAAAGGAATGAGAGGACAATTTCAGCAGTAAAGGAGAGTTAAAGCTAAACTGTCAAAAGGAAAGAAAGGAACCAAATGACATACTATTTGTGTTATTCTCCACCCACTTATTGATATAGTTGGCCACAGCTACATTTTGACTGAAGTCCACACGATTTACTTCTGCATTAAAGTATTTTTTCATCATTTTCAGAAACTCATCATTGATATGAAGTTCATTTTGCACAAAGAGGGAATTGGCAATTTTCATCACATACTGGCTCTCTTCAGCAGTTGCCATGTTAGAAAAATCCTTCAAGAAAGAAAATTCTTCACCTGCAAAATGACAAAGGATAAGTTTATTAGTGGAACAAAGACAGTGAAAGATCAAGGAGAGTGAGGAACACCCAACACGGTGAGGGCTTGAAGAAAGAGCACTGGTTTGTTCCCTATGTTGACATGGTAAGGAGGGTCCACATTTGTGCTATTGCTAGATGGTCAAATTAACTTTTTGCAGCTTAGTATTATCAACGGATATTATTTTTTGTTTTAATTGATATATCAGTAGAATTTATAAAATCAAGATTTTCTTTTGCTTGTTTTCTTTCAAAGTACCTAAGTTGCTTTCAGTAAATTAGTCTTATAATTATCAAGAATAAGAATTAAGTTTAATTATCTAATCAAAAAATCAAAATATTCCTTTAAATTTTACTTTCACTGAACTTTTTCTAAACTTATAACCAGAAAAATTCATTAGAAATTGTTGAGTTCTTAACTTTTCAGTGAGTTAATTCACATGTATATTAGAAACATTAAAAAAGAAATCATACATCATGTCAAAGTGATTACAAAATGCCTTTTGGCTAGAAATTTTCTCCAGTACATATAATTTTCATAATAATACATTTCAAAAAAATTCTTGGATGCTATTTAAACAATGAAGATACAGTTGATTTTAAGCAAAAATTTCTGATAGTCTTAGCAAATCACATTGTTTTTCATTATTGTACTCATCACAGTTGCAATTTTTAATTCATTTATGTGATAATGGGTTAATATGTGTCTTTCTCTCTGGACTGGAAACTCTATCAGAGCAAGAACCAGGTTTGCTTTTGTTTATCACACTGAGGTTTATTTAAGTAACAATAATAATAAAAGATATAATTTCCTTAGATTAATTTAGCCAGGGATGGAGCCAGAAATTCACACCTTTCTTGGGTTTCCTAACGCTTCTCCTAGCCATACCACCTCAATGAGATCACTTTCTTCCCTTGTGTAAATACTGCCGCCTGTGGCACAAGAAAACAGAACTGAGTTGAAAGTTAAAGACAAACTCTTGAGAAATCAAACCTAAGCCCGCTTACCATTTTTCAGGCTGTCATATCCCATTGCATGACGGATTTCTTTCAGTGTAGACCCTTGGGCCCCAAGTTCCATCATTCCCATTGCAAGGGTAACACTCAATGGAGAGAAAAGAATATTTTCATCTTCCCCAGTGGCTCGAAGATGGTTGTACATATTCACTGACAACTCAGCAATGGTTGCATCAGGGAACGTGGCCCCTAAAGCCAAACTTTGTAGAACAACCAAAGAGAAGAGCCCAAGGAAAGTCATGTTGGAATAGTTTCAAGCCTGGAAAACAATAATTTACATATTAATTATTAATTATCTCAGAGAAATGGAGTGAAAGGTAGAAAAGAATAATAAGAATTCTTTCTTGGCAAGAAAGTAAACCAAAAGTTGTTAAACACATCCAGTGTTAATGTCTCTATAACAAAAGCCCCATTAAAGGATATCTTGGAAGCTCCTAGTTTTAAAAAGTCAATTAATAGTCAAATGAACAAATAGCATTGTTAAACTCTGAGGATACTCCCAGGAACAAGATATCCCTGGTCCCCGCCTTCATCGTGTTAAGAGGATGTATATAGGTACATACAGAAGTAATTATGGGACATGTTTGTTGAGGCTAATTTATCAATTTTTCATAGCCTCACCATATATATTTTGGTCATGATTTTGAAACAATTTACTCTAGCTTACACTAAACTACTTAGGTCCAGGACAATCATAAGGAAAATCAAAAGATATTTATAGGGTTTTAAGATGAACTAGTGAAGTTAGGCATTTGAAAATGCTGCCTTACCCACTTACTACAATTTATAAAATTAATGCACCATGCAGCTCGGTTACCAAATGGTGGGAGGAGATCAGAAACACACCTGCCACCAGCCCCAGTTTTTCCAGCCCCGGCTGCAGAACCCACAGGAAGTGGTAACCCAGAGAAAAAGCAGATTCAGCACATCCTTGCGTGGTTTTCCCTTACACATTGCTTCCCTGTGAGGTGGCTGTTCCAGTGACAATTTCTGGGCAGGGAGGAGCATCCCACGACACCATCATTTTATGCTCAGGCTTAGGTTACCATTTCAGATTATACCAACAAACTGGTGACTCTACTTAAATGAATATTTCTCCAAATCGGGCCCATCTGGTTCTGAACAAGTTTTCTTGTGAAAATAAAGCAGTGTCAGTGCCCAGACATCTCTGAATAATGTTTCCGCCTGTCGGCACACCCGTGTGCCAGAAGCCCTGTCTCCCCACAGACAGCACACACTGGGCACAGGATTCCCTTTCCTTGTATTCTCATACCTTGTCTGTCACAGCAGCCATCTGAAAGCTAAACTGTCTAAGTAGCTTACTACTTCTTGATCTTTTTAAAAAAATCATTAAAACAACATGTAAAGTGATATTGAGCAAACACAGTTGGAAAGTTGCATTTTAATTAGTGTAGAGCATTAACAGTCCCCATTGCTCAGTTTACAGAGTGCGTACACATTTAATGTAAGAGCAGTGTGTTTCTGACAGGCTGTTGAGTCAGACAGTGCTAATCAGTCCTTTAATATTTCTAATCCCAATTTCAGAGAACTGCCTGGTCACTCTGTAAGTCCTTCACATTTTAGCGTTCAGTCTGAAGTATCAATTTTTCGTCTGAGAAGTCCCAAGCTCTCCCCACCTCCTGCTTTTGTATTAATGGTTAAAAACTTCCCCCTTGTCTAAGAAGGGATGTTCTCAGCCAGTATGTAAATTTGGTTTCTCACATCTCGTGCTGTGAGGGGCAAAGGACAGCTGCTGGTGGGGACCAAGTGCACTGCTGCAGAACAGCGTCCGTCATGCATGCAGCTTCGAGACAGAAGCCAGGTGCCCAGGCCACAGCGGCCCTCCCAGGTTGCTGTCTTCAGCCATCGATGGAGGCTGCCACGGCATTCTCTCTTCCTTTTCACTCTAGAGAACTCCAGGAAAGGTGGAAGCAGAACAGATGAGATTTCTCTCTCTCTAGATGCAGACGGAAATTTAGCAGGTTCTCTTATAAGTTGAAAGAGAACTTAAGACATAGCCGACATTTAATGTTTAAGATGTAATACTATTTGGTAGAACTTTGAAATTTAAGTCAGATTCAAAAGCCCATACTCTTAATCATAACACTATTCTGCTGTCTGACATGCCATCTTAACTTTTACCGTGCAAAGACCCAAACCTGGGCCTTCTTACTTTCATTTAATGTTATCTAGTATAATACCAAGAAATTAAAGTCACTGTATGATTGTAGTAGCTGTCATTCAACAACACAACTATGTGAAAACCATTGCATTTAACGTATCAAATTTTAGGTTAATAAAAAGATTTCATTCATATAAAACAAAAACCAACCTATTGCCAACCAATAAGCATTCCAGAAAACAAGGCCAAGTCTATTATGTCCAAGAGGCATTTTTATTTACAAATGAATGTACTCTGAGATAATAATAGCTAACATACGATGTATGACCTTTGGTAAGTCACATGCATTCTCTCTGTCTTTGCCTCTTCATTCATGAAATGAAGATACTAATCCCTACTCTGCACAATTATTAAAGAAACAAATGAGATAGCATAGGTGTTTGAAGCACTCATTTTAAGCTACAAGTTATGCTAATAAAAGACATTATCATTAGAAAATGTGTTTCCTAGGTTTGTGTATTTGCTAAGTCAAGCAAGAGGCTATAGAGCCCAAATGAGCGGTTTACCATTTCAGTTGGCCCATCTAATGTAGCACCATTAGCTATTCATTCAGCCAAGATTGATAGAGGTACCATGAAGATACCAAAATGTATAAGGACAGGTTCTTGTCCTCAAGGAACTCACATCATTGTGCAAGAGTGCTCTATTACAGTGGTTCTTATCTTTTTAAGAAAAGAGATTCTTTTTAAGAATCAGGAGAAGGACAAATCATCTCTTCAGAAATGCATGCATATGGATAACGGAACATTACATTCGCTGGCCAGGATATTTAGCAGCCTCAGGTTAGGAACCCCTGGTCTACAGCAGATGGTCCAGATGCAGAAAGAAGCGGTGTTTGATGGGCTCGGAGCTCTGCAGCACTCTCTTACTAGAGGAAAGAGATGTCAAAACCACTAATGTACCTTCAGGCTTCTAGAGGACTCCTGGAAAGAATACCCGTATATTTGTAAGAGAGGGCTCTTCCTAGGGAAGTGAGCAGCAGGCCGCTGATTTACATATTCTGCTAGGAAATTAGGAGCTGTACTGTGGCGGTGAATGGTGGGAGCTGGTCATATCAGGAAACTCTTCAGTAAAGATTTAAAGAACTCTGCCCTGGAAACACATTTTTATCCATAATTAAGTGATCTTTCCGGCTTTCCAGTGTGCAAGCCAAATGACCTCTGCTAGACTGGTCCAGGCTTTCTGATCTCATGGACCCGACCCCTTACCTCTGCTGCTTCTGACTACTCCTTCTGAGGGTTTCTTGGGTCGGTGGGGGGGAGAGGAGATGATTTCCTTCTCCCCTTCTCCCTTCTCAGTGTAGGTGTTCTCCATAGACCTGTTCCTGGCCCTCTTCTCTTCTGCATAATGCTCTTCTCACTCCTGCTGGTGAACTTCTCTTAAAACAAAGATCCTTCAACTTTTATCCTTATTCATATTATTCCCAAATAAGTAAAATTCTAGTTCTGGCTTTATTTTTATCTTAATTTCTGATGTGCATTGTAAATTGTTCTTGGGATGTCTAGTCCTTGACTCTTGCCAGTACTTCAAATTCAACGTGGCTCAGACAGGACTCTGTCTTATCAATCAAATCTACTTTTTTTTTTCTTAAAACATCAAAGTCTTCGACTCTTCTCCATCTCTTTTTCCCTTATGTTGAGTGAACTGTCAACACGTATTCCATACTGCATCCCTGACACTTCTGTCCATCACGCCATGGCCATTTCCATGGCCCTAATGGCAGTTCTTCCTCTTAATGCATTCTCAAGGACGCCACCAATGGCTTTCAGCTATTCTCTGAACCACAGGTTACTGCCCTCTTCAATCCAACATTTGCATAGCCTCCAGATGAATTGTCTTGATGTATTGTTATGAACAGATATCCCTGTATTTACAAAACCTCAGGATTTCTCTCATGACTGTAGACTAAAGCTGAAAATCCTTAGTCTTGACCATAACCCACTGCACTGTGATCCAGCATAACTTTCTACCTACTACTCTCCTTCATGAACCCTGCAATTCTAGTCAGACTCCCTTTTGCAATACATATCCCAGAATTTCCCTTTCCTGTTGCTGGCTTGTGTAGTTCTTTTTCTGGAACTACTTCAACCTGGTTCCATATGTTCAAATCCTAACCATTCCTCAAGGTTCTGCTCCACTTTCATTTCCTTTATGAATATCCTCCTGTTTCTTCAGTTAAAACAGCAATTTGCCCCTCCTCTGAAATCCTGGCACATTTTATCTCTACCTGTCCAATAGTACATACCAGTGCTTCCTTCTATTACAGATAATTCCCTACATACATCATCTCGTTTCCCAGGCCTTTTGAAGCCACAAATGGAAGTGCATTCATCTTTGTATATCTTAGGATAATCAGAATAAGCATCTAATGCATTACACATAGTAGGTGCCAAATATGCGTTGAATTAATACAGCATGAGATGTAAAGGCCCACAATGCTTCATTAGAAAGAACAGCAAGAGTAGCTACTGCTTCCAAATTCTTGAGGCTAATTTAATCTAAACCCACAGGTAGTAGCTCATTTCCATTTTTTATTCTCTTTGATAAAGTGTTTCCTTATTGAGTCTGAAACCATCTTTCCAGGCTGACAAAGTGGCACTGTCACCAATGCTGGCATAATGCAATGGCTGGACATGGGATGCATTAACAAACAAGTACACCACCTCGAAAAATCACAAAAGGTGCTACCCAATGTTACTGTATTAACATTAGTCTACAGTATGCCAGGGCCCCACCATTAATCATCATAATCAATACATTCCAAAATGAGTTACTCTCACATGGAGCATTACTTTGTAGATTCATTATTTTCAAGTTCTTGAATAAAATATCTTTTCATGAAAACAAGGGGCTGCTGTACCAGAATAGTAGTTGATAGTGCTGTTATGCTAGAAAAGACAGAAGCATTTGAGCTCTGAATAAACTACCAGTAACTTCTGCATTTCTCCTCCTTGTTGCCAGAGGTAGGGAAGGTTGTGGGTGTGTGTATGTGTGTAGATTGCTTTAGGAAGCACTTCATCAAAACAGGTCAGGAACTAAAATCTTCTCATAATTGAGCAATGAGGGATCACAGAACTAAAAGCCAGCACAATAAAAAAGAGTTTTTTTTTAACTTCATTAGTAGTTAATCTTATTTATAGAAAGATTGATTATTCATAAATGCAATTTGTTGCTTTTTTTGATAACCTAATTATTTGAAATTAAATAAAAAATGGTTCCATAATTGTGAGTTGAGAAAACAAGGAAGGTACTCTTTAGAAGGTAAGAAAAATGGCTGAAGAAGATCCTTACTCCAGCAAAAAAGAGCCATAGGAAATTACTAAGGAGAAACGTCTAATCGAAAGAAAACTGTCTTGAAGTCTTCTGGCCTTTTAGTTCTCAGATTCTTGCACGTAAAGGACTAGTAATTTTTTTAATTGAGGGAACCAATATAGAGTTGTTAAATTTTTATTTTACCAAGTAAATACATTGGGATAAGGGCAAAAAAAAAAAAAAATTAACAAAATAATGCCTCTTACAATCACATAAAAGAATGAACACATCGACCACATAAAAGAATGAACATTTCAACATGGAAATAAGACAGTCCTTTAAAATATATATTTGAATTCAGGAAGTCTCACTCCTCATTTTTTTTCATGGGTTAGCACTGCATGTTTGGAAACCATTGCTCTAACTTTGGTTAGTACTAGCTCACTTGGTGAAATTTGGAACAGGTGGAAGTCTCCAGGCTTTTGTTTCCTGCTTTACTAAGAGAAAGGGTTAACCTAGATCAGCAGCAATGAAGCTGGGAAAATTGTCAAAGAATCTGTTGCACACAAAAAAAGAGTCATTATCTTGTGAAACAATCTGTATTTTAACAATCTGTAATTTAGCAACTTTCCTCAATTGTAACATGCGTGGTGTCCCTCCCTGCCGCTAACTTTAACTTTTCTGAAATTGGAATAAATCTTATAATCAATGTCCAAAGAAAGCAACTAGTCCTCAGAGAGGCAAGTTGTTACCCTGTTGTCATTTCTAGTGTAAGGTGTCATAGCCTGGACAAGTGTGAACTTTCAGCTACTTCTTTATCCTAGCTGCCTCAGTTGACTTATTTCCATTGATGCTGCTTCCCAGAGTTGAGTTTTTTGCTTAAACTTGGATCCAGAATTGTCCTCAATAGGACTGTACTATGATGGCAGCACTGAAAAGAACGAAGACCATGTATGCAGAAGAGAAGAGAAAAGAGGACGTAAATTTACTGTGAGTGATGCAAGAATTCATCACTGGAAAAATGAACTGATTTTCTTGTACAAAAAACAACCAAATGTTTTACAAAGGATCTGAGACTAGAAGATACATGCAAGTAGATAAATTTGTGCAAGTAGGTAAATCTCTTGTCCTTGGGATATGTAGATAAGAACTGCCTGTTGGATGCCAATTAGCACAATTAAAAGCAGAAGAATTTGCCAAATCTCTCAAAATAAGTCACGGTGTTCTCAAAGTGAGGAGAGGTGAATGACCCGGCTTTGTGAAGGACTACCACTCAGGTGCTAAGTTTCAAAAGCTTCCTGATAACTTCCGAAATTAGCTGTATAAATGTGTGGAGAGTAGAGTGTGGAGGTAGATTAGTCAAATAATCAAATGGAAGTGTAGAGAATACACTAGTATTCTTTGAAATGCCTTAAGATTTTCATTCACAAAGGTGTCAAAAAGTTTCAATTGGAAAATGCATTATGAAAAGTATCATGTCATATGCAGGATAAATGATGGCCAAAAGTGACTCAGAAGAATGACAAGAAGGCTTAGAGTTAAACTTTGGCTATTAAGGGCATAAAAATGCTGGGGACTGAGTAAATATACTCCATTGTGCTATTTTTTAAAAGAACTGTACACTTTTTCCTTTTAAAATTTTCTTTCTCCCCAAAAAGGTGTTATTAAATTGAGATGTGTCTTAAAACCAAGGGGTCAGAACCAAGGAAATAAGGGAACATAGAAGGTTTAATTCTGTAATTGCAACAACTATGAAATTATGATATAAATGGTTTAATCCTTTCATCTCTTTCTCTTTTTTTGCTTCGCCTCCCAGCTATCTAGCCCACTGTGATCTTTTCCATTCTCTCTTACACTTTGGAATAAGATACATCTTTATCTTCTTTTTCCTGTTATATTGAATCAAGACAAAAGGAAACCTCATCAGGTTTCTCTCAAACAAGGAGAAAATGGCCAGGTATTTCAAAGGGCAGAACTATAAAGAGAGTTACCTTTAAATTAAATATTTAATTTACCAGAAAAAATTATGAAAGACTTGCAAATGGACCAAGATGATTACTGAATGTCTTCGATGAAAAACTATACATTATCTAGAACATACCTTTCCAGGTTACCTGACTCTATGGGTTTTGGGCCCTTCATTGTCTTGGAACAATTTTACAACTCTCTAAATTGCAGATGATTGATAGTGACGCAAATGATTTTTGTCCGTGGAAATGCATAGTATAATGTATGGTTGGATGCAATTGATTTTTGCCCTGTGGATGTTGACCAGTTTTGCATCTATTAAGCACATGTATTTCAGTGTTCCTGATGGGTTTTTATATTCATCTGCTTTTTGGATTCTCTCATGAATTGGTTTTAACATCTTACTGTTCTTTCATTAACTAATGAGCTAAATAAAATCTTTGACATCCATTCATTTTATTTTGCAAGAGAGTCAAGATTATGACCTTTTAAATAACAATTATCCTTTAACTAATTTTTTAAATTCTTAAAGTTAGAAATTTTTCTTTCAAAAAATATTTATCTTCATGGGATATGCCAATAATCAGAGTAAGAAGGAATTGAAATATTATTCTTTTCTTAATTACTGAATATTCCTTAATTATTGGTTAAATTAGTACTGTACCAGTGGTACCCAAAAATGATTTAGTTTGGAATTACTGATCACATAGCAGCTAGCACTCAGCTGGCTGTGCCACAGGTCTAAAGTTCTTGGGTATTTTGCATGCATCCAAGAGAGGAAGGTTAGGCCTGGAAGAGTCTATGGTGGCCTGCTCATTTAGGGACTAACCAGTCCTGGAAATGCTGAGAAAAGAACAAGAAAAGATATGGCACTAAGACTCCTCAGAATTTCTAAAATGTTTTAGTATGTATGAATATATTAAGTGTGAATTCCCCAGCATCAAGACAAGGCTAACTGGAATGAAGATGAACTGTGACTTACAAGATTCCCTTTCTTTGGCAGTACCCAAGGCTTCTAAGGAGCTTTTGAGTATTCCTAGTAACCCCCCGGGGCCACAACATCCTCTGTCTATTGGAGGTAGAGGCTATAAACCATCAAGAACATTTCACAATGAAGATAACCTCTTAGGAATTATTTGGACTCAATAAATAGATGCTGAATAAATCAATGTCTGGTCATACCCTTTCCCATCTTAGGCCTTAAAGACTTTCTAAAATTAAAAGCCAAAATACTCGATTACTCTATGTCTTTCAAAAAGTTAGAAAAATGTGGTCCAACAGAACTCTGGTGAGAGAAATATTACATATGTGTGCTTGCCCAACCAGGCAGCCATTTGCCACTGGTGGCTATTGGGTACTTGTAATCTGGCTAGTGCAACTGAGGAACAAGAATTTTAATTTTAAATAATTTTAATT
This sequence comes from Equus asinus, assembly GCF_041296235.1. Classification (NCBI taxonomy): domain Eukaryota; kingdom Metazoa; phylum Chordata; class Mammalia; order Perissodactyla; family Equidae; genus Equus; species Equus asinus. Next base: position 51,677,652 of record NC_091794.1, read on the forward strand.
AATTTAAATAGCCACATGTGGCTCGTAGCTACCATATTGAAAAGTGCAGAGCTAGAAGCAGGGTAAACAGATGTACTCTTCATAACATTGGTTCTTAACCAAATAGCCCATAATACATGTGTAAAACAAAAACAGAAAAATTAGTACAATGAACTCCGCAAAACATGTCTCCTTGCGTAAGATGTTTTATTTAAAAACATACTCCCTTTCTTCAGGAGATCTCAACTGGTAACGAGGCAGCATTTAGAGTTCCAAAGGCTTTTGGTTAAAGCAGATGACTACTGGGGAAAATAAAGTCAATGCCAACAAGAACCAGCAAGCTGGCAGTCCCCAGCCCTCCTGAAAATGTGATTTGGGCTTTCCATAAAATGGTAATGAATAATTTTGTTTGGCACAGCTGGGGAGACTTTGTACTTGCCAATGAATAACTTCCCGTGGAATACTGTCAGGATTGCCAAACAAGTGACACACAAGCCCTAAGGCAAAATGCAGTGAGTAGTTTCAGAGAGGTGGTTAAAAAGTCATTATCAATCAAGGTCATGTGTGGCCCAAGGCCATTTTGGAACTAAGCCAGGCATTAATGGTCTTAGTTTACCCATTAATGTTTTAAGAAATCCCTACGGATTGCTCTCTTCCCCAGCCTGTGGTTTTAGCTGTTTACAAGACTGTAGAATGTTCTGGATGGAAACACCTTGGCCAGCCCTTCATTTTATAGGTGAGGAAACTGAGTCATTTGTACTGAACAACTGCTTATACACAAACGATGTTTAATGAGTTACTACAGAGGCTAAAAAAATAAACTTTAAATGTGAATGCAATACCTAGAATTTCATTCAGTCACTCACCCATTCATTCATTCGATAAAGGCTTGTCCTTGACAACTACATGCCAGGCCCTGTGCTAGGTGCTAAGAATACAGAGGGAACAATATGACACAAGGGATACACGTTTGTGGGGTTTTCCTTTCATGTATTAGGTCTACGTTGTTCAAAGAAGTATCCAGTTTTTTATTTAGAACTTAAAAATATTGGATTTTCTATTTTTTCAATATTAAAATGTTGCTTGTGGAATAAAGTTTTTAAAAGTTGGCTGTGTCCCTGAAAATTGTAAAAATACCCCGAGGTAAGGGTGCTTCTCAATTATTTGACTGATGGAGGGAGCAGTAGCCCCACTCACCCGCCAGTCACTCACTAACTCTTGAGTATTTCCCGAAGGGCTGGGAAATGAGGTAAAATCTTCAGTGAAGTTATTTAGGGCACAAACCTAAAGAAAAAATTCTCACAGGAAGACTCTCAGAGCACTCACAGCCAGTTTGAAACTTGTCCTGATAAGCACAGTGAGACCTGTAAATACACTACTGTAATGTGATGATGTCCTACTAGAGTTCAGTCGGTGGTAGGGCTGTTGGCCATACCCACCAAGCTATCCCAGACGCCTGGATTTACAGTAAGTTCTAATCGGGTCATATTTGCAGGGTTTCTGTCTTGTCTTTCTTTCTTCTTTGGATTCTCTGTCTCTCCCACGCCACTGCAGCCCTCACAGCTGCTGTTATTTTTCTCCTTTGGCTTGACCCTCTTGCCTTATTCTGTAAGATCATGTGTGAGGACCTGAGGACTCCCTGAAGTCTCCTGAGCGACGCGCACAGGTTCACTCGGCCGCAGTGTCTGTGGAGCCCACACAAAGCTATTTCCTTATCTTGGCTAATAACCATAATAGTCCTGAGATCCGAGTGCTCTTTTAGTGAGATGGCTTAGGTCCATGAGATTCTGACACCAAGGTGAATAAGGAAGGATATTAATATTAGATTGAATCTTGTGAAACTGTCATTTCTGTAAGTCAAGTGGTCAAATAGTGGCAACTTTGTATGCTTCGACCTACCACTCACTGAGCATTTACTGGGTGCCAGGCTGGAGATTAGAACTTTCATATGCTGTTTTGCTACTTTATATTTAATGTACTTGTTTCAATGTTTTGAAAAGTCATAATATATCATATTTTAAAAATGCATAGTAGTTTATAAATCTGGAAAAGAATTCCTCTTAGAATTCTTTCTCTCTTCACCTTGTGCTAGAAATGCTAGAAACTAACAAAAGGAACTTTCTAATTGACAGAAAACACCAATCTAAATTAGGTGGCTCTTTCTTTAAAATAAAAAACATGAAATCCTCATGGCTCACACATACTGTACCCTGGGGAAACTGTTATATACAGTAATTTTTAAAGAGCCTTTTGCAGGACCACAGACTGTGGGGAAAGTGAAAGTGAGAAGGAAGGCATCAAAAAATAATTTTACTGCTTTGTTTTTTAACACTCCCATAAACTTAAATACACTATTTCCCCGATATTGACTAACGTTATATTAACACCATCTGAAAATACCCATCTGTGAACTCTGTTTATACACCTGCCACACATATTGTAATGGGGGATTTCTAGAAGAAACTTTGAGTTCCTCTTCCTGTTCATCATTGTGATTGACTGAAAAGGCAACTTGTAATTTTTATTGCAGAGTGTGGGCAAACAAGTAAAACATACGTAGATATAAAAAGGCTCTGGGAAAGTATTCTGGCTACATTTCCCTGTAATTTTCAGAACCACATTTACAATATAGTAACCACTTTAGAAAGTATATAGAAAGATGAGTCAAGGAAATCAGTCAATGTTCACGTTGGAGAGGGGAAAAAAGTTAGGGGAGACAGTGTACTTCTTCCCCACAAGGCAGAGTTAAACCAACCAAATAGTAATCAACCACTCTTATTTTCAGAGATCTGGAGAGAAATGAAGTTAATTATTTTCTCCTGAAACTCCTCTGAGTTTAACAGTCCTCAGTGACAGGAAATTGTCCCTTATCAAGCTCCTTGCATAGCACCACAAGGCTGTTTTCACTGCTGGACAGGTCAAACGGGAGGGATACTTTATAGATCTTGTATCGTGAACACCAGTCTCACTGTCCCGCACACCATCGCTCTCCCTCCTGCTTAGTTACCCACTGCAGAGGCTCAGAGGAGCCCTGGTGAAACGCAGGCAAAGATGTCGGCTGCTCCTTCTGTTAACTTGTGGGCTGCTGCTTCTTCCACGTCTCAAGCATTATCGAAAGTTGAAGCTAGCTGGGTCAGAGAAATTTCAGAGAATATTCTTACGACTCCAAGACGTGTCCGAGCCTATCATGCAGATGAGACTCGTCTAAAAGCAAATTAGAATAAAACGAAACAGTGCTCTCAACTTGACTTTTGAAAAAATACAGATAATGGGCCCTGCAAAGAATGCCTCAATGATGGGCAACAGCTAGCCCTGAGCCTCACAGATTTTACACTGTAGCAGATCTATAGATCTACATTTTAAACATACAGTTTCATGGTCCCAATAAGAAAAACAATGAGAGTCAGAGCTCAACTGGAGACAAGTGCAAGAGAGGCTCCCAAACAGGCTGGGCTATGCTGCCGTGTTTTCTCATTGCTAGTGTTGTTTGAAGTTTACCTGTGAGTGGCTGGGACTTGAAGACCAGGGAATTGTTAATAAAATTCAAGAATATGATACGAATATCTAAGTCTCAAAATGAAAAGAGAAATTCGTCCCACACTGTACATCCTTTGACCTCAATTTTCTCCCCAAGGACTAATTAATTCATGGACTTCTAGAGCTGAAATAATAATATAATAGACCAGACGTCTCGATATAATTCAAATTATTGCTAATCCTCATAATGAGTCAGAAGGTTTGTAAAGGTAACCCCGTTTTGTAGATTAAGGAACTGAAACTTAATAGGTTTAAGATCTTTTTATTATGTTCAGTTTACTAAGGAGTGGAAAGGGGATCTGAACTTTGGTCTGAAGGCTTCAAATCCCATACTATTTTTACTATGTCATGTCGCCTCCCGTTGGATGTGACTCAGAGGTCACATGGTCCAATTCTCACATTGATTGCAGGAATTGCCTCTACAAGACTGACTCTGCTTAAATTTGTGTGTGTGTGTGTGTGTGTGTGTGTTTGAATAGGTGAAATGCTCAGAGTACAAAATTCAAAAGGTATGAAAACGTATATAGTGAAGATTCTCTATATTTTATTCCCTAGTCAGTCAAGTTTTTCTTGGTGGAACCAACCAATGATATCTTCTAGAGATATCTTATGTATACACAATATCTGCATTACCCCTTTTCTTACAGAAATAATAACATAATATACATCTTATACACTGTTTTGCAACCTCAATTTTTCAGTTAGCAATATATCTTGGAAACTATTTCCTATCATTATGTAAAGAGCTTCTTCATTTCTTTTTTTTTTAATCAGCTTCACAGCATTTCACTCTATGGATATACTATAATTTACCTAATTAGTCTCCTACCAATGGGAATTTAGATTATTGCAATCTTTTGCTATTACAAATAATGAGGCAATGGATAATTTCAGAAATACATTATTTCACAGGTGTGCAATTATCTCTGCAGGATAAATTCCTAGAAGTTAAATTGTTAGGTCAAAAGACACTTGTAATTTTGATAAATGTTGCCAAACTGCCCTCCACAGAGGTTATATCATTATAAACCCTAGTGTTACTGCCCAAGGCGGGTCCTCTGCTTGCCGCAAGACGTGCCAATAGTCAGGAGGCAAGGTGGAGGAGAGAAAGGGTTTCTTCATTACAGCTTGCTAGCAAGAGGGGAGATGGCCGACTAATGTCCAAAAGAACCATCTTACAGAACAAAGACTACAGGTCAGTTATATACGGGGCTGGTCTCCAGGTCGGGGAGGTGGCTGGTCTCTGGGTGGGGCAGACATCTGGTCCCAGTTCCTGATAGTCCTTTGTTTTACTGGACATGCATCAGAGAATGGAGCAATGCCCTATACCATGATCTTTCAGTTGTCATTGATGATGGCTGTCAGCACAGGCTCTCTGCCCAGTGGGCCTTAACATTCCTAGAGAACTCAAAAGAACAAAGTTATCATCTTATTGCAGCTGGGAGGGGCTGTAATATGTACAGAGCTTGTCTAGGCTAGTTAATCAGAGGACATTTAAAGTTACAATATGGTCTCTTTTCTATAATATGGCTTCCCTTACGTCAACCTTGTCTTGAGCCAGTATCACTAGGAATACGCTTAGAAAGAAATAAGAAAGATCTACGTGAAAGAAACATTGAAGTGCTGCTGAGGAATAGACACCAAAAAGACTAGACTACTTCATCTCCTAGGTAGTAAGTAGTCTTCTTAAAATAAGGACAGATGAACATGTTAAACAACACCATGGGGGTACAATCAGCAAGATCCAGATGGTGGGGAACTCCACAGGGCAACTAATTCAGTTATAACAAGTAAATTGCAGGAATAAAGGGCAGTGAGAGTCAGGGAGCAGGGAGACAGATGGTTTAAAAGAGCTATGAGAGACATATCAACAAATTGCAATGTCTGGACTTTATTTGGATGCTGGTTGAAAGAAACAAACTAAAAATCCCTGATCGTATTATGAGACAACTGGGGAAAAAGACTAGGATAATGGAAATTGATACTTTATTCTTAGGAATATTCAATATCACAAAGATGTCAGTTTTTCCTATATTACTCTACATATTTAATGCAATTTCAATAAAAATAGCAACCTTTAAATATTAAACAAGCTAATTCTAAAGTTCATGTAAAAAAATTAAGCAAAAATAGCAAGGAAAATTCTGAGGAAAAAAGAACAGTCATGAGATATTAAAATGCATTAAAAAGCTATAATAATTAGATTAGGGTGATGTGAAATTAATTTAATTATTTGATAAAATTTGGCACGTCAAATCAGTGGGGTAAGAGAGATTATTAAGTAAGTCAAAACTGGCATTGGGAGAACAGAATACCCATGTATTAAGAAATAAAGAAGATGGATACTTTGTACTTTAAATCAAAATAAATTCCAGATGAAGCAAACTTTTAAAGTGAAAAATGAAACTTTAAAATTCCAGGGAGAAATCACGGGAATTTAAAAACATATTCATATGTAAATATACATATATACATATTTCCATATATTTTTCATACATACAAACATATATGTGGTGTATATATGTATACACATATGTACATATACACCACATATATGTACACGTAGTATATATATATTTTTATACGTGTTATTTTTATATATACACAAACACACATGCACATATAGCGTTGAATTGGAGAAGGCCTAAGTATGACAAAGACCCAAAAGCCATTAAAGAATAGATTAATAAATGTGACCACACAAAACATAAAACATCTACACAGCAAAAACCTTATAAGTAAAGTCAAAGACAAGCGACAAGCTGAAAAATCTTAAATTACAGATAAAAGGATAATTTCCCTACTCTACACAGGACCTCTATAAAGCAATAAAACCAACAAAATCCTATTGGAAAATAGGCAGAGGATATGAATAGACTTTTCACCAAAAAGGAATTAAAATAGCTCTTAAACACATAAAAATATGGTCAAATTTTTTGATAATTATTAATAAAAATAAACCTGCTCTGAGGTACTATTAGTCACTTATCAGATGATGAAAGTAATATTAAGGCCTTAACTCTTATTATTAGAGAATGACCCTAAGGCCCTTTGACTTGTGGAAAAAAATGGATGAGGGCAAAAAGCAGTAACCTCTTAGAAGTTAGAGAGGACACCTTTAATCTCTGGGACAGGTGCTATGCTTCTGTCTCGCTTACGCAAAGCTCACAATATAAGATGATTCTCTTACTCAGAATGCAAGTGAAAAACCAGAACAAGCAAAATCTTTCAGGTTTTTAAATAGTCAAAAATAAAAATCCATAAGGATATGCATTTTATATTGAAGCTTGTATCCTTAACTCAGAGGGCCTCCTTGGTCCCCACTCCAGAGTGTTCACCTTTATTTTAGGTATGATCCTAGCATAGATGCTTGTTCCATTTTGGTTTCCCATCTTTAGCATTTAAAGGCAACAACAACAAAAAAATTAGGGAAAGGGGTTCCTGGAGATGACCACACTGACTTTAGGAAGATGCCACAAAAAAACGTTGGTTTACAGCAAATGGAAAACTGTGCAGATCTGACATACGGCCTTAAAGTCTAGGACCATTACCAGGGGCACATTTCCCGTGAGGATCAGAGGATCACTGCAGCGCCCAGTGTTGGATATTCATGATGATGCCCTTGAGCCACTTAAAAAATATTACTTTACTCTGCTCAGTAGATTCGGGAGCGATGCATGTAATATATGTTAGATAAACTACCATAAGCCATCTGAAACAAAACACTGGGATATCTACCACAATACATTTCAATCGTCTAGAAAACTCAAACCTACAGAAAAACAAATTGCTCCTTGGACACAGCTAACTATCACATCACTGTAGTTTAAAAGACAAAGAATAAATTGTGATTGGTGTACTTTTATTTTCAACCCATGTCAGATTTTCAGCCTTCATTAATTCTGAATTGAAGTAATATCTAACTTACCTTATGATCACTTACTAAGGAACAGTTTTGTGGGTTTATGACCTTATTGCAGAACATGGCCACATGTCATAATTTAAAATGACTTGCCTTAGTGTAGTTATGTAAACGGAGTGAAATTAGTTCACATTTGAAAGTGCGTGGCTTAATAATGGCAGCGGTCAGCACCATCTGTTGATGGCTCTCCCCAGTGCCTGCGGCAGGACGGCTCTCTGTGGTCAATTTTCTCTTTGGTTGTGGCTCGCTTTGCTGTTCCTCACTTTTTAGCCTTGGAAGTGGATGGCGTTTTAAAACTCTTCAAATGTTTTTTTGCAATAAAGCTACTAGGCAACAAAAGGTGTCCTCAGGGGGGTGAGTTATTTTAAGACTGAGATTCTAGTATGATTAGATAGTGCTTCTGTAGCCTCTAAGGATCATTAATACCATTGATATGAGGCAAAAGTCCTAGCTAAATGGCTTCTGGGAGAGCATAATTTATTCAGAATGACGTGATGTTTAAAATGTTTTCATAATCTATTAATAAAAAGGGAGACAATAAAACTATTTCTCTAAATCAGCACTTCTCAGTGTGTGGTCTGGAGACTTCTGCATCAGAACTTTCTAGGAGGTGGTGAAAATGTTGGGGGCGGGGAGGGCCATAACACCAACCACTTGAATCAGAAATTCTAGACATGGGCCTCAGCTGCCTGTATTTTTAAGGGATATTTCAGGTAATGGTCAGATGCAATCAAGTGTGAAAACCAAGTTAGTACAATACCAACTAGGATACGCCTGTCAGTAAAAGGAAGGTGAAAACAAGGCAGTGGTGGTGTGAGAGGAAATGGGGAGGGAGTGCTGATTTCCAACAAGGCACTTTACAAGCTCATTTATTCCTTTACAATATGTGGCTGTGATGTTTATATTTGTTTCTAGGACTATTGTTGGATAGCTTCCTCCTCCCTAGACTACAAGCTCCATGAGGGCAGAAATCACATGAGTCTCACTAAGGCCCATCTGGGCCTTGCCCACTGGCCCTAAGACTGCCCTCATATCGGCTGAGTGAATGATTTAGGGACATTATCTCCACTTACAGAGGAGCAGACTGAGACTGGGAGAGGGTGGACAGCCTAAGACCACACAGTGTGTATAGTGAGCAGACAGTCAGATTTGGCTCCAAAGCCCAGGTCGCTTCCTCCACAGCCCCACCCTATCATGGGCCATTGAATTTGTTTGTGGAGGAGACTATACCAACCCTGCCTGTAAAACACTCAAATCCTCAAAAAACCCTGTGATGGAGTTCATTTAGAAAATAAAATACATTACACAGTATTTTAGAATGTGATAAATACCCTGGAAAAAAAAAACCTCAGCGAAAGGGGGTAAGAGAGTGAAGGGGTGAGAGGAGGATTGCAATTTTGAATAAAATGATTAGGAGGCCTTTACTGAATAGATGATTTTCGAACAAAGGCTTCAAGGAAGAAGCCAGCCACTGAGAACTGGGGTCAGAGGCCAGGGATCAGCTGGAGCAAACACCTGAGGAAGGAGTGTTTCTGTTTGGTCCAAAGATCAGCAAGAAGCCCCTGCAAACAGAATGGAGAGGGTGAGGAGGAGAGTGGGGGAGCCTGATCAGAGTAAGTTAGGGAAGAATGGGAAGAGGGGATTTAGAGACCGAGCAAAGACAGTTCTTTGGAAGAAGAGAAATCGAGCAGTAGCTGGATGGAGAAGCGGGCAGTTAAGAGTGTTTTCTTTGTTTGCTTGTTCGTTTAAGGTAGGAGAAAAAACAGGATGTTTGTTTCCTAGCAATGATGTGCCAGCAGAGTGGGGGAACTGAGGATTCAGGAGTGGTGTTGTGAGGAGGGTAGATGAGAACCTATGCATGGGTCGGAGGTGGCCTAAGATAGAATCACAGACAATTCATCCACAGAAACAGGAGAAACAGCAAAGTATATGGGGACAGATGATCTTAGGTGGGGACCTGTGGAATGGAAGGCTGTGGAAGTTTTTTGATGGATTCCCTTTTCTCCATGAAATAGGATGCAAGGTCACTAGCTGAGAACAAGGCTGGGAGCAGGTACTAGAGAACCTGCCTTAAGAACATTTTTCACTGCATTCTACTTGCATACAAGCACTCTACTTGGTATTGCTGCTTAAACATATGGGAATATCTCATGCACATATTCTTGCCAAAGCAGTGTTACTCATCTTTGGTTAGAATTAGCTTGGAAAGTAAACTGTACAAATAATGAATTTTGAAAACTAAATTAATAACGATTGAAGACTTTCTCCTCTGCTCCCATTTGTATTGCAAATTTATTCTCTCAAAATTATTTCAGGATCTGAATGTCACTGAGAAATTTAGGAGATTGCTGAGCTGCACCCCAGAAATGGGTTTCCAAGTGTAATTTAATTGGAAGGGTCGTAACTAAGTTTCACCATATGGGGCTGCCAGATGTAATCAATGCAATATAAGTTGGAAGAAGACATTATTGAGTGCGTTGAAGCACATTTTATAAGCAATGAGAGCTATCATCTATGCAACAGAAATCACTCTAATGTCTTATGAAATTAGGACATCAGTAGAATATACAAGTGTTAGAGGGTTAATGTTGAATGAGTAATTTTGGTTGAAAGACCGCACAATTTTTTAAAATTATTATTATTAGTTTTTTTGAAGAAGATTCGCTCTGAGCTAATATCCACCACCCATCCTCCTCTGTTTGCTGAGGAAGATTGGCCCTGAGGTAATATCTGTGCCCATCTTCCTCTATTTTATGTGTGGGACGCCTGCCCCAGATCCAAGCTGGTGAACCCCAGGTCGCTGAAGCCGAACGCATGAACTTAAGCACTGGGCCGCCACGCCAGCCCCCACTAGCACACTATTTAAAGACATAACATAAGTCAGATAACAAAGCTATTGCTCACCACTCCTCCATCCTACCACATCAATCAAGTCTGTAAGGCTAACATGGCTTAAAGTTTTTACACTAATACAATAGATGATACAATTGGAAACTAATACTATTGGGAATGTCATTTTATTAATGAGAGAATCTGTGCAAATTCCTCATCCACAAAGTAGAGGCCCATGAAGATTTTAACCTGGGGCCAATGAATGGGTTAACAAACTAAAATTGCCGTCACTGAACTTTTAGCTTGTCATTTGGACTCTCCAGGTCTCAAAGCTGTTGCAACTCAGTGGCTAGTCTTGCAATGGATAAACTTGTAACAAAACCTATGATCCCAAAAGTCTGTTATTTGAGTGTCTGAAGGCAGGCTCAGAACATAAGATCACACTGAGTAAACTATATAAAAGACATTATTTTCTGCCCCTCCAGGTCAGGTTGAAGAGGGCTCTTGTACAAGCAAAGAGTTCATTTGCCCTAATTGTGCATCAGGAGCAGCTTAGTACTAGTATTAAATCTTGCTCAAATATGGATTTATATATTCCATTTGCCACCAAAACAATGGTACTCCGAAGCGAAAGATCCAAGACTACTCACCCTGCAAAGAATGATCATCTGGTCGTACTCTCCCTGAGCTTGGCTACACTGTTATTTGCAGAGTTAGGATGAATGAATCTTAAACGTTAATGCCTTCAATCCCCTAATGTTGAGTTTATCCCCCTCACAGGCTAACCTGAACATATGCGTGAAACCAGTGAAGGAAAGGCAAACTCAGATAATTTGACCCATGTAATCTTTGGCCACATTCGATAAACTCAGAAGAGATGTTTCATTTAAATAATCCATAGGGTTTAAGCAGGTTAAGGGTTGTAAAGCAGTCAAGACCATACATACACACATGCGTGCATGTGATTTGGAGCCAGGCTACCAGCTCATGAATTTAAGCTGAGGCAGTATGTTCAACCCAGGGACATAGTGTGAGAATATTGGAGGCCACACTTATTCTCTGGTCTGTTGCCTTCTGCCACCCTGTTGCCAGAACTGTGTGTGATGCTCAGAGTTCCAAAGCCAAGCAGGCACATGTTCTCGTGACATTAGTTATCCAGCTGACAGCTGATCCTTCTCCTACCAGAACCATTTTAACTTTGGTAAGATCTGATGGACGGCACCACACACAGGAATTGATTAGGCCAGGCAGCTGGACCAGAGATACAAGGGCAACAAGACTAATTTAAGTTTCCCAGTGAAGCAGAATGTAAGTAGATTCTAAAACAATCCCCAAAGCAAAGTTAATGTGAAGAAAATAAAGTTTACTTTTAAACAGTTTGTAGGTCGCCTTTCACTGAAGATGATACTAAATGTTTACAGAAAAGTAATAAAAGGGATGGGGAGGATGCTGGGCTTCAAAGCCAATTCTGATGTACTCTTGCTGCCATGCACAGAGGCTGAGCTACCACCATCCCTGCTTAGAATGATATTCCTCGCCCTTTTCACCTGGCTAACTTCTATTTCTCTTTCAAAACTTACGTGTTGAAAGTCCCCAAAAAAGTCATTTTCATTTTTGTATGCATAGTGCTCAACACAGTGTCTTGACCAGAAGATTCTAAACAAATCATGATCAAATGAAAAGGAGAAATAGCTACACTTATGGAATGTGAATGAAAAGGAAACTGGATGAAGAGTGAGAAGACTTGAACTTGAGTTCTAACTCCCCTACTCACTAAATGGCACATCTTTTACTCTTGGTGGAATTCTGTGTCCAAGTCTATAAAATGGGAATAGTTAATGCTTCTCCATCTTCTTTGTAAGATAGTTATGAGAATGAAGAGACTGTAGTGAGGAAATGGGATCTAACAGAACACATGGCTCCATAAAGGTGGTCTTGGGCAAATCACTGAAATGCCTGGCATCTATTTCCTGTGCCAAGCGTGCATCCCAAAAACTTCCCTATCTCTTAGGCTTCTTTTATAAAGGGCCATTCAAATATCAGAAAGGGTTATGGGCTTTTTATTTACTTTAAAAATATTTTAATTTTTTAAATTTTAATTTTGAAATAATTTTAGATTTACAAAGAAGTTGAAAGAAGTACAGACTTCCCATATATCCTTCACGGAGCTTCCCCAAAGGTTGACATCTTACTTATACTGATGCACAATTATCAAAAGCAGGAAACTAACATTAATATAATACTATTAACTGATCTGTAGAAAAGAATCAATGGATGTTAAAATTAGTGACCAAAAGTATGATGAGAAATAGGATATTTGCATCATCTTAATGTATCCACCACAAGATACTTTTGTAAAGATTGGAGGAGACTAAGGAAATGACAACTAAATGCAATGTGGGACACTGGATAGAATCCAGTACCAGAAAAAGGACATTAGTGGAATAATTAGAAAATTTTGAATGAATTTTCTCTTGGGTTGTGGCTCGCTTTGCTGTTCCTCACTTTTTAGCCTTGGAAGTGGATGGCGTTTCAAAACTCTTCAAATGTCTTTTTGCAACAAAGCTACTAGGCAACAAAAAGCCCCCCTGGTACATAGTTGTATATCTTTTAGTTGTGGGTCCCTCTAGTTGTGGCATGAGGGACGCCGCCCCAGCATGGCCTGATGAGCCGTGCCATGTCTGCGCCCAGGATCCAAACCGGTGAAACCCTGGGCCGCCGAAGCAGAGTGCAGGAACTTAACCACTCAACACGGGGCTGGCCCCAACATCCATTGATTATACTTATTTGCAGCAATTAACGTGGTGTTTGCCAAATGATTTTTCTACTGCCACCATTTTTTCTACATCCATCAATTGGAATTCTACTGTAAGGAAGAGTTATCCTTTCTTCTCATTTATGTATTGAAATTACTTATTTGTATGAGTATGGCCTCATAGGTATTTATTTTATTCTATGGGTTATAGTCCATTGCTATCATTATTTTATTTCTCAAATTGTCCTCGATTTGCTAGGCCTTTTTAGATGGTTCAACTCACACAGATCAATGCCTTGCTAAAAATCAATCCACCCCAAGAAAGGCCTGTTTGGAGATGTGGCATATGAGAAAAAATTAAAATGTATAGCTAGAGAAGAAAAAATGTCTGGGGTATCAAGGACACAGGGTACTAGATCCAGACACTGGGAGCTCCAAGAATGTAGACAAAAGATCTATAAGGATGCAGAAGCTCAGGGTACTGAATATGCCAGACATTTGTACTGTGGCTGCAGATTTGGCCATCTGGCAATCGGCAAGAAGGGTGTTCAGGGACACTGACATCCCCGGCTCATCTAAATATACAGAGGCTGGTAAGAAGTATAATTAAAAGTTCAATGACTATATCTCAAGGTGTGTGTGTGTGTGTGTGTGTGTGTGTGTGTCTGTTAGGGAGAGAGAGATTAAGACATCACCAGCTTAGGCTATTTTAATGAGAGAGAACTTTTTGAAAAGAGATAAAATAAACCTTGCATATGATTTGTATAACACAAATCCCTGTGCAACAGACAGGTGATCATGTTTGTTCATAAAATCACTTATTAATTCATCACACAGCCTCATACTTTGAATGTTTAATATGTCCCCAGCACTGTGCAAACACCATGGATATAAGCAACAAGTAAACACTGTCTTCAGTGACCTTGCAGTTCAGTGGAACTGAGGGCCTTTCAAAAAGCTGGGATGTTCCAGGTGGCCTAGAAAAAGCTCTGGGCTTCATCAGTAAAATGGGAGGGTTGGTCTTTGATCTTTATATTCTTTCCAGCACTAAAGTCATTTGATACTGTGATTCACTAATGTGATTATTTAAAAATTGCTGTTTAATGTGCCTTTCTTTCAAAATATCCTACTCAGTAAGAGAAGCATTTTTCTCTTTAATAAATCCTTCATAGCTGTTTAAATACTCACTGAATCTCGGAGAGTTGATTCCCTCCGGGTGGAGAACTTCATTTACATATAGTCACCAACTCTATTTTTCACACAGCAGCTTAGACTTGTGACATAATGAAGAGTCAGCTGAGACTCAGAATACATTATTTTTAAAGTCAAAGGCAGATAGTTGGTTGCATATTGTAGTTGCTTAATTTCTTGTCTTCTTTTGATTAATGGAAATCAAATAATCTAAATAATTGTAGAGGTGGACTAGAAATTGCTTTCAGGCCTATGACTGCCATATTAATTACAAGGGTCATATGCTTATCTACGTCTTCCAAAATAAGAAAGATGTCTTATCTTATGACCGATGGCCAGATACACTTACTTGAAAGTTTAAGAAAAAATTTTAGAAAATGAGCAACACTTACTTGTTTTAATAGCTAATAATACAGGCTTTAGGTTTATTAACCAAACCTAGACTATTTCATTAGCAGTAAAATCTCAGAGATGACAGAGGAAAATAGTGAAAAACAAATGAAAACTAATATATTTTAAAAAGACTATTTATGCCATAATATTAAAGTCACATTTTACATTTACGGCAATTTTAAGTATGAACAGTCAGTGATATTGGTCTGCATTGGACAAGGTTCCAGTACTAACCACAGGCTTCTTATCATTCTCTCTCTCCCAACCTCTCAACATAAAATAGATCTTTTCAGAAAGCATAGCTATACCGCAATGGGTTCTTTTGAAGGAGTCTAAGACTGTTATTTAGGTTTTTTTTTTTTAGGAAGATTAGCCCTGAGCTAACATCTGCTGCCAATCCTCCTCTTTTCGCTGAGGAAGACTGGCCCTGAGCTAACATCCGTGCCCATCTTCCTCTACTTTATATGTGGGCTGCCTACCATAGCATGGCTTGCAAAGTGGTGTCATGTCCGCAACCAGGATCCGAACCAGCAAACCCGGGACCACCAAGCGGAATGTGCAAACTTTGCTGTGCAACCGGGCCGGCCCCTGTCATTTAGTTTTTTTAACACAAGAATTGATTTTCACTTGTAAATTGATTTTAATATTGAATCTACCAGTATGCTTGGTTACTTGCCTACTCCAAATCAAAGGTGAGGGTGTGCTGCAGGTAAAAAAATCTGAACTTACTCTAAAAGGTCAGGTCAGAGTCATCACAATACCATCCATTTTCTCTCAGTTTCTTAATTAGGCAGTGCTTCCAAACTATCATCTTCCAATATATCATGGATTAAAGTGTATCATTTTTCCCCCCTACAGACAAACTTATGAAATGTAGAGGTGGAGTTATATGTGTAATGCTTATAGTGACAGATATGACCCAGTAACCTGCTAGGAGAGTTGAAAGACTAAAGTAAAAGTGAAGAAGGAATTGAATTTGTTGAAGGAATGCTTTAGAAATATCAGTTCAGACCACAGAATGGCTCATTGAGCTGCCTGAGGCTGCATGAAAGAGTTATCGAAGATGTTTGTGAACAGCAGGAAGGAGAAGTAACTCAGAAAGGGCAACTAGGTGGTCAGTAATAGGGAAAGAAAAGTGCAGGTGGGAATCCAGGAAGCAAGCAGCTACTGTGGCTGTGGAGGACATGGACAAGGCCATTTAGTCCTGAACGCCATGGGGGGCAAGCAGACCAGCAATGAAAGACTGAGGAATCCTGAGGTAGAAGGAAACTAAAGGATTTAGCTGATCAAATCTGGGAACACTAGAGAACAGCAGCTTGAATGTGAGTTATGCTGTAACTAAACAAATAATGAGGGTGTGTTCAATTAACTTCCCTTCTTGAATACAGCTCTACCAGTAGTTTCGCTTCCGAGGGGTCACTCTGATTCGTGACTCTACCAGTGTGTCCCAGACATGTAAATTCAGATTTTGCACTGTGGATTTCCTTCTAGCCAGGTCATAAACCTTAATGTTATTCTATGTTGACATTTATATTCAAATTTGAACAGCCTCCATACACTATAGAAAGCACAGCTTCAGGCTAGAAACCGCAACTTTTGAAAATAAATGCTCCATAGAAGCAGGGCATTTAGAATTGCTTAAATATTTCAATTGTATTAAGATTCCAAATGCTTGTAAACGTTTTACGATTATGGACCAGTAGAGGGCTTTAAGAGGCACGTTCATGTATTCCAACTGCTTAAGCTGCATCTTCATAGCCCCGGTGTGGCTGGAATGTGTGGTTCTATTGGTTGATGAATTCTCACTTCTCCCCTTTCTGCGACTTGTGGACATCCTGTGGTGATGCTAACCCTCATCCCTTTCTCCCGCCTGGATTTCATGCCTAATTAACTGCTATAAAAATGACTGCAGAGCTCACAAAGTCTTAACCTGAGATAAAACGAAGGTAAATGTGGCATAACTGAGTCTCTTCCAACCACAGTCATTGGGAGTATAAATATTTCACTTGAAAAAGGAGCCTGAAGTAAGGTTAATACATGATGTTAGAGAGTAAGGAAGCTATTCTCCTCCTCACCTTTATAAAGAAAAATTATGGGCTAGCAACCGTCTTTAGAATTAAATCCAAAGTAGTATACCCAGAGGAACACTCTTTCAAGCATACGTTCTGATATTGCTTACCAACAGAAAGACAGTAGCATCACTATATAATCATTGCAGTGTCATTTCTTATATACATATTTTTGCCTAACAACCTTAGTAGGCTTCTGATATACAGCCCTAATTTATCAGCTCTTATTCCAATGACATTGGGTCTAGGTAGGTTTTTCTGAACCTTTGCTTCAGGTGCATTCAAAAACAGTCACTGCGTAGCAGGCCGTGGAGGTGAGGGTATAAGTTCAGGTAGTTTGAAAAAAGCCATAGAGGTTATTCTAATGCACCCACCTCACCACTCCCCATTTCCAGTCCTCATGGGGATCCAGGGCTTTTGAGAATGACTGGTGTAAAAAAACAAAAAACACAAAACTACATTTTGAAAAAGGCGTTATGGTTTCCAGCATTATTGAATACCTGCTGTGTACTAGGCACTTTCTATCGTTTCTTTTATAAAACCCTTCACAGTGTCATGAGAAAGGAACTTTACAAAGGAGGAAACAAAATTTATCAACAAATATTTATTAAGCATCTCTTATTTACCAGGTACTTTCTAGGCTTTGGGGATACAATGGTGAACAAAAGAGAACAAGTATCTGCTTTCAGAAGCTTACAATCTCAGGGCTCAGAAAAGCTAACTCACCCATAATGAAGATGGGATTTCAGACCAGCGTGTTACATGTACTATATAACACTCTTCCACAGGCCCCTCATGATTACCTCCTCTTCTGAACAATCTGGTTTTCTTTTTTCTTTCTTTTTTTCCGGTAACTATTCTCTCTGACTTCCTTATTAGGTTTTTATCAATATTTATATACTTGTAAGACATATTCAATGGAAAAAGTTTTAAAAATACAAAAAAATCAAGAGAAAAAAATTTAAGATCTCATTACTCAGATGTACTTAAATGACATTTTCTATACCTACATCAGCACAGGCATGAATACATACAGACACATACAAAAGGCAAAATTAGGATCATAAAATAATACTACATTTTTATGCAACTTGATTTGTAAATTATTAATACATATTCATTTTTAAATTATTTTATTACTGTTTTTTATTGCGGTAACATTGGTTTATAACGTGATATACATTTCAGGTGCATATCATTATATATCAATTTCTGTGTACATTACATCATGTTCACCACCCAAAAACTAATTACAGTCCATCACCATACACATATGTCTAATCACCCCTTTCCTGCTCCTCCCTCCCCCCCTTCACCTCTGGTAACCATCAATCCAATCTCTGCCTCTGTGATTGTTGTTGCTGTTTTTACCTTCTAAGTGAGATCATATGGTATTTGACTTTCTCCCTCTGACATCTTTTGCTTAGCATAATACCCTCGAGATCCATCCATCACAAATGGCCAGACTTCATTGTTTTTTATGGCTGAGTAGTATTCCATTGTGTATATACACCACATCTTCTTTATCCATTCGTCCCTTGATAGGCACCTAGGTTCCTACCAAGTCTTGGCTGTTGTGAATAATGCTGCAGTGAACATAGTGGTGCATGTATCTTTACGCATTTGCATTTTCATGTTCTTTGGATAATTACCCAGCAGTGGAATAGCTGGATCATATGGTAGTTCTATTCTTAACATTTGAGGAATCTCCATACTGTTTTCCATAGTGGCTGCATTAGTTTGCATTCCCACCAGCAGTGTATGAGTTTCCTTTTCTCCACATCTTTTCCAACACTTGTTATTTCCTGGCTTGTTAATTATAGCCATTCTGATGGAGTGAGGTGATACCTCATTGTAGTTTTTATTTATATTTCCCTGACAGTTAGTGATGTCGAACATCTTTTCATGTGCCTATTGGCCATCTGTATATCTTCTTTGGAGAAATCTCTATTCAGATCTTTTGCCCATTTTTTAACTGAGTTGTTAATTTTTTTTGTTGTTGAGATGTATGAGTTCTTTATATATTTTGGATATTAACCCCTTATCAGATATATGGTTTGCAAATATCTGCTTCCAGTTGTTAGGCTTTTTTGTTCTGTTGATGGTTTCCTTTACTGTGCAGAAGCTTTTTAGTTTGATGTAGTCCCATTTGTTCACTTTTTCTATTGCTTCCCTTGCCCAGACAGAAATGGTACTTGAAAATATGCTGCTAAGACTGACATCAAACAGTGTACTGCCTACGTTTTCTTCTAGAATTTTTATGGCTTCAGGTCTTACATTCAAGTCTTTAATCCATTTTGAGTTAATTTTTGTGTACAGTGTAAGATAATGATCTACTTTCATTCTTTTGCATGCGGCTGTCCAGTTTTCCCCACACCAGTTATTGAAGTGACTTTCCTTTCTCCATTGTATATTCTTGGCTCCTTTGTCCAAAATTAGCTGTCCATTGATGTATGGCTTTATTTCTGGGTTCTTGATTCTGTTCCATTGATCTGTGTGTCTGTTTTTGTGCCAGTTCCATGCTGTTTTGGTTACTATAGCTTTGTAGTATATTTTGAAATAAGGGAGTGTGATACCTCAAGCTTTGTTCTTTTTACTCAGGATTCCTTTAGCTTTCAGTGTCTTTTGTTATTACATATAAATTTTAGGATTTTTTGTCCTATTTCTGTGAAAAATGTCATTGGAACTTTGATAGAGATTGCATTGAATCTGTAGATTGCTTTAGGAAGTATGGACATTTAAACTATGTTAATTCTTCCAATCCAAGAGCATAGAATATCTTTCCATTTCTTTGTATCTTCTTCAATTTCTGTCAACAATGTTTTATAGTTTTCAGTTTACAGATCTTTCAGCTCTTTGGTTAAGTTTATTCCTAGATATTTTATTCTTTTTTTCATAATTGTAAAAGGGATTGTATTCTTAATTTCTCTTTCTGCTACTTCGTTGTTAATGTATAGAAACACAACTGATTATTTTAAGTTGATTTTGCATCCTGCAACTTTACCATGTTCATTTATTGCTTCTAAAAGATTTTTTGTGGATTCTTTAGGGTTTTCTATATAGAAAATCATGTCATCCGTGAATAGTGACAGTTTCACTTCTTCCAATTTGGATCCCGTTTATTTCTTTTTGTTGCTAGGACTTCCAATACTATGCTAAATAAGAGTTGTGAAAGTGGGCATCCTTGTCTGGTTCCTGTTCTTAGAGGGATAGCTTTCAGTTTTTCTCCATTGAAAATGATATTAGCTGTGGGTTTGTCGTATACGGCCTTTATTATGTTGTGGTACCTTCCTTCTATACCCATTATATTCAGAGGTTTTATCATAAATGGATGCTGTATCTTGTCAAATGGTTTCTCTGCATCTGTTGAGATGATCGTGTGATTTTTATTCTTCATTTTGTTAATGTGGTGTATCATGTTGATTGACTTGTGGATGTTGAACCATCCCTGAATCCCTGGCATAAATCCTGTTTGATCGTAGTGTATGATCTTTTTAATGTATTGTTGTATTCAATTTTCTAGTATTTTGTTGAGGATTTTTGCATCAATGTTTATCAGCGATATTGCCCTGTAATCGTCTTTTCTGTGTTACCCTTGTCTGGTTTTGGTGTCAGGGTAATGTTGGCTTTGTAGAATGAGTTAGGAAGCTTCTCCACCTCTTCAATTTTTTGGAAGAGTTTGAGAAGGACAGGTATTAAGTCTTCTTTGAATGTTTTGTAGAATTCACTAGGGAAGCTGTCTGGTCCTGCAGTTTTAATTTTGGGGTTTTTTGATTACAGTTTTGATCTCTTTAATGTTGACTGGTTTATTCAAATATTCTATTTCTTCTTGATTCAGTTTTGGAAGGTTGTACGACTCTAAGAATTTATCCATTTCTTCTAGATTATCCAATTTGTTGGCATATAGCTTTTTGTATTACTCTCTTATAATATTTTATATCTCTGAGGTGTCCACTGTAATTTCTCTTCTTTCCTTTCTGATTTTATTTATTTGAGCCTTCTCTCTTTTTCTTGATAAGGTTACCTAAAGGTTTATCAATTTTGTTTATCTTTTCTGGTTTCTCTGATTTTTCCTATTTTTTTTTTTTTAGTCTCTATTTCATTTATTTCTGTTCTGATTTTTATTACTTCCTTCCTTCTACTGATTTTGAGCTTTGTTTGTTCTTCTGTTTCCAGTTCCTTTAGGTGCACTGTTAGGTTGTTTAGTTGAGATTTTTCTTGTTTGTTGAGGTAGGCCTGTATTGCTATAAACATCCCTCTTAGAACTGCTTTTTGCTGTAGCCTGTAAATTTTGTCATATCGTATTTTCATTTTTCTCCAGGCATTTCTTGAATTCTCCTTTGATTTCTTCATTGACTCAATCATTGTTCAGTAGCATTTTCTTTAATCTTCACATATTGTGGTTTTTCTGATTTTCTTTCTGCAGTTGATATCTAGTTTCATGCTGTTATGGTCAGAAAAAATGTTTGGTATTATTTTGATCTTCTTAAATTTATTGAGACCGTTTTGTCGCCTAATATGTGATCTAGACTAGACAATGTTCCATGTGCATTTGAAAAGAACATGTATTCTGTGGTTTTTGGATGGAATGTTCTGCTTATATGTACTAAGTCCTTCTGGTCTAATGTGTCATTTAAAGCCCAAGTTTCCTTGTTGATCTTCTGTTGGGATGATCTATCCATTACTATAAGTGGAGGGTTAAAGTCCCCTACTATTATTGTGTTACTGTCTAGTTCTCCTTTTATGTCAGTTAATAATTGCTTCATATATTCAGGTCCTCCTATATTGGGTGCATAGATACTTACAAGTGTTATATCCTCTTGTTGGATTATTCTCTCTATCATTAAGTAGTGCCCTTCTTTGTGCCTTGTTACAGTTTTTATTCTAAAGTCTATTTTGTCTGATATAAGTATTGCTACTGCAGCTATCTTTTCATTGCCATTTGTATGGAGTATCTTTCTCCATCCCTTCATTTTCAGTTTATGAGTGTCTTTAGGTTTGAAGTGTGTCTCTTGTATGCAGCATATATATGAGTCTTGTTTTGTTATCCAATCTAACACCCTATGCTTTTTTTTTTTTGAGGAAGATTAGCCCTGAGCTACCATCCACCACCAATCCTCCTCTTTTTTGCTGAGGAAGACTGGCCCTGAGCTAACATCTCTGTCCATCTTCCTCTATTTTATGTGGGACACCTGCCACAGCGTGGCATGATGAGTGGTGCACAGTTTTGCACTTGGGATTCAAACTGGCGAACCCTGGGCCACCAAAGTGGAAGGTGCAAACTTAAGTGCTGCACCACTAGGCCAGCCACAGTCCTCATTCTTTTAAATGTTTTCTTTTATCTGTTCTGCCTGGGTGATTTCCTCTAGTCTTTCATCCAGTCTTTGATCCATTCTTCTGTATCACTTACTCTGCTATTGATTCCCTCTAGTCATTTTTTTATATCCAGTATTGCATTCTTCATTTCTGACTCATTCTTTTTTACATTTTCCAATGCTTTGTTGAAGTTCTGAGTTCATCCATTCTTCTCCCAAGATCAGTGAGCATCATTATTACTTTTTGTTTGAACTCTGTCATGTAGATTGCTTATTTCTGTTTTGTTTAGTTCTTCTTCTGGGATTTTCTCCTGGTCCCTTGCTTGGAATGTATTCCTTTGCCTCCTCAGTTTTCCCCTTTCTCTGTGCTTATATCTATGTATTAGGTAGGTCAGCTACATCTCCCAATCTTGAAGAGGTGGCCTTATGTAAGAGATGGCTTATGAGGCCCAGCAGTGTGCTCCCCTCTTGTCACCAGTTCCAAATGTTCTAGGAGTGTCCCCTGTGTGGGCTACATATGTCCTTCTGTTATGACAGGGTTGCTCTTGCTGCAGTGCTCAGGGAGAATAGGCTGTCCCCCAGGCCTGCTGGGTGTAATGCTCAGCTGTGTGTGGCTGCTATGGACCCTTCAGTCACTTTATTGGGTGTGGGGAGCCCCAGCATAGGTGCCTCCAAGGTCCTATAGCACATTCCTGCTGCAGCTTTTCTGTTAAGTGAGTAGGCCCCCAGCATCACTGGTTGCTAAGCTCAGGGGCTCACAATTTCTGTAGGCCTCTGGCCTGCAAGGCTGTTGTCAGCTCTCTCAGGATTGCAAAAGAATGAGGCTGGCCCTGGCATGGGAGCACCTAATTGTTTCAAGCTTTGGAAGGTGGGGCTGAATCCCTATGTGGCTCTTTGAGAAGACAAGTCTGCTGCAGCTGACAAGCCCCACTGCCCACAGGGCCACACACCACATCAACACAGTCCTGCCCTATGCACATGCCCCAACCCACTGAAGTGGACGCAGTCACCCCACTGCAGATGCCCCACAGACTCCACCAATGCCCGACACTCCACCTGTTCCTTGTGCACTCTCTGCCCTGCAGAGGTGGACCCATTTGTCCAGCTGCAGAGGTTCCAGGCACCCTGCCTATGCAGGCCCACAAGTTGCGTCAGGGCTTGCGCTTGGATGGGTCCAGTCCCCAGGGTGGGCTACCTTCCCTGGCTGAGCTGGATTAAGTTGGTGCTTTAGTGGCTGGGGCAGACCCCTGGGCTAACAGGCCAGGATAAGAACCCCAAAGGCCTCTGTCATTGTATGTGTTAGCACACCAGTACTAGGTCACAATAATGGCTGCTGGCAATGTCTCAGTCCCTGGAGAGGTCTCACCTTTCACTGAGATGTGCCCAGAGCCTATTAGGTGAGTGTCTTTTCACCAAAGGACATGAACCGTTCTGGTGACTTTAAGAGGCTTTCCAAAGTGGGCGAATTTGTGCATAGGCCCTTTATGAGCGGGCTTGTTTTCCCTTATGTTTGATAGCTTTTCTGGGGGCACTCCTCATTGTAGTTAATACCCAGTAAAGCCAGGTGTTACAACATTTGTCACAGTTGTGCTGAGTCCACAAGCTACTTATAGTGGTAATGCTCCCCGAGTCAGCTCTTCTGCTACTCCAGGGAAGGTTGCATGCCTTAGGATTGCTCCCAGCCAGCTGTCAAGCACTGTGGCTCGTGAAGATGGCTTTTTTCTCTCCAAAAAGGAATTTCTGCCTCTTCCACCTCAGTCAGCACTGTTCCTTGTTGCACAGGTTCTTTTTCTCAAGTTTTCAGTTCTCTCTCAGGGGTAATTGATCTGAGAGCAGTTGTAAATTTGTTGTGTCCATGGAAGGAGGTGAGTTCAGAGTCTGCCTAGGCCACCATCTTGACCAACCTCCCTAATCTGGCTTTCTTCAAGCACGAACATCCAAGATATCCAGTTTTTCACTTTAAGCAAATATCATTTACTATGTCCTGAGCCCTGGACACAGTAGTGAGCACAGCAGACAAGAACCTTGCCTCATGGAGACATCAACCAAATAAACGCATATACGAATATATCTAATTGCAAACTGTGTTAAGTGCAATGAAGAAAAAAAATAATATGCTCTATGAAAGAATCACTCGGGCCTATTTCAGACTGGGCAGGGGATCAGGGAAGGCTCCCCTGAGCAAGTGTCATTTAAGCTGAAGTTGAAGGATAAATGAGAGTTCAGGAAGGAAGACAGAGGGAATAATGTGAAGGCCTGAAGACAGAAGGGACCATGAGGAACTCAAAGAAGTCAGTGATGGAAAGGGGAAAGAGAAGCCTGGCTGAAGAAGTTTGGGGCAAGATCATAGTGTGCCTTGTAGGCAGCAAGGATGTTACTTCTTCTCCTAACTGTGGAACAATGTAAGAAGCTCTTATATACAGAATAGACTGTAGGGAGTCTAGAAGTAGAAGCCTAAGGATAAATTAAGTGAGTATTGCAACCATCTAGGTGAAAGGACATAGTGGCTGGATTAAGGTGGCTGCAATAGAGATAGAGAAGGAGTAGACAGATTCTGGATGTTCTTCTTTAAGAGCCAGACTGGATAGGACATAGGTAATGGAAAGGAAAGGTGAGTCAGGATGATTCCCAGGTTTCTCCTGGACCAACTTGTGGGGTCGAGGTGCCCTTCACTGAGATGGAAAAGGTTAGGCTAAGAATGGAAAGGGTTGAGAGAAGGGACTCAGAAACTTTGTTTTGGATAGGTAGGTCTGAGATGCCTACAAGAAATCTACTTGGAAAGTTAAATCAGTAGCAATTCAATAAACAAGGTTAGAGTTCAGAGTATAGGTCTGGGATATAGCACATTTAAGATTATCAGGATGGATGAGACTTCCTGGAGAGTGTGGATAAGAGATGTGGCGACCTCTTGGGAAATTGAAATACATGCAAGACGTAGGAGGATGAAGACAGAAAATGATCGTCGAGGTGGACAGAAGGCCTGGCAGAAAGCAGGGACACAAGGCATGTTTAGACTAACCTAGAAATGAAACCGCATTTTAGTGTCTGTGGAAAAACACTTTCCTAGTTTGGAACAATACTATCTGAGTTGGAATAGCTGACGTATTAGGTTGAACCATGTGAACTGAGTTTTTTTGAGAGCAAAAAGAGTTAAATTTTGGCAATTTCATAAAGTTCAACCTAATACTAACACAATTTGGAACAAAATCCATTTATGTCATGGGACAGCACACAGTTCTAAAATGTTGCCCTTTTGCACATGAAGAGTAATCTTTTGCTAACATTAAAGGTTTCTTTATTACCTCAGACATTGAAAAAGATACTAAAAGGTAATACTGCATACTACTTACCAATTAGTTTTACCCTGGTGATCAAGCTGACTGCCTGAAAACGACATTGACAACCTATCACCACATTCTGACTGTTGATAACCCTAATAATATTCCATGGTAAATCTATGCAGTCATAAGCACTTGCAATTTCACACATCTCAAATTTTCTGTCTGGCTTAAGAAAAATCTCCAATTTCCTACTCCTTCTGCGGGGAGAAAAACGTTTAAAGGAAATTAATAGACATGGTTGACCATAATCTTAGCTTATAGAAATAAAGCTTTGAAAAACTATTCTGATATAATTTGAGTTCTTTCGTATAGTCACAGATATCCTCATTTTGTGAAAAAGACTATTTGAAAAAATCATGTTAATAATTCAATAGTGGATTTTAAATTTATCAAGGGCTCATGATTTAAAGCTGGGATTACAAACTCAGATGTCAGAATTGGGCCAGTGTAATAGACGGTTAGATCTGTGGCAACTGAAGAGTGTATCCCTCACATAAAAGATTTCCTTCTAAACCATGAATTCTGCAAAACAATTCTGTTCAGATGAAGTGAGGTGGGAGGATTTCAGCCTGCCAAGCTGATAGTTTGAGACACCTGATTTAAAGTGAACTTGCAGGGCCCGGCCCCATGGCCAAGTGATTAAGTTCCCACACTCAGCTTCGGCAGCCTGGGGTTTCACCAGTTCAGATCCTGGGCACGGACATGGCACGGCTCCTCAGGCCATGCTGAGGCAGCGTCCCACACAGCACAACTAGAAGGACCACAACTACAGTATACAACTATTTATTGGGGGACTTTGAGGAGAAAAAGAAGAAAAAAAAGATTGGCAACAGACATTAGTTCAGGTGACAATCTTAAAAAAATAAATAAAGTAAACTTGAAGTGGATGTTTTTATATTATCACTGGACATAATCTAGTTGTGTCTGAAGTTGGAATTTTTATATACTGATATTATTATTATTATTATTATTATTTTTAAAGCTTTCTTTTTTTTTTAAAGATTTTATTTTTTTCCTTTCTCTCCCCAAAGCCCCCCGGTACATAATTGTATATTCTTCGTTGTGGATCCCTCTAGCTGTGGCACATGGGACGCTGCTTCACCGTGGTTTGATGAGCAGTGCCATGTCCGCACCCAGGATCCGAACCAATGAAACACTGGGCCGCCTGTAGCGGAGCGCGTGAACTTAACCACTCGGCCACGGGGCCAGCCTCTGATGTTATTATTTTTAAAGTAGTCAGACCTGTAATTGTAAACATCCTAACTTTTTAAATGCAAGAGACTTCATAGTTGCAGAATGCAAGGTACAATACGCAAAGGCTGTGTAGTAACTATGGACCACTCCATAGAAATATAGAGGATTTTGTTCACTTCTGAAGTTATAAACACAAGCCAAGTTTAGGAGAGAAATACAAGCACATTTGATACCACATACTGATACCTGAGGGAACGTACATAACTTTCTATGCTTCACCTTCCCCATCTATGAAATGGGGATTAAAACAGTACTTTTCTCATAGAACTATAAAAATTAAGGGGGATAATGTATGTATATGAAGATGCTAGCACAGTGCTTAGGTCATCTAAGTCCAGTGTCAAAAAACAGTGAACTCCTCTGGATTCCCCTCTGCACAGCACCCTCTGCCTCCTTAAAACCTTTCACTTTCTCTTCACATACTAAAGATAGTCTCCACATGGCATGCAAACAAGAATCAGGAACACATGATTGTAAACCCATTGGTCAATGTTGTCTTTTCGATTTCATTAATTTCTCTGTGCAGTCATCTTGTTATTTTCCCACGCTAAACTGTGCTGCTGAAATAACACTTCTCAGTGCTTTCTAAATTCAACCAGAAATGAGAAAGGCTACATAATGTACATTTCTAAAATAAACAGACCAACATTAACAACCATTACTTTAGATATTTGGATAAATACATGTATGTCATTAAGCACAAAAAAAAGCAAAACTTTGGTTTTCTCAATTTCTCTGAAAATAAGTCATCCTGATTGGGTGTTTTGCCAATAGCTGTAAATTTACTACCTAAGCATCAAAATTTCTTTTACCATTGGCAGGAAGCTTTAAGAAAATGTGTAATCTACTTTTCTTTTTAGAAAGCTGGAAATGTAACTATCGTCTTTGTCATATCTAAGAATCATCATTCTGACTTATTGTTCTTCATTCACCCAACTAATAGCTACTGCGCGCCTCCCATTGTCCTGGGGCACACATGTCACCGGACTCCACTGAGGTGTCAGACACACACCCTTCAGGCAACTATGCTTTTTTAGTTTCATACTTTTTTCCCCTCTCATTTATATTGAGTGTTTATATCACTGAATCATTGTTAATTTGTCTAAACATACCAATTAAAGTGTTAATCAATAAATTAAACAGTTTATAAAAAGTACACAGATTCTGAATAAAGGCTTAAGCTGCTAACATAAAGTGAATTTTGCAGCAAGAAATCTGGCTACATCGGGACACTTACTTCCTGGGTTCTAAGGTGTGTTTTGGTGGGAATTGTGGATCGATTTGATAAATGAGATCTTCCTGTTAAAGGTTTTCATTTACATTTAATTTATTCTAAAGGGGAAAAAGAAGAAAACATTTCTTAAAATATCAGCTGGCACACTGTTATATTTAAAATGAAACTGCGTTTATGGTTTTAAGTTGTCAGCCTTATAATCAAGCGATTGTCTTTACTTCTATAAAGATAGTATAAGCACACTTTGGAGATATTGCATGTTCTCTTCCAGACCACTGCAATAAAGCAGGCCACGCAAATTTTTTGCTCTCCCAGGGCATATAAAATTTATGTTTACGGTACACTGTAGTCCATTAAGTGTGCAATAGCATTATGTCTAAGAAAATGTACACACCTTAATTAAAAAATACTTTACTGCTAAAAAATGCTAACATCATCTGAGGCTTCAGTGAGTTGTAATCTTTTTGCTGGTGGAGGGTCTTGTAAATGAGGCAATATTTGTCAAGCGAAGGGCAATAAAACGAAATATGCCTGTAATTACTATAGTTTTTCATATATTGTCAATGATTCCCAGTGATGGATTATTCATAGTAGTTAGCTAGCTTAACATTATGTTTCTACAAGAGTAAAAAGCATAATTAATATGTCTTGTGGCAGTTAAAAAGCAGGTGCCAAAACGAAAACTAAAATTTTCCAATTAGGGTAATATAAAAGGAAGGTGCTATGAGAGTAAACTAGAGCAACAACAAAAATTTTTTTGAGACTGAAGGGAGAGGAAATGAGACAATATTTTAATTAAGCTTGACTTCCATATCCCAAATCTTCCTTGAATCTATATCATCAGCTACCACCTCTGGGCCACTGGCATCACCTCTGCTTCTTCCCAAGTCCATTTGTGTCCTTCCTTCATTCTTCACTTTGTATGGCTATTTACTTGTTTCCTTTGAATCCAGATCTGACACCAAGGGCCATGCTTTCTCTTCCAGATTGTTTTACATATTTTAATTCTATATGACCAGTAGAAATAGGGTCATGGCTAATAAATTTTCACTGGGGATTACATCTTTACTAATATAAATTACCCTTTTTGACCAAATTGAAGATTTTTGCCTTGAATTCTATCTTGTGTTACAAATACGGCCACCCTATATTTTTAAATTTATTTTTGTCTATTATTGCTTTGCCATCCTTTTACTTTAAATTGATATTATTTTGCTTAGCTTTGTCTCTTTTAAAAACTAAATACAGTCACGTGTCACTTAAAGACAAGGATACATTCTGAGAAATGCGTTGTTAGGCAATTTCGTCATTGTGTGAACATCACAGAGTGCACTTACACAAACCTAGATGGCATAGCCTACTACACACCTGGGCTCTATGATGTAGCCCATTGCTCCTAGGTCATGAACCTGTACAGCATGTACTGTCCTGAATACTGTAGGCAATTAGAAGACAACAGCAATTATTTGTGTATCTAAACATAGAAAAGGGACGGCAAAAATATAGTATGAAAGAGAAAAAATGACACATCTGTATAGGGCACTTACCTTTGAATGGAACTTGCAGGCCTGGAAGTTGCTCTGGGTGAGTCAGTGAGTGAGTGGTGAGTGAATGCAAAGGCCTAGGACGCTACTGTACACTATGTAAACTTTATAAACACTGGTCACTTAGGCTACACTAAATTTATAAGAAGATATTTTTCTTTCTTTAATAATAAATTAACTTTAACTTACTGTAACATTTTAACTTTACAAACTTTTAAATTTTGTTCAACTATTCGACTCTTTTGTAATAACACTTCACTTAAAACACTCACTGTACAGCCATACAAAAATATTTTCTTTCTTTATATCCTTACTCTATAAGCTTTTTTGTATCTTTAAAATTTTTAATTCTTTTTACTTTTTAAACTATTTTGTTAAAAACTAAGACAAACACATTAGCCTAGGTTTACATAGGGTCAGGTTCATCAATATCATTGCCTTCCAGCTCCACGTCTTGTCCTACTGGAAGGTCTTCAGGGGCAATGAGACGCATGGTGCTGTCATCTCCTATAACAATGCTTTCTGGAATACCCCCTGAAGGACCTACCTGAGGCTCTTCCTCAGAGGAAGTGTCACTCTTTTCAGAAATATGTCCATGGTGGTTTGCTTGGTTTGTTTCTTTCTTTCATCATAGATTTGCCTGTAAGCAGATAATGCACCATGAACATTCCTCTATTAATGAAAATCTTTCAGTTGGGGTTCATGTTTTCAAACTTTTTAAGGAGCTTGTTGAGGTGTGCAGAAGCTTCTGCTAAACCTTTCACTGGATTTTCTTGAGAGTTCTTCTTTTTCTCCTCCTGTAGTTTCCTTTTCTCTTGACTCTTCTTCAGCTAAGCATTCCTGTTCCAGTTCCAACAATTTCTCATTAGTCAGTTCCTCAGGAACCACCTCTGGGAACTCCCCAATGTCATCCTCATCCACACCCAGATTAAAGTTGCCATCTCAAACAGCCTTGTTGGCTTTTGCAACCTCCTCCTCCTTGGCAAATCATCATCCTTTGAAGTCATGGATGAACTTCTTGAGAGTCTTCTTCCAGAGCCATTTATACACTTTTTGGTGACATCACCCCAAGTCAAAGAAAGGTCTTGATGTAGTCATAGATGTCATAACCATTCCAGAATTGCATCAGTGTCTTCTTCACTTGCAGCAATAGCCTGGGCAAAGGTCCTCCTCAGGTAGTAGGCTTTAAAAGCTGCTGTAACTCCTTGATTCATTGGTTGGATCAAAGAGGTGGTGTTTGGAGGAAGAACACCGCTTAGATTTTGGGATAAAGATGAACAAAAGGAGGATGTCCAGGAGCATCACCAACAATAAGCAAAAATCTTGAAAGATCTGTCATTCTCCAAACTGTACTTCTCCATTTTGCTGGCATAGCAATTCAGGAGGCTATCTTGGAAGAGGAGCTGGGTCGTCCATGACTTCTTATTGCTCTTGCAGTACACTGACAGTGTGGGCTTATTGATATGCTAAAAGGCCCTGAGATTTTCACTGCACCAGATCACAAATGGTTTCAATTTGTAGCCTGCAACATTGCCCCCAAGCAAGACTATTATCCTATCCTTAAAACCCTTGAAACCTGGTATTGAGTTCATCTCTGGATGGATGAACATCCTTTCAGGCATTTGTTTCCAGGACAGGGAGGTTTCATCCATATTGAATATTTGTTCTAGCAAGTAATTTTCCCCAAGGATCACCTTATCCAGAATTTCCAAAACTTCTTCAGCTGCCTTCACATCAGCACTTGCAGGCTCACTGCTCACTCTCATATTACATAACGATTAATGAATTTTTTAATCATTTAAACCACCCACAGCTAGCAGTAAATTCAACATTGTAGTCAAGTCCAGGTTTTCTTTCAAAATCACAAACGAACTTTTTACGTTGGCCACAATCGTCCTGGTGCTGAGAGCGATACACTTCTAGGTTTGGTTTTCAATCCCGGTCATCAGAAGTTTTTCCATGTCTGATATAAGCCCTTCCCAACCTTCTGTTAGTCTCATTGCCTTCAATGAAGCACATCCTTTGACAGCTTCCATCACTTTGTTCTTGTTCTTCAAGATCATAGCTATGGTGGAATGGGACACGTCTGAGTGGTGAGCAATAAGCATCACTGATTTTCACCTTCATAGTCCTTCCTTAATCACTTTTAATTTTGTTTCCAGATCAGTCACTCAAAGTGGCCTTTTACTGGCAACACTAGCAGTGGATTTGGTACACTTAGGGGCTGTGATGAACAAAACAACATGAGATTAAATCAAGCACAAGAGAAAATAATGCAATCAAAAGATGAGGTAAACATGAGATGTATGAGGCTGCTGTTGGCATAACATGGCCTACTGTTACATAAGTAGAAACAGTACATTCTAAAATAATGACAAATAGTACAGTAAACACATAAACCAGTACCAGTTGTTTATTATCTAGTATTATGCACTGTACATAATTGTATGTGCTATACTTTTCTATGACTGGCAGTGTAGTACATTTCTTTATAACAGCATAATCACAAACATATGAGTAATGCATTGTTCTATGACATTATGACAGCTCCAACATCACCAGGTGAAGTTTTCAGCTCTATTACAATATTATGGTTCCACCATCATATATGCAGTCCTCCGTTGACAGAAACGTCATTATGTGACCCATGAGTGTAGTTTGATTTTGCTTTTCACCCAGAATGGCAGTTTCTACCTTTCATTAAGAGGCTAAATCTATTATTAATTGTAATGCATTTGTTTAGCATTTTGTCATGCTTCTTGTTTATTCTTTTCCTCTTTGCTTTGATCATATTTCTTTTGTTATGTATTATATTTTCTATGAATGTGAAGAATAAAATGACACCTAGTGACTTCACCATTTGTAAAATAAGGCATTTAACATGATTTTTATACATCCTCTTCTGTATTTTTCAAATGATCTGCGTATTTGATGCAGAACATTTTTATTAATTTTTTCTAACATAAGGCATCTTATTTTATAACATTTTTAATATCTGAATTGTTTTAAAATAGCAGCAACTATTTAAATGTCACTTTAATCTTCTTAATCTTGGGTCCTCGATTCTCAGGATTCGGTCAGCAAAGTATGCAGTTGTTGTTTTCGGTGGTGGTGGTGGCGGCGGTGTGTGTGTTTGCCGTTTGATAACTGAGAAGATTGTTCTTTTGTTCTTATGCACAAGGAGTCACAGCTCAGCTGGGTAAGAAGTTTTTAATTTTAAACTTATTCCATTCTGTACACATTGTTTCAGCGCCTTCTATCATTAAGTGCTAAAGGAGAGAAGCCCAATGACAAGGTGATTTTTCTACTCCCTTTGTTTTCATCTGTTCTTTAGTGTTCTCCCCCCCGTTTCATTTTAAGATTCTAAAAATAACCTTAACAAAGTGTGGCCAGATTTGGATCTCACTTCACCAATTTTGCCTAATGTGCTGAAGCCAAATGCTATAAAATGAGAATATTTCCTTCTACTTTACTTTTATCTGCTAGTCTTGGTCCCTTATAATTCAATCTTCTATAAATCTTCCCAATTTTTAAAAATCAGTTTATATTATATTTATTTACACTTTTACCACGTACACGTTTAAAATGTATAACAGTGGTTTTTTACTATGTTCATAAAGCTGTGCAACCATCACAACTATCTAATTTTAGA
The DNA here is from genome assembly GCF_041296235.1 of Equus asinus. NCBI lineage: Eukaryota > Metazoa > Chordata > Mammalia > Perissodactyla > Equidae > Equus > Equus asinus. The sequence continues at coordinate 51,710,670 of NC_091794.1, forward strand.
ACATTTCATCACCCTATGAAGAAACCTCATAACTATTAGCAGTCATCCCCCATTCCCCTCGTCCCTTAGTACTAATCTACTTTCTGTCACTAAGGATTTGCCTATTCTGCATATTTTATATAAAATGTGGCGTGTTGTGTCTGGCTTTTTTTGTTTAGCATGTTTTCCACGGTCATCCATGTTGTAGCATCTATCAATATTTCATTCCTTTTATGGTCATAATACTCTATTGCATAGCTATACAACATTTTGTTTATCCATTCGTCCACTGAGAGACACTGGGCTGTTTCCACATTTTGACTATTATTCATAATGCTGCCATGAACATTCATGTACAAATTTTTGTGTGGACATATTTTCTCAATTCTTTTAGGCATACATCTAGAGTGGAACTGCTAGGTCATATGCTAACTCTTTGGTTAATTTTTTGAGGAATAGCCAAACCGGTTTTCAGTGTGGCTGCACCATTTTGCAATCCTACAAATAACTTACGAGGATTCAATTTTCTCCACATCCTCATTGATACTTGTTATTATCTTTTTTAATTTCAGCCATCTAGTGGGAGTGAGGTATTTCATTGTAGTTTTGATTTGCATTTCCCTAGTGACTAATGATGCTGTGTATTTTTTCATGTGCTTATCAGGCATTTGTATATCTTGTTTGGAGAGAGAAATATCTATTCAAGTCCTTTGCCTATTTTTAATTGTGTTGTCTTCTTATTTTTGAGTTCTAAGAGTTCTATATGTACTTTGGACAGAAGTCTCTTCGCAAATATTTGCTTTGCAAATATTTTCTGCCATGTTGTGGTCTTTTCACTTTCTTGATTACGTCCTTTGAAACATGAAAGTTCTAAATTTGATGAAGCTAGATTTATTTTTCTTTTGTCCCTTGTGATTTTGGTGTCATATCTAAGAAACCATTGACTAATACAAGGTGGTGAAAATTTACTCTCATGCTTTCTTATGAGAGTTTTACAGTTTCAGCTCTTACATTTAGGCCTGTTATCCATTTTGAGTTATGTTTTTATATATGGTGTGATGTAGGGTTCAATTTCATTCTTTACAAAACGTGGCTATCCAGTTGTCTCAGTATCTTTTGTTGAAGACTTATCCTGTCTCTTGTTGAAAATCAATTGACTATAAATATAAGGGTTTGTTTCTGGACTCTCAATTGTATTCCACAGATACATGTCTCTGGGTTCTTTGCATTTTCACCTATGTTTTAAGATCAGCTTGTCAATTGTTGCAAAAAAGGCAGCTGCTATTTTGATGCATTGACTTTGTAGATTCATTGGGAGAATACTGGCATCTTTATAATACTAAGTCTTCCAATCAATGAACATGAGAGAGTTTTCAAATTATTTAGGTTTTCTTTAATCTCCTTAACTGTTGTTTTCTACATCATTTGCTGGTTTTGGTGTACAAGTCTTGTATTTCTTTTGTTAAATTTATTCCTAGCTATTTAATTTTTTTATGCTATTGCAAATGGATTATTTTTAATTTCATTTTTTGACACTCACTGCTTGTGTATAAAAATGCAATTGATTTCTTTATACTGATCTTATATTCTGCAACTTTGCAGAACTTGTTTATTAGTTCTAATAATTTTTTTGTGGATTCCTTAGGATTTTCTAAATACAAGATCATTTCATTAGTGAATAGAGATAGATTGCCTTCTTCCTTTCCAATCTGAATGCTTTTTATTATTTTTTTCTTGCTTAATGGCCCAGGCTAGAATCTCCAGTAAAATGTGAACAGAAGGTGAGAGCAGACATCCTTCTTTTATTCCTGATCTTAAGGGAAAATATTCAGTCTTTTACCATTATGAATGAGCTAGCTGTGGTTTTTTGTAGATGCCCTTTATCAGGTTGAGGAAGCTCCTTTCTGTTCCTGGTTTGTTGAGTGTTTTCATCATGAAAATATGTTGGATTTTGTCAAATGTTTTTCTGCATCTATTGCAATGATCATGTCTTTTATTATATTGATATGATGTATTACACTGATTGACTTTCATATCAAACCAACCTTGCATTCCTAGAATAAATCCCACTTGATCATGGTATATAATATTTTATTTGTTGCCAGATTTGGTTTGCTAGTATTTTGTTGAGGATTTTTGAGTCTATATTCAGATTTTCTATTCTTGTTTTCGTAGTTTGTATCTTTTTAGCAATGTGCCCATTTTATCTAGGTTATCTAATTTGTTGCCATGTAATTGTTCATAGTATTCCCTAATAATCTTTCCTATTTCTGTAAGATTGGTAGTGATGTCCCCTCTTTATTATATTCACTTTTAAATATCATTTGCCTCTAAGCTTCAATAAAGTATCTTAACTTCTTTTTTAATTGACTACCATAGCTTTCTACAATATTTAATATGCTATTCAGTCTCAATTAACTGTATTTTAAAGTATGGGCTTTATTTTTCTATACCCTTAGGTTGTTTGGCTCTTACACCAATCTCATCGTCCCTATACAATATTTAGTGCAACTCTTGAAAATTTCTAATAATTAGATGATACCCATCCCAGTTTCCTGAACATCTATTTTAGAGATAGGGAGTACTTAAACTTAGAGTTTTAAATCCCCATTTGAATTAAAAGTTATAGTTCACTTAAAGCAATCATAATAAAATATAACACTTAATAAAATAACCTTTAATGAACATCTACTACATGCCAGGTATTATACAATGCACCTTATGTGAAATCCCATTATATCAACATAAACAGCCTTTGAGTCAAGTTACAGATTAGAAAACCAAATTTGAACCCACTTTTGTCTGACTTTAGAGCCAATACTCTTAAACCCTGTGGTTAACAAATTTTTTTAAAAGGGCCAGACAGAAAATATTTTAGGCTTTTGGGCCATATGGTCTTTGCTGCAGTGGCTCAACTCAGCTGGTGTAGCAAGAAAGTAGTATTAACAACACAAAAATGAACGGGCATAGCTGTGTTTCAAAAAACAAAAATAATTTACAAAAAAAAGTGGTGTGCCTGTAGGCGGTAGCTTGCCATCCTCTGCTCTTAACCAACACACCACGTTGCCCTACTTCTTCAGAGCCTACCCTGATTACCACACAGATCAATTTCTTCTGCTTCTGGGCTTCTAATTCTAATATTCAATTGTTCTTTCATTTTCATTCTACCCATATTCTTCAATGCAGTCCAAATGGAGACTTTTTGATACTTTTAGGTTGAAAACAGATTTATAATAGAATCATCCTTTCAAGTGTTATTGAATATATCTGTAATGAAAAGTACAGATTAAATGCATTTTAAATACACAAGTATTAAAGATGGAATGGGCTAGATGGCCTTTTAACCAGAGATACCATCAGTCTCCGAGGAATGCCTTTGTCCAGAGACTTGAAATTTGGTAGGCACAGAAGTAAATACTTGGTATAAGAAGGTTAGAGTTTTCTAACCTGGGGAAACAAACAAATAGGAGGCACTGAGTCAGAATCAGAAAGACTACAATTTAAAGTTAATATGGTTTAATTATCAGACTTGTGTTGAAACTATGGACTGGTTAACCCCAAACCATTCTCAAACCACTCTTCCCCTGCTTCATCCACTACAAAGGCCAAAGTCCTTCATATCTCAACATCCCTTAAAGCTAGCAGCAGCCACATGCCATAGGCCAGTTAAGTCCACGGTGGACATTTGCTGGAGGTCACTGGGAAAGCTCTACTTCCTGATTAAAAGAGAAAGACTCAATAAGGCACAGCTGTTCCTCATTCTTTCTGCCCCGAGCTAGAATGTCATACCTGGACCAGCAGAAGCACCCATCTTGCAGCCAGCATGAGAAAAAGCATGAGGACAAAACCCAGACAACGTTGAGCCTCTTAAACAAAAAGTAAATAACTACTTTCCTCTAGATTTCTTGTTCTGGAAAAATAAATCCCTGTTGTTTTACATTATTGTGCATAAAACTTGCAGCTAAAAGCATTTCTAATTGATATATACTTTACAACTATTTTTTAAATTGTCAATTACTTTTGGGCCATGTAAGGTGAGTAAAAAATTGCTTTTATGATAAGCTTGTGGGGCCAGCCTTGTGGCTGAGTGGTTAAGTTCAGCTACTCCTCTTGGGCGGCCCAGGGCTTCCCCAGTTCGGATCCTGGGCAAGGACCTACACACTGGTCATCAGGCCATGCTGAGGTAGCGTCCCACACAGCACAACCAGAAGGTACTACAACTAGAATATACAACTATGTACTGGGAGGCTTTGGGGAGAAGAAGAAGAAAAAAAAAGGAAGATTGGCAACAGATGCTAGCTCAGGCGCAAATCTTTTAAAAAAAGAAAAAACAAGCTTGCATAATAAGCTTTCTTTCTCTTTCAAAATGTTTAATTTTAATTACTAATTACTAGCTAAAGCTGATGTTATATTAAAAAGACATGAATAGTTATTATTAGACCTTTATAACTGAGTTATTGACATTTTATTTTTTAAAAAATCAGAAACTTTGAAATACAGAAAAAATTACTTTTTTGACTTAGATTTGTTAATGCACCTTGTGCTCAAGAACACATATAATTTTTAAAAAGTTTGCTGATTTAGCAAAAACAAAAATTATACCATTATTATGTAGCTGTGAGAATAATGGTATTGTAGAAATTTCATTCAGTATTATATGTCAAATGACATGATATGAAATACAATTTAATCTGCTTTAGTGACTTGCTATCTACAAGCAATTTAGGATACTGTGTAGAGGTTTCTTAACTGGCAGTCTGAACATATTGAAAAAACATTAATTGCTTCGATGATTTTAAATTGCTTTGTGAAGTACACAACAATTAAATGCTCCAATAACCGAGTTAATTCAAGTGAATGGCAAAAATATACATCATCATACGGTATTTATAACGTATTAGTCAAAGATGGAAAAGTAATAAAATCAACTAACTGTTCAAGTTACACAGGGTTAAAAGACCTCAAATAAAACTAGTTTTTTTAAAACAAAATTTAGGTTATCAAGAAAACGACAGAAGAAATTCAATGTGGGTAAAACATCAAAAGTATTCCAGTTAGCTCTTCGGGTCCATTCAAAAGAAGCCAAGAGCCAGCCCTGATGGCCTAGGGCCTAGCGGTTAAATTTCAGCGCGTTCTGCTTTGGCCCCCTGGGTTTGGTTCCTGGGCACGAAACCACACCACTTGTCTGTCATGTTGTGGCGGTGGCTCACATAGTACCACAAGAACCTACAACTATACACAACTACATACTGGGGCTTTGGGGGGAAAAATCAAGGAAAAAAGGAGGAAGATTGGAAACAGATGTTAGCTTAGGGCAACCCTTCCCCTGCAAAGAAAAAAAAAGCCAAGAAATGGACTACAAGTTGACAGGTACTCACTGAATTGCTAGACTGTGCTATGAAACCACTTTGGGAAACCTGAGTTACTGTTACTGGTAATTCTAATATGAGATCTATCTGGGAAAAACAATATACTTAGGAAAATGAGGTTATTAAATCAAAGTAAATTCCATCTGACGTCCTCCCCATAAATTAGGAGCTGTGAGGAGCTCAGAAGGCTCCTTTTCTAGGCCAAACCAGAAGGGGGCCTCAAAGCAGTGGGTGGAGCTGGAGGTATGTGCACACTTCAGAAGGCCAGTACTGAGCACTCTTAATGCCAAATCTCAGAACTCATCCCTTCCTGATGCTGCCTCACAGAAGACAACCACCTGTATAATTTAGGTTTAAGAAGCCTGAAGAAGGCCTCCCAAAGCAACCATTTCACTGAAAACTGAATATTGAAGACCAAGTAAATTTTAGTTACGATAAAGTCTCATACTACACTTATTTATTTTTCTCTAAGTCTCTATTGCTATGTGTCAAGAAAAAAAAGTCACAGAATGTGTCTATATGTGTGGACAATGTTACTTAAAAGTACATCTTTAGGTCAGCCAAGTTCAAAGCAAGGACAGACCACACAAATTCCAAACGGCACCCAATTAAGAAATCTACATCTGAAGTACACATATGCAAGATTGCAGGTAATAGCAATGTTTGCTCTATTCATTCAGAAATCCAACAAAAGACAGTGATATTTATATTTAGCTCTACTATAAGCAACTCCTGTGGGCAGAGGGCTGACTTTGGTGCGAAACCAGATGTCTAAGAAAAATTCATTTTTCTAGTTGTACTTGTTTGTGAAAAACGTGAAATGATGCTTCATTATAGGTTGTCAAATATTTAAACAAATTGTTACCAAGTATAGACTATGTATAAAGCTCTCAAAACAAATACAAAGGTGAATGAAACTCAGTTTTAGTGCTAAAGATACTAAGCATCTGGTGTGGAGGACAGTTACGAACTCAGATAACTCTACACAAGGCAAAGGGCTAAGCATTGAGAGTAATGCCTAAGGAACACGAACAAGGAAGATTAATCAATCATCACTTCTAGGCCAATTTGTAATTATCAGCATAATAGTCAAAGTATGTGAAAAAGCAAACAAAAGACAGTTAAATATCTGCTACTATTAAACTTACTACTAAAGAACTATTTACAATTAACTGGAATTCTACAGGTCTTACAATAATGAAAAAAATCACATTTGAATGCTTAATTTTAACCTTAACCAGATTAATTTGTTTCTGGAAGGTCAAATGCAGAAAACAATAAATGCCCAACTCCACATGTGCTTAAAACACAATCAGTCTGACTTCTTTTCTTCTTCTTCTTCTTCTTTTTTCTTTTGGAAAGAATGATTAGAAAAATGTAAGAGCAAATTCAGTTTTTATAAAATGAAATATGCTTTTTATAGATAAGCTTCAACAAAGGTATTTTACTTGAGGTACAATGCTGGTGAGCTGCAGTCTCCCCGGCTGTAAAACGCAGACCTTGGGTGCCACAGTGGGAGAGCCCTTTCCCCCACCCACATTCCCTCTTTCTGGGATGAATTTAGAAACACTGGCCCACAAAGTTGTAGATAAGTCTTTGCAGCCCGCACAATCTGAGTCAAACTGGGCTCAATGGACACTTTTGCAAAGGCTAAGCAGAACAAAGACATTCTCAGAGGGCCTAATGTATAGTGATTATTCCACAAGGTCAACTGACTCTTGTCTATCAAAGTGCAAGATGTCTCAACGTGTACATTACAGAAGTGCTGGCCGATAGTTCTAGTTCAGTAAGTGGTTACAAGGCTACTTCTTTATGCTGAGCATGATATAAGGCGCTCAGAACGAGAAGGAGATAGGAAAGAAGTAAGGACATAATCTCCAAGAGCTAATAATCTAGTTGCTGAAAAAACACTTACCAAACTTTAAGACATAAATTCTGAAAACATTAGAGGTAAGATGGAAAACAAAATGAAAACAAATGCTTGCCTTTGTATAATAATTAATCCTGATCCCCAAAGCAGTGTTTAACCTTAGGAGTCTGCTTTAAAAGTGGGGGAAGAGGGGTCTTATTCATCTTTAGCGTCTGGTTCAAGTACCTCTGTTATTAAGGGGGGAAACATCATTTTAGGTTTTTGTTTCTTTTTAATACTATGTCCAAATAATAATGCTTCACTTAGAAGTGAATATATACATGCAGAATCTTTTCTGCTTTGCTTTAATAACCCATGATGATTAAAAAATCTAATGAATTAACGTCAGTCTGACTCCAGTTAAAATGACAATGTAGGAAAGTACTGTCTTCTACCATGGATACAGGGCTCCAGAAATTAACGATGGGGGAAAAAAAGGCCATGGAATCAGTTACAGGCATTTAACAAAAAAAGATCCAATCTCTGTTCTCTCTTGCTAAGGGTATGTTTCTCAGTTTTCCTCACATCTATCCCCCACCGCACCAAAACCATTTGATCTTGAACCTTTAAGTCCTGTTCTTTTGTGCTACATGCATCAGTGAATCCTCCTGTTCGACAGAGAAATCCATGCTACTCAATTATTTTTACTCAATAGGTTTAGAGTCAGAGTTTTAAATTTAAAAAAATCCAAAGTATATTGTAATTTGAAACTAACCAAGTCTTTTGGCTAAAGAACATTAATCCTCAGAGCATCTTCCATTCAAGAAGGTCATTCTGCACTCCATTGGTTTTTCTTTTTTATCATATATATACTCACTGATAGCCATACACAAACAGTAAAACTTAAGAGCAGAATAAATAATATGCTTTTAACCTAGGTAGTACTTTACATAAAATTATAAACTGTCATATAGTGAATCTTCTCAACACCAGTAACATACAATCAAGATGTCTTCAGATTATCTGATTTAACGTGAACACCAATTTAAAACGTGCCAAAGAGTTCAACGTAACAAATACCCAGGTACCATTACTGTCAATTATTTTCTCCCTTATCATTGGAGATGATAAAAACATGGTCTTCTTACTCCCAAATGATATAGGAACCCAATCTCTTTCACTGACACAATAAAAAGGATCCAAATGTTGGAAACAGGCGAAAAATCCAGTACTCTAATACCACAAACTCATTTATTCCTAATGAGATGCTATCATTTATGAAACCTCAGAGCAAAAGACCTATAAATACTTGGGATTCAAAGTACATGTGAATTTCAACTGTTTTGATATTTATTCTCTATCCCATTTACTTGGTTATTAACTGATAAAAATCAACCAAATCCTTTCAAAAAGATTTTTTAATAAAGGCTCTGAAAGAACTTCATTCAATATTATTATTAATTATTATTACATGGAGGAAATAGCCCAGTGACAGCAGGTATTCAATTTCACAAAATGAACCAGTAGCAGAGTCTGAGAGAGAATCTAAGACTGATTCAGGACAATCCACTTAGTCACAAACAACAAGGGCAAACACAATCTTTTCCAAGCTTCACTACACTGCAGTACCCATTTTTTTCCCCTAAAATCATTTTCACAGGGTCATATCAGCTATGTGAATTAATAGACTCTCCCATGATGTAGCAAACATAAAATCGGATCCTTACCATGGCTGCTAAGTTTAGTGGTTACTGTTGCTTTTTCTTTCTTCTAAGATCTTTGCTGCTTCTAATACTTAACCTGATCTGCTTGGGGACAATCTAATAGCAGCTGTTTTTCTAAGATTTGTCAGTCTATATATTTCTTTGGCGTGTGGGAGGGGGTGCTGGAGGGGAGGAGCGTATACATTGATAAATCACTCAGGTTTATCAGTATCAGCACGCAGTAGGACTGAACTTTAAGCTATGAAGACAATTCCTTCCAGCCATTTCTTTTCAAACAGGAATTTTGCATGCATTACAGAAATAAAATCCAAAAATCATAAATAAATCAGGAAAGCATGAGAACAAGAAAATAGAAAGTAATTCCTCCATTTTATTGACCCTAGTTCAAAAAAATCCAGATTATTCAGGTAGACTCTGAAATATACAATTGTCATAACGAAAGCATTTTAGAGCAAAATGTGCTGCAATATGCTACTATGATTAAAAGCCATATAATCTGGGGAACCTCTTAACAAAAAGAAAAGAGAAATGAACTAGGCAAATAGCTTTTTACATACTTTTCTACAACGAAAAGGCTGTAATTTTGTCACAGTTACACAAAGGTAGGTGCAACTTTCACCTTTACTTAGTATCAAAACATATTTTCATCCATACGTATTTAATCACATTCAAAGAAATCACACATGGTTTAATACCAAGAACAAACTATTATTTTATGATACTATCATGTGTTTTAAGTCTGAACCCATCATTACCCATACTAAGGGTAACCATTTAGCACATACTCCCCAAACAGAAAAGGTCCTCGCACAGCTCTTGTAGTTTTTTAAAATGTACAAATATTATCGGACACAAATGAGAGAATAAGGAGCAGCAATGAGGTACACCATACGTTCCCACTGTAGGCTGAGTCCTGGTCTTTGTTCCAATATTTTAGAGCCACTGAAAGGAAAGCTAAGTATCCATCCATTAAAACACATTTTTACATTATTTCTGACAAAAGTTATACTTCTGGTAGGTTCAGTCATCTCGATTATTCCTGCCTGCATTTGCTTCTTTAATACAGATCTCTTTCAATTCTAGGAACCTGCAGTACAACCACCTTGGAAAACAGGTCGGTAGCAGGACAATCTGATAAAACGTTAACTGGTAGGCATTGAAGAAGAATGCAAAGTTATTTTCCTAGGGAAAGAGTTCTGAAGTAATTCTGTATCAATGACAAAATTTTTGGTTTTTACCAGCTACGCATCTATCCAGATATCCACCTTGTCCTCAATCAGCAGGGTTTCCCTCAATCTTAAAATCTCCCAGAACAGTTTTAACCGTACAACTCAAACCAAAAACACTAACCACGCCCTTTAAATCCAGAGTCAAGACACCTTTTGCTTTTTCCCCCCCTTAAAGTCCAAAAATGTACACCTTTCATCTAAAAGGGCTTGCACCAGTTCCTTAACCCGAGGCAAAGACTCTTTTTAGCCATGCCTTGATATAATTCCTATTGGAAGACGCTTTCTCCAGGGCACTGTGCAGATGCCCACAGGAGGCAGCCACGCTTACCTCCCACACACCTGCAACCCCTGGCGGGATGCTGGAGCAGCTGCTCGCAGGACTGCACTCGCTCCGCTCTCGTCTCTCCCGGGAAACTACAGTCCAGGCTGCGCCTTCCGGCTGCTACAGGGACCCAAGCTCCGCCTCCCCCTCCTCTAGTTGGCGAATTCGGCAGCTGTTGCTCCTCCCCCTGCTGTTCCTGCTGCTGCCCCGGCTGGAGGCGGCGGGAAGCTGCTGCCCCGGTACCTTCCCGTGTCCTGCACTTCTGCAGCTGTTTTGTCGCTTCCCTTGCCCTGGGGATCCCTCTCCCTTCACTCCGTAACCTCACACCTGGAGCTGCCTCCCGCCCCGTCCGGGCGCCTCCACGAGGAGCCCAGGCTCAACGGATCCCTCCCCGACCCGCAGGTCTGGCCGCCCGGTGTGCCTGGGGCTCGGCGGCTTTCGGGGAAGCTACTCCTCTGTCCGGGGCGCATCCCCACACCGCGCCCTCACTCCACCCCGACGATTCCCGCGATGCTTCCTCTCCGCCGCCGCGGCGTCCACAACTCAGCCACCCCACGTTCTCCACTTTGAGTTCTCCCCCCACCCCCCTTCCTTCCTCTACTCTGCCAGCCCGCCCCCACAATGGGTGAGTCGCCCGCGGGGCCGACCCTGCACCCTGATTGGCGCAGGTGAGAGCTGACCCCTCCCTTCCTCTTCTTTCCGTGCACCCTCTGTCTTCATCTCACCTCCTCCCGCAAAGGCAGGGAACTCTCCTACTATTGGCTAGAAGTGTCCCCACCCATCGCCTTAGGCTTCACAGCACGGCCTGCTGGGAATTGTAGTCTTGCCTGTGCAGGACTTGCCGAGGACGCCGGCGAACGGGACTACGAGTCCCCATAGGTCCCTGCGCGACTCCGGCTGGGCAGGATTCCGGACAACGCCTGGTTCCTCTCGGGTCCTTCCGGCGTCGCCGGAGTGAATTGATCCGGGAGTTGAAGAGGGCTCCAAAGGTGGGAAGTGAAGTCAGTGCCTCAGTTGTTGGTAAGGTGTGGCTCTTCTGTCCCAGTCCCTGTAGCCCCGCGCGGAGCAGAAGAGGTCTGGGGTCATACAGGGGCCGTGGCTGAGGCACTCGGGCTCGGCTCCGGCAGGCGGAGCGGACGGGGCTGGGAACGGGGCCCTATGGGCGTAAGCGAGGTTACCCTACGCGAGTGGCGTAAAGCGGGTTTGTAAATGCCGCTTGCCCTGCTCAGGCCTGAACGCCTCCAGGAAGTCTCCTCTAGGTGGAGGCGGGAGGGGAAGGGCGAGGTTGGCCTCTGGGGCCACCGGAGACGGGAAAGAGCGGATGTGCCTGGGGTGGGGGCCTGTGAAGGTGTGGCTTGGGGCGGGGAGATGGGGCTGCTGTTTTCCCCCTGCTGTAGAAGTAGGATAGAGAAGGAGTGGAGGAAGGAAGGGGCGCTTGGAAGTCTGCTCTTGGGGTGACTCGGGTTATGCCCTTTGAGGAAAGAGGAGAACTGTAGAAGGAAGAGTCAATGTTGACAGAGATCTACGGATTCAGTTTCAGTTTCGTGCTATGACTCCTCCAAGTAGGTAATTTTTCCCTGAGCAGAAAAGCTTAACCATTTTAGATATGATTCCTAATCTGACTTTGCATCTTTATTGTTTTCAAAGAGCATTCACGTTGGGATGCTGATGAGGAAACTGAGGAGATAAATGACGTGCCCAAGGTCACACACGTAGGGCTAGATCTCTAATCCAGTTGTAGTCCAGCTTCTGAATCAGAGCTGCCACACCAGAAAGAAACAGTAAGGAGATTGGTTGTGTTTTTTGAAAAGAGTGAAGAAGTTGCAAAGTAATGCATTTTATTATATTTCTAAGACGCCATTTGTGAGGTGAAGAGGTGTTTTTTGACCCAGGGAGAGATTCCTCAGTAGAAGAAGGACGCACGCTAACGGAAGAGAAGAAGAAAGCTTCAGTTTCAATTTACATATTTTTCCTTGTAATAGGGCTGGATTAAGTGATGGACTGTACTACCATCTTAAAGGGTAGATAATGAGATAGGAGGACGTCAGTTAAACGATATATCCCATTCTTGCAGTTGAAAGATACTCCTTTCTCTTCCTACTTTAGGACTGTTTTTATCTTCATTTTGTAAAACTGAGAGCAGTGGGATTGGAATTATTTCCCAAGACGTATTTTATGCTTTTTTCAAATAACACGGCATCACAAGAGAGTTTAGTTTGCTCCTTACTAGAAAAGAAGATACGTTGCATTTCTTGGAGGTAACATCACATTTATGTTGACTTTTCCCTCATTTTCTTGACTCTGTGTGTGAGTGTACATAAAAACATCAGGCTCTTGCATGTTTTATTTTTTTTTAGCATCATCTGTGACTTTTAGTATCCTTATTTTACATGTAGAATGGGAAAACAGGACATTTATAATTTATGTTGAGCAGAAAGCAGTGTGGTTTTTCCAGTATTATCCTTTATACTTTGTGTTATGACCAGTTATAGCTCAGGAATATTATTAATGGATAGTTTTTTAATAGAATTTTTAGACTTGTTCATTGACATCAGGATTTCGTCATGATAAGTTTGTACGTAAGAATCAGATGTCTACTGATAGCAGGTCATCATTCGTGGTTTACTGTTGTAGAAGTTGACCACTGAAATATGCTGCATTTTGAATGAACTCTTCAGTTGTTAGTGTTATCAACAAGGTGTTTAGCTTTTGAATGCAGAAATACTTTCTAGAATTACAGGTATTACATTCCCCTGTGATTGAAGTTAGGATGGCCTGGAGATTAAAATGACCTATAAAATAGAAGAGAGGTAGGATACTGTAGAATGAAATAAAATCAGGAATAATGGAGCACCATGAGTAAAGCAGTACACAAGGAAGGAAGACCAACTAAACAAATGGAAAGTTATGTAAGGATGACTGGCTCTGTGCTGTAGTAGAAGGGTGCGGTAGTTTAAGTAGACCATAAACTGAACATAAGTGATCGTAATGTATTTTCTAGATGGCACTGTAGGCATTGGCTTTTTCTGGGGCAAAGTGTGAAATGAGTTCTGACTTTTGACACACAGCTATGAGGTGGTGGAATGAGCTTTCGAACTAAAAGGTAAATTTGGAAATAAGTCAAATTAATGTTCTGCATTTGTTCAGCATGTGTTAGTTTTTGTTCTTACTTCACTTCCCCCACGAACTTCTCTTCATCTCTGAGGTCCGTTCTAGTTTTGCTATTTCACCTATGTTGGAATGGTGGAGTGATGTTTCTACTGTATTTATCTTAAGTCACATACTGGAGTACTGTGGTCGTTTTGGATCTCTGCGTATTAATTTAGCGTTCAGAGTGATGTGTACACTTGTATTTTTATAGTAGTTTCCAATTTACCAATGTCCACAATTGTTCTTATTTTGGGTTTTGTAGGAGCCTTGTGTCGGCTTTTGGACATCATCTCTTACAGGACTTAGGATGTCTTCCATATACATCTGTCTCTTTTTCTTTAAGGATAAAAGGCCTGTAAGAACAGAACTGCGTATTAGCGTTGTATTTCCAGTAGGTAAAATCATTGAGTACCTGTTTACAAAGAGAATGATGAGATTCAGATTGGTTAAGTGTAAGGTCATGCAACTAGTAACTGGTGGGACCAAGGCATAATCCAGGTCTTCTGACTGCGCATCTTTGATATTGTGGAGTAAAGACTCAGTTCTCTTAGACTATTTTACATGAGAAAAATATTTAAAATGACTTAAATATTCAAATACTATTACCCTCTTAACTGTATTTAATGCTGACAGTTTATCTTTTGTCTGCTGTCCAGCTCTCCATCCTCATCCCCAGCCTTTGTCATTTGTTGGACCTTTCAGTTACTACATACATAAGCTCCTGCTTGACTTGGAGGCTTTTGTACAAGTTCCATCCCCTTTCCTGGACTGCTCCCCGTCCCCTTCCTAAATCTGGCCAACTCCTAGCTATTTTCAAGGCTCAGTTTATATGTGATTCCTCAGGTACACCTTCCCAGACCTTCTTTGATCCCTCCTTCCTAAAAGTAGAGTAAGTTCCTACTATATATTCACCACAATCTGTACTTCTTTTTTGTAGCATCATCCCAATAGGAACTTAATTATTTCTGTATTTATTTCATAAATGTCTGTCTCTCACACTAGACTATACGCTACCTAGGGGGGCCCTCTCCTTTGTCATGTGCTTCACCTCACTGCTTATAGGGTATCTGGTACAAAGTTAGTGCTCAGCAAATATTTGCTGAATGAATGAACAAATGATTGAATGAAGGAATGCATTTTTGCACAGTGCCTCCAGCACTCTGCTAGGGACAGAAGTACAAAAATGAAGAAAACAGACATGCTTCCCACCCTTAGATAAAAAAGAGTTATTAACAAAAGTTTAATAGAAATTGTAGAAAGACGTTTGTTCTTTCTTGGAGGACTCTAATATCAGGATAGTTTTCCATGGGGAAGAGACAAAGAAGTCATTTTCTATTTCAGCAAAATTTCTGTATGACAGAACTTTTTGGAGACCTTATCACTGTCCTGCATTGATTATAACAAAATATAGACATGAAAGAAACTAACTTTTAATGGATTCTCTTCTTCCCTAATGTTACCTTATTTTGTCCTCATTTTCCTTTTTCTCTTTGTTGTTTGTTTTTTTCCCCCTAGATTGGCAGCTGAGCTAACATCTGTTGCCAATCTTCTTTTTTTCTTTTTCTTCTACTTCTCCCCAAATCCCCCCAGTACATAGTTGTCTATTCTAGCTGTAGGTCCTTCTGCTTGTGCTATGTGAGATGCCGCCTCAGAATGACTTGATGAGTGGTACTAGGTCCACGCCCAGGATCTGAACTGGTGAAACCCTGGGCCACCGAAGCGGAGCGCACGAACTTAACCACTTGGCCACAGGGCCAGCCCCCAGTTTACAATCATGGTATCTTCCTTTAATTTTACCTTTAATATCACCTACTTTAGAAAAGGTGACTTTATGAAATTGAGTAGTGCTTATTTCAAAGGAGCTTATATTTTGGGCTTGAAAATATTTCATAATATTGGGTCTTAAGATAATCTTATTTGCTTTAAATCTAGATACTTATGAGAGTAAAAGATGATTATTTTTAAAACACACAAAACTAAGTTTCAGGGATGAATAATTGTGTTAGGTTTCTGCTCTGAAAAACAGGTTCGCTAGTCCTTCACAGTACTATAGTAATGGCATAGAATAAATTCAACAGCTCTGATTTGCTGTAGCCTTACATGCCTACATGAATTCACCACTTCACTCTCCCACAAAATATTGTCAAAAAGGGATTGCTGATATTTGGCTTTAAAATTTGATAATACTCTCAGTTTTTATTATTAAATATGTCTCTGATAAGTCCCAAAGTTATTTTTTCTTAAGTCAGTCCTGATGTTATTTGAATCTTGAATAAAATATTCACATTTACCGGGGGCTGGCCCCGTGGCCTGGCCCTGTGGCCCGGCCCTGTGGCCCAGCCCCATGGCCAAGTGGTTAAGATCGTATGCTCCACTTGGGCAGCCCAGGGTTTTGCTGGTTCAAATCCTGGGCGTAGACATGGCACCACTCATCAAGCCATGCTGGGGCACCATCCCTCATGCTACAACTGGAAGGACCCACAACTAACAGTACACAACTACGTACCAGGGGGCTTTGGGGAGAAAAAGGAAAAGTAAAATCTTAAAAAAAAAAATTCACGTTTACCTATCATAACCCATATTTAGAGGATAAAATTGAAGTACTGCTTATATGTTGTTGGATTATTAAGGTCAGTATGCTAGGTAATGTTACAAGAATTTTAAGCTAATTACACGATAAATAATTTTTTCTCCATAATATAAACTGTAGAAGTGATTTAGAAGTTAAATAGCGTGATTGATTGCGTATATTCGTGTATTTGAACTGTTATAGAAAGTTGCAGTCTTCTGTTTTAGGAATATGCGTGTGCATGTGCACACACACACACAGTGCAAAAAATGAAAGCACCTTTATTGCAACAATTAGAAATAAGGTATTTGCAGGGGCTGGCCCAGTGCTGTAGTAGTTAAGATTACATGCTCCAATTCAGCAGGCCAGGGTTCACGAGTTTGGACCTGGGCGTGGACCTACACTCCACTCATCAAGCCATGCTGTGGTGGCATCCCACATGCAAAATAGAGAAAGCTTGGCACAGATGTCAGCTCAGAGCAAATCTTCCTTGAGCACAAAAAGGAAGATTGGCAACAGATGTTAGCTCAGGGCCAGTCTTCCTCACCAAAAAAAAGAAATAAGGTATTCACAGAGAGTTAAACAGTGTAGTTTGGTGGTCCATTTTTGTGTATATGAAGATGAAAATTTCAGTTTTCTCGTTTTAGCTACAAAATTAATCGCATCTTAATGTAGTGTAATATTACAATCTTGTTTTTCAAGGTCACCCTTATATTTTTGGTTTGGGTGATCTTTTTTCCAACCACCCAAGAAGTGATTTGAATTTATTCAGTCTCAATCTCACTCTTCTACAGTTGCCCAGAATCCAGTGTTGCTATATGGTTTAAAAAAAGAGAGAGAGGATTTTACCAGCAAATTTATGAATTATAGGGTAACAGCAGTGGAACTTATTAAATGGTAGTCACTACTGTTTACTCATGCCAGTCCTTTGGAAATAAGTTTACCAGAAGTAAGTCTAGATTGTATAATAATGATATTTCAGTTCATTCATTTATCAAATATTGATTGAGCATATATTATGTATGAAATTGCCTTAAATGAGCCAGGATATAATATGATAGCCAGCATTTATTGAGCAGTAACTAAGCACAAGGCATCATGCAGGCGTTTCACACCTTCCTGTATAATCTTACAGCAACCCTGTGAGGTGGAGGCACTATTATCCCTAATTTCAACGAGGAAACTTAAGTGCAGAGATGTTAAGCAACTTGCCCAAGGTCGCACGACCAGTAATTGCTTGGAATTAGGGTTTGACTTCATGCTGGCTGACTCAAGAGATCCTATTTTTAATCATCAGTAAAAACGATGTTAGTGGTCGAGCTCTAGTGAAGAGAAGTTAGCTTTAGAGTTGCACTTGCAGAGATGTTATATCTTAGGCGCTAAGGTCAATGTGGCAGGTGAAAATTACTTATATTCAAACTTACTCTAAAAAATCCCTTGGGAAGTTACCACTTTGGAGACTAACATAACTTCAACACAGCCAGGTTTTCCTCTGGCGTTGGAATAGAATTGCTTTTCCTTTGAGTATTAGGTGAAATCTTTGACTTGTTATTCAGAGACCATGTTGGAAAAGAAATGTGTGTTATAATATAAGAATCACAGTGTGGCGAGCTGCTTATTGTGAGAGGCACTGTGGCTCTAAGTCTGGTGGAGGAGTAGCTTATCCATGTCTCTTATCTCTTTCACTCTGGGGCTTATGTGCATGAAATGGAATTATGATCACCTATGTATTTCAATAGTTATTCTTCTTTCTTTCTTTTTTTTTTTTTTTAAAGATTTTATTTTTTCCATTTTCTCCCCACAGCCCCCCGGTACATAGTTGTGTATTCTTCGTTGTGGGTTCTTCTAGTTGTGGCATGTGGGACACCGTCTCAACGTGGCCTGATGAGCAGTGCCATGTCCGCGCCCAGGATTCGAACTAACAAAACACTGGGCCGCCTGCAGTGGAGCGCGCGAACTTAACCACTCGGCCACGGGGCCAGCCCCAACTTCTTTCTTTTTTTTTGAGGAAGATTAGCCCTGATCTAACATCTGCTGCCAATCCTCCTCTTTTTGCTGAGGAAGACTGGCCCTGAGCTAACATCTGCTGCCAATCCTCCTCTTTTTGCTGAGGAAGACTGG